>NC_084862.1:14872390-15187557 GCF_951802175.1 Populus nigra | reverse complement strand
CGGATGTTTCTCCGAAAGCAACATTGGAACAATATGTAACGCCTGTTTTATTGGATAAGGTGGGTGACGAAGACATGTCTTGGCTGAAGTGTAGTCTCATTGGTGCAATCTCTGAAGGTTTTAATTTTTGATCCATCAGGCAGTCCCTCATTGATGATGGAATACAATTCAATGGCTTTTGTTTCTTGGGGGCTACTCAGGTTCTCATCGTTTTCAAATCAGAGAGTGATATGATGGATGCCTTTTATGAAGAATACCAATTATGGACAACCTATTTTGATGAATTACGCCCTTGGCTGCCCACATATTGCCCCATTGACAGGTTTCCTTGGAAAAGAATGGACGGGTTGCCGCTGCTATGATGGAATATGGCCTGTTTGAAGAGACTGATTGTAGACTTCGGGAAGATAGTGGGTTTCATAGAAAAAGTTAATGCCTTTGTCATTTTGACAGAATAAGGTTGTTAATTGCAACTAGGCTAGCTCCGAAGATTGAGAAGGACCTTGATCTCAAATTAGATGACAAGGTATACCATTTACATGTGGAGGAAATAATTTGTGAACAGCCCCCTGACCTTGAGTATATTAATTTCAATTTGAACTCCTTCAGACCATGGATTGAGGATGTGGATGATTCTGAATTTTTGAAACAGGATGTAGAGGTAGACATAGTTGCTGAATCAGTTCTAGAATCTAGACCACACGATGATACCTGTGGTGAGCAATCAGATGGGTGTTCAGATGATTTTATTGTCTTTATAAACAGAGACGATTCAAATGAACAATGTTGTGATGCTGAATTAATGTTTCCAGAAATTACAGGAGATGTGAGAGTGGCAGTGGAACATGATTTTGCTATAGAAGGGGAGTTGGATGTGGACAATCAAGAACAATCAGTAGAGCCGGCGGTGGGTGCTGAAAATTGTCAACATGAGCCTGAACATACATCAGTGGAGCATCCTATAGTTACCCGAAGTAAATACCGTAAGACCAAATTTGTGGCTGACATAGGAACTGTTTCAGATACATTGGGTGAATATGGAACTGTTTAAGACATATTGGGGCTGGAAACCTATTCAGTTTCTCAATAGTTGGTTTTCTCATCCTAATTTTATGAAGGACTTTGAGAATTATTGGGGTGCTAGTTGCAGAGATTTTCCAGGGGATTTCAGATTGATTATGAAGCTTGCTGTTATGGGTAAAAGTTTTTGTGTCTGGAACAAAACAGTGTTTGGAAATCAGAATCTCAAGCTTCTTGGAGTTGAGCAAGAACTCAGGTCTCTTGAAAAGTTAGGTGATAACTGGCCTCCTTTTGAGTCCGAAAAAGAAAGGATTAAGTTTATTTCTTCAGAGCGTTGGGATATCAGTGTTAGAATCTATGAGAATTTGCCTTTATTTGATAGCTGTTAGACTTGGTATTTGGTTTTATCTTCATATTGCTATCATTCTGCTATTAGTAGTAGTCCAATAATCTCTCATGTTTGTTGAGAATTTATAGCATTTTGAATTTGGTTGTAAGCCTTTAAATAGGCAGTCTTAATTTATAACAATTATTATCATTCAGCTTCAACTTTCTCTCTATTAGAATTCTTTGCAATTGTTATCTACTTATACTGCAGATTCCAATAGTATTTAATATACTGCAGATTTCAACAGTGGTATCAGAGCTAATATCCTACGGGCTGTGGGGCAAGTTTTTTGAGTGCTAAACACGGTGAGGTTGAGTGCTAAACACAGAGAGGGTGAGTGTAAACACTAGTGATTTACTTTGTCTACTGATTCTATGTCTACTTCAAGCAACTCTGCATCTGCAATTCCAGTGTTCAGTGGTGAACACTATCACATTTGGGCTGTCAAGATGAGATTTTATCTGAGATCTCAAGGCTTGTGGAATGTTGTAGTGTCTGATTCTGATCCACCACCATTGACAGCAAACCCCACAATTGCTCAGATGAAGGCACATGAAGAGGAAAAACTCAAGAAGGATAAAGCCATCACCTGTCTACATTCTGGACTTGCAGATCACATCTTTACCAAAATTATGGACTTGGAAACACCAAAACAGGTATGGGACAAGCTTCAAGGTGAATTTGAGGGTAGTAGCAGAGTTAAAACTGTTAGACTTCTTGCATTGAAAAGGGAGTTTGAGTTGATGAAAATGAAAGATAATGAATCTGTCAAAGATTATTCTTGCAGATTAATGGATGTTGTAAACCAAATGAGGCTTCTTGGCAAGGCTTTTACAGACCATAAGGTGGTAGAGAAAATCATGGTTTCAGTACCACAGAAGTTTGAAGCCAAAATTTCTGCAATAGAAGAGTCCTGTGATCTGAACAATCTCACTATTGCAGAATTAACAAGCAAACTTCATGTACAAGAGCAAAGAGTCCAAATGAGAGATGAAGAGGCTATTGAAGGAGCTTTCCAAGCAAACACCAAGGAAAGGGGTTCTAGAAACTTGCAACGAAAGAAGCCTTTCAAGTTTACCAAGGGAAAAACTGAAATGTCTTCAAGAAAGCAAAATTACTCATCTTGCTCTCATTGCAAAAGAACCAACCACGCTGAGAAGGATTGTTGGTATAAAGACAAACCTTCTTTCAAATGCACATTCTGCAATAATCTCGATCACAGTGAGAAATATTGCAGAGCAAAGAAGAAACAATCTCAACAGCATATTCACCAGCAAGCAAATGTTTCAGAAGAAGAAAAAGAGGACACTAAGCACTTGTTTATGGCATCACAAGTTATGAGTTCTCATGAACAGAATATTTGGCTCATTGACAGTGGCTGCACTAGTCACATGACCAAACATCTGGCAATGTTTTCTTCCATTGATAAATCAATTCAACCAAAAGTCAAGCTGGGAAATGGTGATGTTGTGCAGGCTAAAGGAAGAGGAACGATTGCTGTCAGCACCAAAAGAGGTATAAAGATTATCAATAATGTTCTTTACATTCTTGAACTAGATCAAAATCTGCTTAGTGTTGCACAAATGCTAAGGAATGGTTATGCAGTCTCCTTTAAAGAAAGGTTTTGTTTTATCACTGATACACATGGATTAGAGATAGCAAAACTCAAAATGGATGGTAATAGCTTCTATTTGAAGCTTGATGCAGTTGAAGGGCATGTCTTTTATGCTAAGGTTGATGAGAGTATTATGTGGCATAAAAGATATGGTCATTTCAACTTAAAGTCTTTAAAGTTTATGCATGATGCTGGTATGGTAGATGATATGCCTGAAATCCATGTTAGTGACCAAACTTGTGATAGCTGTGAACTTGGGAAGCAACATCGATAACCATTTCCTCAAAGTATATCAAAAAGAGCCACTCACAAGCTAGAATTAGTCCATTCAGACATCTGTGGACCAATGAGCACAACTTCATTAAGCAATAATCTATATTTTATTCTCTTCATTGATGATTTCAGCAGAATGACTTGGGTTTATTTTCTGAAAACCAAATCACAAGCACTTTCTATGTTCAGCAACTTCAAGAAAATGGTGGAAACTCAATGTGGTCAGAAAATTAAGAAGCTCAGAACTGATAATGGAGGAGAGTATACTTCAAAAGAGTTCAGTGTTTTCTGTCAAGAAGCTGGAATTGTGCATCAGCTGACAGTTCCATACTCACCACAGCAGAATGGAGTTTCAGAGAGGAAGAACAGGACTGTGATGGAGATGACAAGGTGCATTCTGTTTGAAAAGAAGCTACCAAAGTTTCTATGGGCTGAAGCTGTAAACACGTCACTTTACTTGCTCAACAGACTACCAACAAAGTCTGTTCAAGACAGAACACCATTGGAGGCATGGTCTGGTGTTAAGCCTTGTCGCACGTCACCCGCGCGGCGATTCGGCGATTTTTTCATTTATTTGCTTGATTTCGGGTCTTTGGGAGTCGCCACCTAGTATTTCTTTGAGGGTTACTAGGAAACCCAGATGTACTGGTCTTTGTCAGATATTCGAGGGTAAGGGACTGGTTGTGGCTAGGAAAGGTATTAGCACCCCTAGCGCACCCTACCTGAGGTAAGCTGCTTTGCGGTTTGAAGTGATTTAAAAATTTAAAATATTAATTAAATTCTAAGGTTTTAATAAATCAGTTATTAAATCCCCGAATATGTGTAGAAACATGTTCTTACACTTTCATGGAAAATATAACAAGATTTTATTTGTCCTTAAGATATTTAACCATATTCAAATTAAACACTTAATTCTTTTTGTCTTTTTGATTTTTTACAATTCAATAACATAAAAAAAAAACACAAACAACACACATCTCCTTTACTATTTTCTCACCCGTGCTTACATGTTTACAATGTGTGCTTACATGTTTACAAAGTGAACATAAATTAAAATTAACCAAACAAAACCTTAACAATTCCAAAATTACAGAACCCATCCCCCCAAAATACAGAACTGCAGGGAAGCTTTCTGGAACCACAGAGACTGTGGTGGCGCGTGGACCTCACGCACAGCCGTCACTGGCGGCGCGTGGGTTCACGCGCCGCCATAAGAAGACCGGCGACCGGGGAGGTCTGTAATGGCTTCATCCCCCCTTCTCTTCCCTCGCCGGCGGTGACAAACACCATTACCTGCAAAAAAGGAAACACCACAAGCAATCGATTTTAATTTCCTTCTCTCTTTGCCAGATCTGTTCTCCGCTGTCTTCTTAGTCTGTTATTCTTTCCTTCTTCTTCCGGTGCAGATCTGCTACGGAGTGTGGAGTGACTCACCGGCGACTCACGCAGTCGGACACCCGCTGGGCTGAGTAGATCATCGACCCCTCCTTCTTTGACCGGCGGTGAGGCGAGCAGAGGAATGTTGGTGATGGAGAGGGACGATCCGTGAGGTCTGACCGGAGCAGGAGCCAAAACGGGAGTGGCCTGGGGGTCCTTGGTTCTGCAGGGAAGATGGCGATGGGAGTGGCCGTTGGGTCTGGTCTGTGTTTTGACCAGAGAGAGAGCAGAGACGGGGAGGTGTTCTCCGGTTTTTCTTTTCAAAGGAAGGGGGACTGCGGCTCAACTGGGACTTGAAGATGAGAGGAAATGGGGGCTGCGGGAGGAGCTCAGGGACAAATGGCCGGGGGGAAATGGTTTTGGGGGCAAAAGCTTTGGCTTGGAGGAAGAAGAAACCAAAGGGCAAAGGGGGAGTGAGCCTTTGTTGGCGAGAGGGGAGGTCTCTGCCGGGTAGCTTGGGTTCTGGAGAGTGAAGGGCTATCTGTAGCCGGCTAGGAGAAGGAAAATGAGGGAGCTTTTTTTGGTTTTTTGGGAGAGCCCCGAGGAAGAGAACTCTGGTTTTTTCTCTTCAAAGGGAGGGGGCGGCCATCACTGTGTTGATGACCAGTAGAGGGAAATCGGGTCTAGGCTCGGGTCAGAAGGTGAGCAGCGCCTTCTGTTTATTTGTGTGGGTTTTCTCTGGTTTGCTTTCAAAGCCAAAGTGGGGGAAATGTGGCGGCCCGGTCACTTTGTTCTCAGGGAAGATGGATATGGGCGTGGCGGCCGCTTGAGGGAGATTGTTTTTTTTTCTAGGTTTAGGTTTTTCCCCTTTTGTTTCCTCCCCTAAATTTTCTCCGCCCCCGTCCCTGTAAATTTTTCTCCTCCCCTTCTTTTTACTGTAGACTAGCATTTATAGGCAAAATGTTGCCATATTTTCAAACTAGTCCCTCAACTTTCTTTTTCTTTTTCTTTTTCTTTTCTTTTCTTTTCTTTTTTTTTTGTAAATTTCAATTTTTGATATTTTTTGTACTTTTTTTAAAACGAGCAATATCAAAGTCGACTCAATAAGAAAAATCAGTGATTGTAAAATTGACGCGTTAACAGTTGAACGCGTTCCAAATACCTTTGAAAATTTAATTTTTTCTGAGATGACGTCGAAAATGCTAAAAATGATGCAAATATATCAAAAATGCAAATTTTGGGGTTTTCATTGTTTTTTGCTTTTTTTTATTTTTTTTTGAAAATTTATCAAAAATATAGGTCAAAAATCGGGTAGCAACAGATGCCCCCTCTTTACAATGCCTATGAAGCAAAAATTCCTCAATGTTTTGCATAGTAAGCTTGTAAAGAAATAAAAGGTCTTCCTGGCTTATTGAGTGATCCACTCAGCCACGGACTTTGCTTTTCAAAAGAAAGTGGTCTCATTATCTTGGGTGACCTACCTATTTTGAAGAAAAGTGGTCTATTTTCAAGGGCGACCTGCCTACACACTCACACTGGTCTATTTTCAGGGGCGACCTGCCCACATATACTCACGCTGGTCTATTTTCACGGGTGACCTGCCCAAACATACTCATTGTGGTCTATTTTCAGGGGCGACCTGCCCACACATACACACACTGGTCTATTTTCACGGGCGACCTGCCCACACATACTCATCGTTGGTCTATTTTCACAAGCGACCTGCCCACACATACTCACGCTGGTCTACTTTCAAGGGCGACCTGCCCACACATACTCACGCTGGTCTATTTTCCCGGGCAACCTGCCCAAACATACTCGTTGTGGTCTATTTTCAGGGGCAACCTGCCCACACATACTCACACTGGTCTATTTTCACGGGCAACCTGCCCTTTTGATTGGGTTAACCTAAGATCCCATCTGGCGATTTCCTTTAACCAGAACCAAAATCGGTGTGTAGCTCGGTCAACCTGAATCCCCTCTGGCGATTCCCTTTAACCAAAGCTAAAACTTTGTGTGTGGTTGGGTTAACTTGAGATCCCATCTGGCGATCTCCTTTAACCAGAACCAAAATCGGTGTGTAGCTCGGTCAACCTGAATCCCCTCTGGCGATTCCCTTTAACCAAAGCTAAAACTCTGTATGTGGTTGGGTTAACTTGAGATCCCATCTGGCGATCTCCTTTAACCAGAACCGATACAAAGATGTGTGTGTGGTCTCATTATAATGGGTGACCTACCCAGGAGAATGATGGTCTCATTGTGATGGGTGACCTACCCAGAAAAAGATAATGGTCTCATTGTGATAGGTGACCTACCCAAATGGAAAGTGTAAAGCGGTCTCATTGTTATGGGTGACCTACCCAGGAAAAGATGGTCTCATTATGATGGGTGACCTGCCCAAATGAAGATGATGGTCTCATTATGATAGGTGACCTACCCAGATGGAAAAAATGATGGTCTTATTGTGATGGGTGACCTACCCAGAAAAGATGATGGTCTCATTATGATGAGTGACCTACCCAGATGCAAGATGATGGTCTCATTATGATGGGTGACCTACCCAGATAGTGATGGTCTCATTATAATGGGTGACCTACCCAAAAAAGATGATGGTCTCATTATGATGGGTGACCTACCCAGATAGTGATGGTCTCATTATAATGGGTGACCTACCCAAATGCAAGAAAATGATGGTCTCATTGTGATGGGTGACCTACCTAGATGAAAGATGTTGGTCTCATTGTTATGGGTGACCTACCCAGATGACTGATGAAAGGTGGTCTCATTATAATGGGCGACCTACCCAAATGTAAGATGATGGTCTCATTATGATGGGTGACCTACCCAAATGGAAGATGATGTTTGGTCTCATTGTTATGGGTGACCTACCCAAATAAAAAAAGATTGAGAATTGGTCGAATTGTAATGGGTGACCTACCCAGAAAAAAAAAATGTTGAAAAGTGTTCTCATTGTTATGGGTGACCTACCCAGATGAAATGATCAAAATGTGAATTGGTCTCATTGTTATGGGTGACCTACCCAAATGAATGATGATGGCTCCAAGGCGCACTTAAAATAAGGTAGGGTTAGAAAACGCACTACCTGAGAAGTGAGGGCTCAAAGGCGCACTCAAAATGAGGTAGGGTTAGAAAACACACTACCTGAGAAGTGAGGGCTCAAAGGCACACTCAAAATAAGGTAGGGTTAGAAAACGCACTACCTAAGAGATGGTGGCTCAAAGGCGCACTCGAAATGAGGTAGGGTTAGAAAACGCACTACCTGAGAAGTGAGGGCTCAAAGGCGCACTCAAAATGAGGTAGGGTTAGAAAACGCGCTACCTAAGAGATGATAGCTCAAAGGCGCACTCGGAAGGAGGTAGGGTTGGAAAACACACTACGTGAGAAGTGATGGCTTACAGGCGCACACAAAAGGAAGTGAGGGCTCAAAGGCGCACTCAAAATGAGGTAGGGTTAGAAAACGCACTACCAAAGAGAATGGTGGCTCAAAGGCGCACTCTGAATGAGGTAGGGTTAGAAAACGCACTACCTAAGAGATGGTGGCTCAAAGGCGCACTCGGAAGGAGGTAGGGTTGGTAAACGCACTACCTAAAAAGTGATATGTATCACCGATCTGACAATGATAAAAGCAATGCATTATGATTGATATGCATGTATCCTTACCTGATTTGAAATATAGGTCCCCCCCTCTTTGATGATTCATCGTCCTAGGGTGCCTTTGTTTGCATTCCGAAGCTTTCTTTGTTCTTTCGATGCATTGGTTCATTCATGTGATAGCCATCACTCAGATGTAAGTGCAGTGCCCATCCTATGTTGTCCACGACAATTACTGCTCTCGCTGTTCATCAAGCTTGACTCTGCCCTCAAATGTGTTGTGCTTGATTTATCCTGAAGGATTTCTCTCTTGGATTCTTCTGAGAATTATCCTCTGATTGGTTATGTGCCTCATGCCAACACCAATTAAGATTGTCAACCAGTCATGAAATTGCCTCCAGTTGAAACAATACTTTTCAAGTATATGTTATCATCAACCTTCTTGGAAACTATCAAGTCATCTAAGCATGCATCCCATAGCTTGCCATAAAAAGCTCATCATTGTATGCTCAATGTTCTTCTCAATAAGTTCCTTTCAACTCGTCTAATTAGATCGTGAAAAGAAATGCATTGGAATTATCAATGATCCATTTATCACCCATATTCATGCGGTGAAATGCGCCTTTGAGCATGTTTCAGAGGTTAAACCCCATATGAAGAGGTCCTTCAGATGCGACGTTGCTCATCAAGTGCTGCTAAAATTGTCTTTGACCAACATTGCCCCCAATATCTGAACACGCTCATTCTTCTGTCTATAACCAAATGGCTTCTGTGATCGCCAAGAATGACTTTGATGGACTTCAATAACTCATCGTTCGATTCTTTATTTGCCCCCAGCTAATCTGAATACTGTTTTTTTCCTTCTCAGGGTCCACTGTATTGCCCCCAGGTGGTCAACTTTTCAAGGAGTGTCGAGAAATGTTGATGTCATTCTGGTTAAGGATTTCGCAAATTCGATCGATGTTCTTATTTGACAATCTTTCTTGTTCTGGAATCAAATCTCATATTTCAACGGTCATGTCTATTCAAGTCTAATCGTTGAAATGGAATCAGAGAGATGTCTGTTTTTGAAAGTATTTTTTTTTAAATTCAAGCTTCTTTGGTCAAAGACCCAACACACTATTCAATGTAGTCCTTTGATTGTCTTGTATTTCGAAAACAGAAATGACCCGTTGTAAGATTAAAATGACTTTTTCATGGTTTTTTGTGTCAGTTTTAATCTTTGATCTTGGGTATATTTTTTGATGGTCTGCGATGAGGTGACCTTCTATGAATTTCAAGAAACAAAAGGCTCAAGTCAAAACTTGAGGATTCATCAAGAAAGATTGTTTTCTTTTTTAGCACCAATTTTATCAGAATGCATAATAACCAGTAGCTTAAATCATGAAGCCACGACTCTTATGGAAAAGCTCTTCAAGTTTTGAGAGCGCCATTTATCGGTTCAAATTGCTTACTTGATCAAAAAGGGCTTTTAAAAGCACGTAATGCAGGCTATCGTTCATGGCTTATGAAAGAAAGGAAAATTTAGGCTCAAAGGTGTTTGAGGGTTTCAAAGACCTAGGATCAACATCAACTATTCATCAACTCTCTTTCTCTTGTTGTCATTGTAGAGAAAGTGACATATAACCTTGTTAATTTCAGAGATCAGAATTCTCTTAACATAGGTCATAATACTAATCCAACTTTTCTTTGATGAATAACCAATCTAAACGTTTTGAAGACACTAAAGGCTTTATCATAGACACACCAAAAGACCTAAAGCTAGATTCTTTTTTTTTCTTTTTTTTTTACTTTTGGCATTTGCTGTGTCTTTTTTAAATTGAAACTGTTTTGCCTCTCTTAGAATTGATAGGCCTTCTCTTTCTATTCCACTTTTTTTTCTTTTTTCTTCTTCTTTTTTTTTTTTGGTTTTACATAACCTTCCTCAAAGATTTCTTGGATGACCCTCAATCTATGGCTTTTTTCTTCTAGCCCTTTCTTAATCATTGGACTTTTGTTCTAAGCCTTTCTTTTATCCATTAATCCTATCAGTGTCTTCAAAATATCTCTCATTTGCCCCTAGTGTAGGGTGTGATCCTAGTCAGGTTTTTTTTTTAAAGAAAATATTTTACCAGGCTCAAAATGGGACTGCAAGGGAAAATATTTCAAGAAATGTGAAAGGATAACAAAGATGGCCTTTTCTCATTTCAAGCAAGGTCGGTTAGAATCGATAAATTTTGACCTCATCCAGTGTAATAATTGGGACTTGTAAGAGTCAATGATTCATGAGTCCATAGCTACCGAATCCACTACATGTCATTATGCATACTGCTAAAACTTAGCTATATGATGTGTGGTTCAGTTTCAGGAGGTATGAGTTCAAAATTGTTTGGTCACCTCATGTCATTTTTAAGCATCGAGTCATTTCTGCAATCAAAACACTTTTAGTCTTCAGGATTAAACTTTGCATGTTGGAGTTTGATCAAAAATATTTTATCAAAATACCATTTGAAAGAAACATCTCATGATTTCATAACAGCATGAAGACAAAGAAAGGACAAGTTTCGTTAAAGGATGAAATGTGATCCCAAAACAAAATACAGAATGACAAAATCCGTAACAAAAATGATTTGACAGGTCAACACCCTTCGTGGATCAGCTACTCTGGCCATATCCGTGTTTTGCCAAGCAATTTTGATCACTCGTCATTTTGAGGATGTTCTAGCGACAAAATGATCGATGACCTCATCTTTCACAAACTCAGCTCAATTCTTGAAACTCTTGCATCTATTCAACAAAAATGGCCCAGGAACCCACCATGATATTCACATCTTGTTTGAATTATACCACGGTGGTTGCATGCAATTTGTCGAAGTGGGTGCAAAAAGTCTAGAATCTAATAGATGTTGGTCGAGAAACTTGAGTGGCAGATGAATGTCAATCTTGGCAAAGACATTTGAGCAGTTGATGTTATGGCAAGACCTGACCAGGCAAAATAACTGAGGTTTCTCAATTGAGAGTCATCTTCTGATTCAACTCTCTTCACAGTTCTGGAATCCACGGTAGAGCCTTCAATTTTTCCTATCTTGATAGCTAGCTCAATTTTTTTGGCAATCCACACAACTTCATGTCAATATTCTCATGTTGTTGTGGTTGGTTGAGGGTTGTTAGAGACCTTTCAACAGCTTGGTAATCTTGGCAGCGCCCAGAAACATGTAGCATCGCAATTATCGATGTGTGGAATCACACATTGTCAAAACTGGAGGAGAACCTGTTGAATCTAAAACTCTTCTGCCTCATCTTCGTTTCCTCACTGACAGTGCAGCAAACAGACATCTGTAGATGGAGTTCTGCTCTATTGAAGTTTCAGTCTTCTTTTTTTTCTTCTTGTTTTTTTGTTTTTCAGCCCAGATATGTCTCTTTTCCCAACTTTTGCATTTTAATGCCGACACTGGTGGGAGAAAATTATAGGTGATCTGAAACTACTTCATTCCTTCTTGGGTTCTCCACTTGTAGAGCCACAAACAGATTTCTGTAGAGAGAGCTCTGCCACGTTGAAGTTTGATGTCTGCTCATGTTTTTCAGACCAGGTCTGACTCTTCTGCCTACTACAATGTTTTGCTGGCGCCACTGGTGGGAGAAAGTTTCAAAGCATATGAAACAATTACATCCTCTCTTGCATTCCCCACAGGCAAATCCACAAACAAATCTCTACAGCGAAAGCTCTGCTACGATAAAGTTCAATATCTGTTCCTGTGTTTCAAACCAGGTCTGGCTCTTTTGCCTACTACAGTGTTTTGGTGCTGAAACTGATGGGGTAGATTTTCATAGTGTCCGAAATTACTACATCCCCTCTTGTATTCTCCACTTGCAGAGCCACAAATGGATTTTTGTAGAGAGAGCTCTGCCACTTGAAATTCGACGACGGCTCATGTTTTCAGACCAGGTTTGACCCTTCTGCCTAATCCAGTGTTTCGGTTCTGAAATTGATGAGACGAAGTTTTGTAGCATATGAAAATACTACATTCCCTCTTGCATTTCCCACTAGCAGATCCCCAAACAAATCTCTACAGAGAGAGCTCTGCAACGTAGAGGTTCAGTGTCTAATCATGTTTTTTTTTTTTTTTTACATCTTGTGCTGCTGAACTGGAATTAAGCTCATAGTGGGGGTAGCTTCAAAGAAGGTTAATGCACCATGCACAGAACGCTAGCAGTTATTTGGTGACATTGAAAGATGTGGAGGCGATGAACAATTAACAGGGCAACTGACCAAGAACAAAAGTTGTCATTAGCTGATGACTGGAGGCGTTGTTGTCGTTGTTCATGACTGAAAAAGAGAGGTGCAGCTTCAATGGGACGTGGACAAGCAGTGTTCCCACAGAAGACTGTGCAGACATTCCCTTTCCATTTGATGCTCAACACTCGTTTAGGCAGATCTGAGCCTAGCTACTTCACCTTTGACGCTCCAATTTTCTTTTCTTTTGATAATGAGCCTCTATCTGACCCCGACTTCATTATCCATCCTTTTCAGTCCAGTGTGGTAAACCTCAGATTGGGGAACCTATTTTCATCCCGGTGCATGCATGATAAATGTATGACATGTAATCTATATGATGAACTTGCCCTTCGAGGGGTGACATGTGGTCATAACTCTTGCATGATGAGACAAGAATTTCTATTCTTGCTCAAACTCTACAATAGAAATTTCTTGAATAATGACCATTATATCCCCCATAAGTCCTGAATTCAAGATGCTTCAAGAAGGGCTTGCTCAGATGCAAAATGGAGCATACATCCTAAAGGCAGATTCTAATCTTTTTAAGTGACACAAAAGGTAGGTTTACTATTCGGTCTCTAAAAATGGGTCTCTCGTTATCCCAGTGATCACCCTCTTGAAGGCAATATGAGGGCCCAGTAGGCAATGAATTGGCACTTGTACCAATTATTACCAGTCTAAGCACATAACGAAGAGTTGGGGTTTACACAAACTTAAACCTTGACTCAAGTCATAAGGCAAGCTGTTAGTCCCCCACCTAACCTGAAGCTTGTATGTGCTTTCAAAAATTAAAACTTGTGATGCATGAGAGAATTCTATATAATGCATGAATAAAACAGAAATAAAATAAGACAAAAAACAAAAAAATTAAACACATCCAAAACACAAAGCTTAGTCCAATAATGTTGAAAACATTACCTGTCCCCAGTGGAGTCGCCATTCTGTCGCACGTCACCCGCGCAGCGATTCGGTGATTTTTTCATTTATTTGCTTGATTTGGGGTCTTTGGGAAGATTATTGCCAAACACTGTATCAGGTTCAATCTTATTTATAATTCTACTCAATCAAAAGTTTTGGATTGTGACTGCTTCTTTGCCCTTATAAATTACATTTCAAACAGGGAAGCCGCCTACAAGATACCTTGATTGGTACTTAAAAGTATATTTTTATCAAGGTATTATATCATTATTTTGTACTTGAAGTATCAATAACTCCTTAACTAAAGCATGTTTTATAATAACAAGTCTGATACTATAAGATACATTTAATTTATGGTAAATCTTCATCTTAAATGCAGGCTTAGCACATAAATAAAAGAATTGATTGATGAGTTTAAGTACTGAAATTGAAAGGACAAAGAGATGGCCAAACTTAGAAAAGAGATGTTGTTTTAGTTTAAACTGGAACACTACTATTCGGTCATTGGGTCATATCTGGAGCTGTAAATCTTGGATTTAGGTCTGCTGTATATGGATGAAAAATTAAAACATAGGCCTAAAACTTTCATGGGAGTTCAAGATTTAAAAAGACTATTTTCAAGTTGAAATTGTAGCAACAACGAAGAAGTCTGAATCTGTCCTGCAGCTCAGACATTATTCAATGTTCAGCCCATATCTAAAGTTGTAGAAGTCCAAATGACCTCTATTTTTTTTGTTGGAAAGCTGAGATAATTTCTTAGAACTCTAATGGGAAAGACTGTTCAAATTCTAATGTTATCAATGATGTTTTGTTCAGAGAAGAAGATAAGGATTGTCATTAAGTCAAGACGTGGCCACCCACTCAACAATTAGTCATCAAATCAATAGTTCCAAATTTTAGCCTATAAAAAGAGGCATTTGCCATGCATTTAGGCTTCTTGGTTTTCAGATCAAGATTATGTTCTTGCTCTCTTTTTGTAATGCTTAAGTTCTACTTTCATCTCTTATTTATGCTTTTCATTTTCTTTCCTTTACTTAGTTAACTTATATCTTGTTTATTTATATTTCTCTCTTTCATTATGTTTAGTTAAGTTTATTATGTCAAGATGAAAAGGTTACACTAATGATGTAAGAATAAGTATAGTATAAATTCAACATGGATATTAATGTTTGATACTAACATGTTTTATATTTGTTATCTTGTTCACTTTCAATACTTTGCTTGTTAAATGATTAATCTATATTTATGTTGTACAACACGTGGTACAACAAATACATGACACTTTCATAACCCAATTGTATGGTATAATCGACATATGTGCTATAAAAGGAACTTGATTTGTTGTTAATATAAGTTATAATCATGAATACCTGACAACATTTACAAGTATTAGCATTTTTCAAATAAGATAACTAATGTAATCATGTTAATAATTTATAATCTGATTGGAACCTCTGCTATATATTTCATGCATGTCACTTACATTCAAATACATAGATATACATACACAAGTATACATTACACTAATGAAGCCTCTAATTCAAATCAATCAATCCCAATGACAAAAACAAAAATTGATCGATTTCTAAGTCTATGATTCATACCCCCACCTATATATAAACATGTGGTTTACATTCTATCTTTTCGAAAATCATATTCAACATTATTGCCAAAAGTCTTGATCATGGCCATCTATAAGCTAATTTTCTTAACAGTGAAGCCGCCTACGTTTTACATGCATTTGGACTGTGACTACTCTTTTGCCCTTATAGATTACATTTCAAACAGGGAAGTCGCCTAAGTTTAAATTTTCATGTACCACTCCATATTGATAGTCTGCTTCTCTCTCTCTCTCTCTCTCTCTCTCTCAAATGCTCGTTGTGTTTGAATCAATTCCACAAGTGGTCAATATGAAAGAGATTTCCTCACTTTTATACAGTACATTAGAAAATTAAAAATATAGAAATAATTCAAAACATTTTTAAAAAAATCAATCATTGAAATTTTGAAAGTTTTTAAGATATTAAGAAATTAAAAAAAAACTTAAACAGGGAAATTTCGAAATTGCTCTTTGTTTTATGGCTCAAACCAAGGCAATTAAGGAAGCCTAAACAAAAAATTCGAAATTTCTCTCCAAGCTTCAATTTTTTGGAAAATATGATCGTGGGGATGGAAATTTCATTATTTTAGACTAAATTATTTTTATTTAATTTTTAAGATTTTCTCAAAAAATTAATTTTTTTAAAATAGAAAAGAGACTTATTAGGATATTCGGTATATTAGGATTTTATTTTTAGTGGATTATGTTTTTCTATTTAAGGATATAAAATATTTTCAATTTGAGATATATACTTCTATATTCGGAAATCTAGTGAAAATACTTACATTAAATTGTTAAAGCATTGATGAAATTATCAATAGTTTGATAATAGAAAAACAATTGATATTTATATTAAATTAGAAAATGATTTTGTTCTTGAAAAGAGGGAAAACTTATATTAAATTATCAATAGTTTGATAATCTTGCCTCCTATAGTTTGAGAATAAGGATTAGTTCTGCAGTCTTGGAGCTAGAAGGACTTTTTCAGCAGTGTCTCCTCTTCAAAAGTCTTCTTGGGTTCTTGAATATGGCTTAATTAGAAATAGAATTTTGCAATGATGGTCGTCTTTCTTTTTCTTTTTCTTTTTGACAGTGGAGAGATGAGGCTTGTATTGCTCTGACCAAAATGGAAGGAGTGGGGGTTCGGTTGCTAGGTCAGTGCCGCTGCTGACAGGAAAGGTGGAAATGATAATGAGACGGAGAGGGAATAGGGGTAAAGAATCATTTTAATTTTAAATTTTAAATTATTAGGTGAGCTTTAAACACATGATTTATATTATTTTTTAATATATATTTTTAAATAAAAACTTTTTAAATTTAAAATTTATAGAGGCTCATATTACTTTATATTTAATTTTTATCAAATAAATAGGAATGATGAGATTCGAACTCGTGATTGCTTGGTTATCAAAGCTCTAATACCGTGTCAAAGAACTATCTCAATTTAATAGTTTAAGTTATAATTAGATAAAATTTCAAGATATAATTTATATTATTTTCTAAACAATAGGAAGCTAAAGGCAATTAAGGAAGCATAATCAAACTCAAAATTGCTCTCCATCCATTATATTTTTTTCAAGACATATGAAATATTAAAAAATTGCTAATTTTTTAAATTTTCATTTAAAAAATAGAAAAAAATGTTTTGAAATTTCTCTGCTGTTCAAAAAATTTAGAAATTAAAATTACAAAATTACAAAATCCATAGTTGTTGTTATTTTAGTCTTAAACAATTTCTTTAAAAATTAAGCTTTTTATTTCTTCAACTGGTTGGATAATTGGTGGACAACTTTTAATTTAAAACAACTTAGTTTGATTGGTTCAAGATGAGATATTTTTGCAAATAAATGGTTAAATCTGATCAAACTTTTTCATGAAGGCTCTCATCTGTCGATCTATTTCAAATATAAGTCTGCCTTATCTGCTATTTCATGCAAATTACGTTCTGTGTTTTCGAATTCAAATCAATCGATCCCAAAGAAAAAAACAAAAATTGTTTTCGAAAATTATACATTATACATGCATTTGGATTGTGACTGCTTTTTTTACCTTATAGATACATTTCAAACAGGGAAGCCTGTGTGTCAAGATTTTTATGAACCACTCCATATAGATAGTCTGCTTGTGTGGTGTTGCATCTGACAAAACTATATAGACATCGCGGCGGTTTTAAAAATTCATATGAAAAAAATAGATTTCTAACATTTTTTTTTAATAAGAAAAGATATGGTTTAAGGAGTCTTTATCTAGTATTATAGTTACTAGAAACCCTAACTGATCTACAGAGATTCTATGATACATGACTAGTTACGTGAAAGAGATAATATTATTACCCATTAAATGCCCTGCCTGTGGCCAACTGCATTACTGGTTTTGTCTTAAATTACTAAAATTTTGATGGTTTATGCTATGATAGTTTGCTAGTAATATTCCTGACACTAATGTCAATGAATATTCAAACTATGAATACTTCCAACTCTAGCATTGGTAAATATGTCGTAGTAAAAAAAATAATATGGTATTCTTGACTCTAACATAAGTGAATAAACTAGTAAAATGATTTTAAAATCAATGCATGCATATTTTATTTTATTTTTTGTTTGTCAAATACACTCTTAGCACAAAACAAATTGGGCTAGCTGAGCAGGCCCAGCCTGACCAAGTCTCAGCCTTTTTTTCTGTTTTTTTCTGAACCCAATCAAACTGGCCTGGTCACTGGCGCATACCAGCGATATGGCTGGGCAAAGTCACGATTCACGCATGCTGTGCACAGTGTGCAGGTAATTAATTACCTTCACACAGTACCAGCCTTATTTGTATTCTACGAAGCTAAAGAAAGCTTACCTGCTCTGCTGCAGTGCTAGCGTTTTGGGCGAGGATCAGTGAAGGCGATCGTTGCTGGGAAACTGGAATTCCTCCTACTACCTTTGCTTTCCTGCCCTCTACATCTTCTTCTTTCGTTCTTTTTGTTCTCTTTTCTGTTCTCTCTCGTTTGCGTTCTCTGGTCTTTGATTCTGTCTCTGCTTCCTTCGTTGTCTGTGTTGTGGTTTCTCCTGTGTTCGCTTTGTTTCCCTAGTCGTCTCTTTGTTTTCTCTCCGTCTTCTGTCTCTGGTGCTGGAGATGGTGAAGGCAACGGTCCCCTTTTCCTCCGTGGCCTTCTCTGGCTTTTATAAAGCCAGAGAATGGACTCTGTTCATGTGTTTGTGCCTCACGATCCTCTTTTTCTTTGAGAAGAAAAAGGGGAACGCAAGTCTGCTATCCTGGTTCCTCGTGTTCTGGGTTCCTTTTTTTTTTTTTTTCTTCTTTTCTCCTCTTTTCTCTCGGTCCCCTCCTCTCGGTCTCCCTCTCTCTCCTGCCTCTTTTCTCCTGTATTTTTTCTTTGGTCCTCCTCCCCCTTCTTTGTTCTGTCCCTTCTCTGGCTTTTATAGCCAGAGAATGCCATGCAGTCGCCTCCAGATAATGAGGCGACCATGCATGGACTTTAATGCAGGAGTAACGGTCGGCGACTCTTCGTGGACGTTTAGCAGGCGCGGCGCGGCGTTTCTTTCTCTGGCTTTACAGCCGAATAAATGCCGTGCGTTTCAGTGACGCATTGCATCGTGGGCAGCTGAGGTGAATGGTTCTTCTTCTTCCTGCTGAAACGGCTTCCCTGGTGTGATGAACAGAGTCCTTTGAAACTGCGCCGTTTGAGATGCGAAATGGCCATTTTTAGTTGGTCACTCAAGTTCTGAAATTTTGTAGTCAAATCCTTGGGTAAATTATAATTGGACCCCTGCATCTCAGCGTCATTTACACATTGGTCCTTGGATTTTAATTTCTTGCAATGTTTACCGAAATCAGCCTTAAACTTTAATAATGTTTCAATTAAGCCCCTGATTTCATTAATTAAACTAATTCCAAGTTCAATTAAGTCTCAAAACTTATCAACTTTTCAATTAAGCCCTTGATTTGATTAATTTAATCCAAAGTTTAATTAAGATCCCAACCTTCCAATTTATATTGACTTGACCCAAATTTCAATTTATTCTTCATTCATTTCATTTTTTTAAAATAATTTATTATTATTTATTTTTATTATTTTTATAAAATAAAGTAAGAATAAAAAGGGTCAAAATTGGGTTATGACATGAGTGAGTGTGTGTATTACAACAGTACATTAGAAAATTTCAAATTTAGTAATAATTTAAAACATAAAAAAGTTCAATCATTGAAATTTCGAAAGCTTTTAAGAAATTTAAATTTTTTAAATTTATAAACTGGGAAATTTGGAAATTGCTCTTTGTTTTATGGCTCCAGCCAGATTATTACTCCCTTTTGGAAGCTAGTGAAAGGAACCTAAAAGCAGAAAATAGAAGGAGGCCAAGGCAATTAAAGAAGCCTAAACAAAAAATTCAAATTTGCTCCCCAAGCTTTAAAGTTTTTGAAAATATGGTAACCCCTAACAGCCATCCACCACCATAAATGGCATGGTTGACTTTGGGTCATTTGTGTCACATTTCCAACAATTATAACATAATAAAAGATTATAATTTAACAACTCATTATATTACAAGCATTGTATTAAAAAAACGATTCAGTAAACCGTTACATAATTAAGACTAATTATGCAAGATCTAATTACAAAAGGTATCATAAAGACTAAATTTTAATTTTTATTAGACATGGACCTAAACATTGTAAAATAATGTTTTTGAAAATTAGGGACTAAAATGAATTTTTTCAAGACTTCAATTGAGCATCCCGTAGGAACTGAGAGAGTCAAAATAAAATAAATTATTTTTGAACATTCTCTTCAGTAATTAGATAATGCAAAATTAAATAACTACTCAGAGTTTATCTACTTGAGTTTTAAATGATTGGAGATATTTGTTTTGCAACTTTCTCCTTGCTTTGCTCAATTTTCAGCCATGGATCCTCTGTCTCGAGGCCTGGGCCTCTGACTTGCCCAAGTAATAGAATGAATTTTAAAGAATACTATGCATACTTTAACTATAAATGGGTCTCTTATTACCCATTAGGTTTTCATTTGGCCCCGTAAATTACTTTTGAAATGTTGGTAAAAGGCTCGATCTCCACCTTAGCACCTACTCTTTCATCTTAAAAATCCATGGTTGGTATATTTTTTAGTAAATCTCTAGATCAATTAGTTATTTCAGTGTGTAATTATTTACATCTTTCATTTTCATACCGGTGAAAATGGCTATTTGTGATGGTTTTTTTTCTTTGTATTTATACTAATTTTTTCATTTCTTATTTACAGAATGAATTAAAAAGAGAAGATGTTTCTAAATTAATTCAGTGTTACATGTATGAAACCAAATCTTCAAAAGAAGAAA
Organism: Populus nigra; assembly: GCF_951802175.1. Taxonomy (NCBI): domain Eukaryota; kingdom Viridiplantae; phylum Streptophyta; class Magnoliopsida; order Malpighiales; family Salicaceae; genus Populus; species Populus nigra. Next base: position 15,167,163 of record NC_084862.1, on the reverse strand, counting down.
CTCGTGAATATATAAAAAATTTAATTAGTAATGCATGAAAAAAAATGAATGAATATCAATTTGCTAATCCCCATATCTCTCAAGCTTTTATTAAAGTTGCAATCAACCTTGCTCGAATGTCACAATGCATGTACCAATATGGAGATGAGCATGGTGTTGTACATCTTGAGATCAAGGACGGGTGAAATCCTTACTTATTAGTTGTTAACGAGTTTTATAATAAACACTCTTGAAATTAGAGTGAGTCTATATGGTTTTGTCTTTTTTTTTTGTGTGTTAATGATAATTGTTAAAACATCATTATAAAAATAAGATTGTAAAAATTTGTAAATCAATATAAGATTACGCAAGTTAAAACATCATTATAAAAATATTATAATATTTTTTTATGTTTTGTAACAGAGCTTGTATTTTTTTAACATATTAATAGCAAACTCTTAGAATATAATATGTTTTAACTAACTAGATAAATTAATTTGAATCCAGCTCTAATTTCACTAATTTTAATAGGAGAATTCATTGATATAACTCTAGATAACCAACTTTTATTAGAAGGGTTATCACTCATTTTTTACCCCGTTTTTAATATATTTTTAATAAATAGAAATTTTTTTATTCAAATTGGATGAGCTCTTAACTTTGTTTTTTGCTCAATAATAACTCAACCAACTTTCTTTCTTACAAATCCCTTTAAACCATAACTCAACCAACTTTCTTTCTTACAAATCCCAGATTATCAAGTCTATTACGAGGCTAAACTGTCTCCAATCAAGTCTATTATGAGGCTAAACTGTCTCCAATCATTTGAAGCCATTTCATGATTAAGAAAAAAAAAATTAAATAAAATTAAACCACAACTTAACATGTGAAGACATTAACCTAGATATAATGTTTGTACCATTTTTCTTATGCTTCAATATCATTTTGACGACGAGATTGAAAACAGCCTTAAAGAAATTTTTGATGACCTTCCTAATCTTCTTGAGAAGCATGACTTTGATCTCTACACTGTGTCAAATTCTAGCCAACTTTCAAAAGATGTTTGTGGATTATGAAAGAGTATTTACTTAGTGTCACGGAAGTTTTGCTAGTCACAATAACTTTACTGTTCTAGTCTTTTTTTTAATAATCTTAATTTGACCATATATTACTTCTTGTGAAAGAAAGATTTAGCAGAGTTTAAAGTAGTGTTCAAGAAATAATTTTTGAGATGTTAATTAAAGTTTGAAAGGCTATAAAGTGGAAGTATGCGCTCACCGCAAGGTATTTTGAATCCATGCTGTCTTAATACTCGAAATAGAAGTGACACGGTGTAGAGATCAAAGTCATGCTTCTCAAGAAGATTAGGAAGACAGATCCCACAAATCAACTGTCGGCTGTATGTCTCGAATTCCTGCAGTGAAATATTCAGTAAGAATCAACTGTCGTATTAATTAGATTTTAAAATGATTACTTCATATAAAAAAAAGAGTTAGTTATAACTTAATCTCTAGTTTATCTGAACTAATTAAACAATTATTAAAGTTTTGGAAACTATATGCTTAATCCTTAAAAAAAAAAAGATTTTACTCTATAAAAAGATGAATTCTTTGTTTAAAATAAAAACAATCAACGGCTAGACAAAAGTGTAACTACTTTAACATCAACTTTGACCTGAGAGGAGTGGAGACATAGGATATATATGATTTTATCATTAAAAAACACACAGACAGGTAATATATAATTAAAAAATTAAAAACAAATTATGAAACATCATATTCTAATCTTAGAGCAGAATTGGATGATGGATCCCACAAATCTAATGGCTCTAATAGCTTGTATATAGTTTTGAAACTTAAATTTTCTTAATACTGCTATACATATATAGAAGAGAAGTAATGTACCGCTTGTGGGAAAGAAAATGAAGCGAAGCTACAACCCCACAAGCTTGGTGGGAAATTTGCCTCTGGACGAGAATTGTTTTGGCGATTACTGCTTGCTGTTAAATGTGCTTGGGTTTCCATTTTTTTTAGATGAACTAGAGGCCAGTTCTTTAATTGCTGGTTGAGTATCTAAATCATCAAAGGAAGGCTATTTATAATAGAATATCAAGACGTTACATAAGAAAAATGATTTTGGTATTGAAGCATAAGAAAAACGGCACTTTAATGTCTTCACATGTTATGTTAGGGTTAAATTTTGTTTTCAATCATGAAATGGCTTCAAATGATTGGAGACAGTTTAGCCTCAAAATAGACTTGATTGCATAGGAGCAACATAATTTGGGTTGTATATACACAAATTATAACTCAAAATCATTTTTATCTATAATTTTTCATAATCAACTAAATAATTCATTACCCATAACAATCAATCCCATATCATTCAAATTAATTCATGAATAAACCCAAAACATAATCTTCAAACCCTAACATTCAACCAAAACAGAAATTTAAAGCTTAACTAGCATATATTTATACATAATCTTACCTTTAAACTTATTTTCTCCAATTCTCTTCTATTTTCCTTATCTTTCCCTCTTTTCTCTTCTTCTTCTTCCCCCTCTTTTCTTCTCTTCTCCCGTCAGTTTTTCACTCTTAGTTTTAGATCTCTCTTTTTTTTTCTATTTATACTTATTATGTTTATTTAATTACCGCACTACCCTTCATTTATTTATACCCACTTTTTAAACTTTCAAGAGCTTTATTGCCTTTTTCCTATCTCTTTTAATTCAAAACATCACATAAGGTTATTAAACTGAAAGATCATGGAGGATTGGGGCTCGGTTCTCTACAAGGGAAAAAGTTAGCTTTGATGTTCCAGTGGATTTGGCACCTTGACGGTGGAGATGTTGGCGGGTGGCAGGAGATTATTTTGAATAAATACAGACCACTATTTAGCAATGGCCTTCCATCCTTTAACTGCCATCTTATCCCCTACGTGGCGTGCTATTCAGAGTTCATTTTCCTCGGCAAGATTAAGTGCAACTCTCAATTCCATCGTTTGTTTCAAACCTGGTAATGGGCGGATAACCAGGTTTTGGGAGGATTGTTGGTGTGGCATTGCTCCATTGAAGTCTATTTTGGATGGCGCGTAATATGTTAATCTTTGATGATAAAGTGCCAGACTAGGAGTCTATTTATGACTTAATTTTTTATCAGCTATTTCAGTGGATTCGGGCTTTCAAACCCACCTTCAGCTACATAGAAAATAATCGAGCTCAAACTGCAGATGATTTTTGTTTTTGGTCTCACAGCAGCATGTTAACAATTGTGTGATTTTAGGCTGTCATTTTAGGCTGTCAAATAAATTAAGAATAGATCATGCACCACTGCATGCAAAGTTTAAATCTTTTCAATAAAATTAAAACTCAACTATCAAATTCAATACATACCAAAATACACACTAGATCCAATAGTACATATAATATCCACGAGTCACTGCTCGTTTTATTACAATACATTCATAGAGAGTTCCACCATGAGCTCGAAGTATGAATTCTACACCATTATTCATACAGAGGCAGTTGCTCAATATATAATAAAGTGACATAATCTTTTAAACTTGATGGAATTGTGTAGGCATCGTCATCATTCCCGTAAACAACATCTGTAACTCGAATAAGATTAACAAAATGTTGAAGGAGAAGCATTGGAGCATTAGTTGGCCTCATGCAATCTTCATTGATATCCTTCCACGCATTAACGTCCATCTTTTGTATCTCTTCAATTGCTTTCTTCTCCGATACATCATATTGTTTCATATAGCATTCAACACCGGAGGCGCAGTCTCCTCTCTTTTGTTCATCCTTCAAATGTATAAACGATGTTATAGTTTTGAGAAAATAAATTTAACATGAAAAATTTCTAAACACAAAAATATTGAGAAGAACGAAAGTCATGAGTTGAACCTATCTAAGTTATTAAGTATATCAAAAGTTGAAAAGTAATTGAAATAATTGAAAAATCTTGTAAGTTATTAAGTATATCATAAGTTGAACTAATACTTTTTCACTTAAAAGATAAAATTTGTAAATAATTTTCAAAATTGGTTCCTTGCTTATATAAGATATGAGAATACAATTCTCGGTGTATCTAATAATTTTTATTCTTAAGAATTCCGACATCGTACCTCGTGGCCCACAATGTCATTCATCAAACGACCGATCATCTTTCCAGCCTTAATAATTTTTGGATTACTTTTTAGCCATTCATACTCCTCCCCTCCTGCAACTTCTTCCATTCCAAGGAAGGATGCTGCCATAATTACCCCATAAGCACTTGTGGCTAATCCATTGCGCACATACTCATCGAATGTTGGGACATGGCATTTATCTGCCCACTCCGCCTCCGCATGGTAGCCTCTCACCAATTCTTTGAACTAATAGCATACAGATAAAACAAAGATTGTGTGGTAAAACCTATGCAATATTTCACTTAAAATATATACAATAACAATATATTATGCTAGAAATAGTAAAAGAAAGCACGAGACTGGAAAAATATTCATACTGCATCCTTCACATAATATGAGGCATAGGATCTTCCTTGCTTTCTCATATCATTCTCAGTTTCGTTGAAAAGATTCAGAAGAGCTCTATAAAGAACTTTCATGTAATCGGCAGGTAGTTGATCAATAGCATTCATGCTGCATCTGAAATTGAGACATAAAATTCCATTTCCTTTCCTGAACATCTTTGTATCGACTTCTTTGTTTATGAAAGATTTAGAAGAGAAAGACAGACTATGAGGTAACAAGAAACAAACCTTTCAATTGCATTAGTAAAATGTTGTATTTCTTCAAAAGATGCACATGCATCATATGTATCATCTACCAGTGATACAATTTTTGTATATTTCGTGACCATCATCCGAGAGAAAGCATATTGAGGCTCGAAATGGACTCCATTTGCCCAGAAATAGATCTCTACAATTCTATCTCTTGCATAAGGAAACTCCTCAGCAAAATTTAAATCATTCCACCACCTAAAATGTAAATAGCAACCGAGTAAATAAATTCCAATAGAAACTTAGTCTGATGTCTCTCTCGAACTCGAATACAAAATTACCTCGAGAGAATGGATAGCTCTTGTTGATGCAGTACCTGAACTCGATTGAAATCTATCTTGGCAAACTTGAGTAGAGTGTCATTCCGAGACTCGTCTTCTTCGTAGAAAGAGATGTATTTTCTAGCCTCTATTCTTGGTACGCCTTTGTGAAAGGGCCGGATCAAAGCATTCCTAATATGGTCTGCTAGACGTGGGCTTGATTGCATAGCCGAAGACTCCAGGTTTGCCTTTGTGAACACAAGGGCTTCATCCAGTACCTGTTCTCCATGCACACTTAAAAATGAAGCTTCATACAAGCCCAGGATGCCTTGAGCATCGTTGATGATTGTTTTCTTAAACTCTCCATTGGTGTCCTTGAACTTGTCGAACACAACTGATGATTCATAAGAAAACACAATACAAATTTTAGCCAATTTTCAAAAGATGTTTGTGGATTATGAAAGAATATTTATTTAGTTTCACGGAAGTTTTGCTAGTCACAATAACTTTACTGTTCTAGTCTTTTTTGAGTTTAAAGTAGTGTTCAAGAAATAATTTTTGAGATGTTAATTAAAGTTTGAAAGGCTATAAAGTGGAAGTATGCGCTCACCGCAAGGCATTTTGAATCCATGCTGTCTGAATACTCGAAATAGAAGTGACACAGTGTAGAGATCAAAGTCATGCTTCTCAAGAAGATTAGGAAGGTCATCAAAAATTTCTTTAAGGCTGTTTTCAATCTCGTCGTCAAAATGATATGACACACCAAGCCGACATAACTGATTAATGAATTCAATATGTTCCACTGTATCCTTTTTGGATGCCATCAGCATGTCCTTCACATTTTCCTTCAACACTTCTACTTTTCGGCTGTATGACTCGAATTCCTGCATTGAAATATTCAGTAAGAATCAACTGTCGTATTAATTAGATTTTAAAATGATTACTTCATATATAAAAAAAAAGTTAGTTATAACTTAATCTCTAGTTTATCTGAACTAATTAAACAATTATTAAAGTTTTGGAAACTATATGCAAAAAAAAAAGAATTTTATTCTATCAAAAGATGAATTCTTTGTTTAAAATCAAAGCAATCAACAGCTAGACAAAAGTGCAACTACTTTAATTAAAAAAATTAGAAACAAATTGTAAAACATCAGATTACAATCTTAGAGCAGAATTGGATGATGGATCCCACAAATCTAATGGCTCTAATAGCTTGTATATAGTTTTGAAACTTAAATTTTCTTAATACTGCTATGCATATATAGAAGAGAAGTAATTTACCGCTTGTGGGAAGGAAAATGAAGCGAAGCTACAACCCCACAAGCTTGGTGGGAAATTTGCCTCTGGACGAGAATTGTTTTGGCGATTACTGCTTGCTGTTAAATGTGCTTGGGTTTCCATTTTTTTTTAGATGAACTAGAGGCCAGTTCTTTAATTGCTGGTTGAGTATCTAAATCATCAAAGGAAGGCTATTTATAATAAAATATCAAGACGTTACATAAGAAAAATGATTTTGGTATTGAAGCATAAGAAAAAAGGTTCAATTTTGTCTTCAATCATGAAATGGCTTCAAATGATTTGAGACAGTTTAGCCTCAAAATAGACTTGATTGCATAGTAGCAAGATAATCTGGGTTGCGTGGAAACATATCATTTCTATACAAAAATTATAAAAATACAGAAATTCATTTTAAAATGGTATCCGAAACACATTCATTACTAACTCTTTATTTTCATCTCTATAACCAAATATATTTATATATTTATTATTTTCATCTCTTTTATTTTATAACAATAACCAAATACTTTTTTTTCATACAGTAGATCCGTATAAACTTGGCCGGTCTTGAAATATAACATAATAGGGACTGCAAATAAATAAAAGTGAGTATAAAAATTATTATTTATATTAAATGATTTCTGAACTTTTTTCTAGTAAATTGAGTTTTTGGATTTATATTTTTTTTTCCAAAATATTAGTATTGAGAAAGGATATGTATAAAAAAAATGAAATTGTTGGGAGAATTTGTTTTGATTGTGTGAGTTTGTAATATGAAGATTCAATATCATGAAAATATTATTTGTTCGCAAACTAGTTAATATCGAATTTAAAGCAAATATATATTTACAACTAATATATAGAGACATCAAAGGTCTTTTGTTTTATTAGATGGTAAAACAAAATACTGTTCTAAAAATAATCTAAGAATTTGTTTAGTTTTTTGGTAAAATAGAAAAAAATATAAACTTTTCAAATAGTTAAAGACCTGTATTTATAGTATTGAGTGAACAATGACTTATATATATTTTTACTGTAATTTATCTAAAATGAAGCGAAGCTAACCCCACAAGCTTGGTGGGAAATTTGCCCGTCGACGAGAATTGTTTTGTTGATTGGTGTTTGCTGTTAAATGTGCTTGGGTTTCCATTTTCTTGAATGAAATAGAGACAAATGCTCGAGATTAGTACTTTGATGCTCGAGGACCTAAATCTTCATCAAAGGAAGGCTATTTATAGGGAAATAGCATGACGTTTTGTACTATACCTTTTCTTATTGAACTCCTTAATTAAAAAAGATGGACGTGATTTTGATGCTAAAATGGTGTTTTTAAATATAGTAGTGTTTGTTTTTAAAAATATATTTTTAAAAAATATATATTAAAATAATATTTTTTATTTTATAAAATTTATTTTTGATATTAACATATTAAAACAATTCATAAATATTTAAAAAATAAAATAAAAAAATTCAACCTTAATTTCAAATACCAATTACACGTAAAACATTAGTGTCACTACTTGAACTTTTTAAGTGTGTTTTAAAAGAAAAATAATAAATCATTAGATGTAAATATTAAAAACAAAGTGTAAAAGAGAGGGGGGGAGAGAAGAGGGAATAAGTATGGAAACATAAATATGTAAGTAAATTAAATCACTTTCCCATTTCCACTCGTCATAACAAAAATATGTTATAAATATTGTTTAAGTGTGATTAAAAGAATAATAAATCATTACAAGTATAAAATATTAAAAATAAAACACCAAAAAGAGAGGGAGAGAGAAAAGAGAACACATATGAAAGAGAATAGAACTACAGTCAATTGCCCATATTACCCAACCAACTCTGTTTCAGTATTACAAAAGATAAAAGACACTTGTATTCGTTTCAAAACTTCAAAACTCTTTGTACAGTATTTGATATAAATTCATGTTATTTTTGTGGTGTTTTGAAAATAAAAGACAATAGAAGAAAGTAATAAAATCTTGAAGGCTTAAAAGTAGGTATAAATAAATAAAAAACATTATTATAAAAAAACATAAAAAGAAATAGGGATCTGAAAATTAAGAGTGAGGGCCGGCAGGAGATAAGAAAAGGGAAAGAAGATGAGAAAAGAGAGAAAAATAAAGGAAGGAGAAGAGAGTTAGTGAAAATAAATTTAAAAGGTAAGATTTATGCTTTAATGTGTATAAATGTGTTTTCTTTAGCTTTAATTTTATGTTTTGTTGAATATCAGAGTTTTAAATATTTTGTTTTGGGTTTGATTGATGAATTGATTTGAATATTATGGGTTGATTGTTATGGGTATTAAGTTAATTAGTTGATTTTGGAAGGTTTTAAGTAAAAATGATGATTTTGAGTTATGTTTTGTTTAAATAATGAATTTGAGTTAGAAATCTTGATATATCAGTAGGTTTTCTGTGGAAAAATCTGGGTTTGAGGTTGAAGATGATGAAATTTCAATTTGGTTCCTTAATTTGTGAAAATTACAATTTAGTCCCCGAACTTTGGAAACAAATTACAGATTGATCCCTAGAGAATAATTTGAGATTCTGGACAGGATTGTGGATGAATTATGGACAAAATTTCAGTATAGCTATGAATTTATGACATTTTCAATTTGGTCCTCCAATTTACAAAATTACAATTTGACCCTAAAAATCTGCTAAAATTTCCAGAATGGTCCCTGGAGCATAATTTTAGATTCTGGACAGAACTGAGGATAAATTATGGGCAAAATTCCAGTATAGTCAGGAATTTATGATATTTTCAGTTTGGTCCTCCAATTTGACAAAATTACAATTTGACCCCTAAAAATATGCTAAAATTACATAATGGTACCTGGAGCATAATTTGAGATTCTGTACAGAACTGAGGATAAATTATGGGCAAAATTATAGTATGGTTATGAATTTATGATATTTTTAGTTTGGTCCTCCAATTTGACAAAATTACAATTTGACCCCTAAAAATATGATAAAATTTTGGTCCCTAGATGTAATATTAGCTTTTTCATATTGGTTTGATGAATAATTGAGGGTTATTTAGTGAATTATTATCGAGTCTTATTATTTGTTTTCTTATGAATTAAATTTCAAAAAAATCGTTTAATTTTTTGGTTTTTGGAAAAAATGACTAATTAGCTTAAAAACATATAGGGTTATGGAATAAACCCTTAGTTAAGTGTATTAAATATGTTGTAAGTTCTTTTTGAGTCATTTTTTAGCATGTCTCCTTTTGTATTCAGATAATCTTGATATTCTACCTGCGGGATATCAGTAGAATTTTTTCGATATCTGCTTTTGAGTTTGATTTGTTTTTGAGTCAGGTGAGTGGATAATTTTTTATATGCATAAAAAATATTATAAATATTTGAGTTGTTAATATGAATTGGATCATGCTTCTTCATATATATATATATATATGTATATATATATATATATATATATATATATATATATATGTTGGTTATTATCTTTGTTACGATAAAGCATGATCAATTGTTGAATCTGAATTCTTAATATGAACCAATATATATTTTGAATTGATTTTTGAATTGATAGCTTCTCATTTGATTGATATCATTAGTTAAGCCTTGAGAAATGAATCTATTTGTTTGAATATGATATAAACCTATGGTATTGTCGATACACGACGTCGGGCGACGGCTCCCGCTTTTTTGTTTATTTAACAAAAAGGGGTTTTTTTCTCGATTGGGGGAAACAAAGATTTTATTGGAGTCGCCATCTAGTAATTTGAGGGAACTAGAAATCCCAAATTAGACACTGGTCCCAGAGATTCGGGTACGAGATTAGTTATGATTAAGGGAAGGTAGACACCACCCTTAAAACATCCTTTCAATAGAAAGGTTACCCTTACTTGTGTGTTTTCTATTTGATTCACAATGCGATTATATTTTGGGCTTATTTGTAAATTTTTTAATGATTAAAGTCGGTCCCTAAAAATAGGAGACACATTAAAAATGACATCAGTCCCTAAAAATTAGGAGACTCGTCTAAAATATTGACGTTTGTCCCTAAAAAGGAGAATTACGTCTGGGTTACCAAAAGAAATAATGGATATAATCCATTATATTTTTGGTTTATTGGTAACTTGTTTTTTTAAAAAAATGGTTAACGTCGGTCCCTAAAAATAGGAGACGCGTTAAAAATGACATCAGTCCCTAAAAATTAGGAGACTTGTCGACTTTGGTTTTTGTATTTTTTTTACAACATGCAAGAAAATTTACAAGCATTTATATATAAAAAAATATCAAAAATACCAGTTGAAACCCAAAAAATTACCTGAGTGTCAATGTATAGGTAAAAGACTGAAATACCCTCGGATTTCTTGAAAAATTACGAAAATGCCACTGGCGGCGCGTGTGGCACACGCGCGGTTACTGTGGGCGGCGGCGAGATTTCCCGGCGAGATTTCTGTCCAACCGACGGTCGATCCTGGTAGATCTGAGGACGAGGATTCTGATGGAGGTGGTATCGTCGGCCGTTGATGGCTGACGAAGGAGAATCGACAACTTGAAGCTTCGGTGGCCGCCGACAATCGCGGCCCTTTTCCGGCCAAATGAGGCGGCGAAATCAATGAAAACCACCGGGGTTTTTCTTTACATCAGGGGAGAAACCTTTCTGTGGTGGTGCGGAGGCTGGAGACGGCCGGAAAACGGAGATCGGATGAGAGAGAGAGCGTCGCCGGCGAGAGGAGAGAGGGAGTCTGAGAAGTGCTACGGTGTGAACGCGCTCATGGTGCAACGGTGCAGCTGAAAGTTGTGAACCGTTGGATCGCACTTGAACTGATCCTACGGCTGTGATTGGCTGGATCTGCAGGTTGATCGGACGGTCCGGATGATCAGAGGTGTAATCCGGTGTGTCGCGGTGTACCGAAAGCTTGGTACACCGCGTGACGTGGCGCCACCGGATCTAAGGGAGAATTGTTTTAAGGGACGAGATGGATTTGGGTTTTAATCTAGTGTGGTAAGCCCTATTGTACCCTATTAAATCAACGGTTCAAATCTAAACACTATAGATCTAACGGTTAGGATATATTTGGTATTTTTCAAATTGTTTTTTTTGAAAATCAATATCCTACTCGCATGAAGAAATAGTAAAAAAACGTGAATAGTAAAGATTTCTTTTTTTTCTTTCTTTCTATTTTTCTCTCCTGGTGAACTATCACTGTCTATTTATAGCCAATGACAGGAGACATGCAAATCTTCAAATCTTATTTTTTAAATCACCGTTTGCTTTCGGCCTTTGTTTAATCGCCGTTTGCTTTCGGCGCAACGCGTTGCGCCGTTTGACAATTTATTTTTTTATTATTTTTTTATTATGTATAATAATATATATTTATATAGGGAAAATTAAAAACTCTATTTAGTATTAGAAAAAACCTGATTCAACCACTAAAAATCCATTTTAATGACCGAAAATTATTTTAAAAACTGGGAAAAAAACTTTTGATGGGTATCAACCCAGTGAACCGGGTTTTGGTCGAAAATGATGGTTTTCGACCCGAAACAGCTCGAAACTCATTTTTTACCCTGGTCGACATGGTTTGACCTGTATTGACCCGGTGGACTCGGTTTTGGTTGGAAATGACGGTTTTGACCCGAAACAGCCCGAAATTCATTTTTTACCCTAGTCGACATGGTTTGACCCGTATTGACCCGGTGGACTCGGTTTTGGTCAAAAATGACGGTTTTGACCCGAAACGGCCCGAAACTCATTTTTTACCCTGGTCGACATGGTTTGACCCGTATTGACCCGGTGGACTCGGTTTTGACCAAAAATGACGGTTTTGACCCGAAACGGTTCAAAACTTATTTTTTACCCTGGTCGACATGGTTTGACCCGTATTGACACGGTGGACTCGGTTTTGACCAAAAATGACGGTTTTGACCCGAAACGGTCCGAAACTCATTGTTTACCCTGGTCGACATGGTTTGACCCGTATTGACCCGGTGGACTCGGTTTTGATGGAAAGATGCGGTTGACTTGAGAAAAATATATTTTTTTGAATTTTTAAACTTTTTTCTTAATTTTTTTGGATTTTTATAAATAATAATAGAAATAAAATAACATTCGAGAAAATCTTGGTGGATCCAAAATTGGGTTACAACAGTTGCCCCCTCTTTACAATGCTTACGGTGCAATGGCATTGGAAAATTCATTTTCTTTTGACTTTGCATAGTAAGTTTTGTAAAGAAAAACGATGGTAGTGTTGAAAAATGCACAGATTTTCAGTTGGTCTAATTCTTATGGGCGACCTGCCCAAGTGAAAAACATGAAAGTGTTTTCAATATTGATCTTGTGAAATACATGAAAGTGATTTCGGATTAATGTTGTGAAATACATGAAAGTGATTTCAGATTAGCATTGTGAAATACATGAAAGTGATTTCAACAATGGTTTTGTGAAATACATGAAAGTGATTTCAAAATTGATTTTTTTTTTGTGAAATACATGAAAGTGATTTCAACCTTAGTCTTGTGAAATACATGAAAGTGATTTCAAAAATTGATTTTTTTGTGAAATACATGAAAGTGATTTCAACATTGGTCCTATTTTCCAGGTGACCACCCTGATGATAAAATGCGAGGAAACTCGCAAGTGGTCTAATTGTTCCAGGCGACCTGCCCGATGGTGAAAATGAGAGGAAACTCGCAAGTGGTCTAATTGTTCCAGGCGACCTGCCCGATAGTAAAATGCGAGGAAACTCGCAAGTGGTCTAATTGTTCCAGGCGACCTGCCTGATGATAAAATGCGAAGAAACTCGCAAGTGGTCTAATTGTTCCAGGCGACCTGCCCGATGGTGAAAATGCGAGGAAACTCGCAAGTGGTCTAATTGAAAATACTTGAAAGTGATTTCAATATAATTTTGTGAAATACATGAAAGTGATTTCAGCAATGAGCTTCAGGGTTGATGAAAAATTCTAAAAGAAGTCATACCTGTATGGTTGAAATCTGATTTGTAAATCGATCTCAGAGATGATGAAATCTTCTCAAGAAAGTCTTGTATGTACGGTTGGGATTTGATTTGTAATTGGATCCCAATGATGAGGAAAGCTTCTCAAGAAAGTCTTGTATGTACGGTTGGGATTTGATTTGTGGATCCCAAAAATGAGGAAAGCTTCTCAAGGAAGTCATCTATGTATGGTTGAGATTCAATTTGTGGATCCCAAAAATGAGGAAAGCTTTCCAAGGAAGTCTGTATGTACAGTTGAGATTTGAGCTGCCGTTCAAAACGATGGTAGGAGTAAATTCCTTATAAATCACGCAGTATTTGGCAAAAGACATCATCAACTTCTTGCATTTTCAATACTCTCAAAGTTCTTAACTTTTGAAGCTTTAATCATGTCTTCCTCTTCTTCCAATGCTAACCCAAACCCTGTTCCTGCAGTAGAGCCTGCAGTTTGGCGTACTACCTTTGAAGTGAATGGTCGTCCGGTTACAATAGAGGATACTGTAATGGACAATGAAGATATTGTTGTAGCCATGGCTAGAGACATGATCCTTCCTCGTGATGAAATAATGCTAGCTATCAGGACCGATATTGAAGCAGTGAATCAGTCACTTGCTCTCAGTATCAGAGCTACTTCGTCTTTGGTGAACGTTGCAGAGTGTCTTCATGCCAGAAGACTTGAGTTGAATACTCAGGTTCTTGATCTCCATCATCAGATTGAGAATTTAAGGAATAGACTCCGTGATGAGAGACGTCACAGAAACAACTTGGAGAGGAGAAACCAAGAGCTGAATACACGTGTTGACTTTTGGAGGGACTATGTTAACACACGACACCTCGAGTTCGAGGAAGAGATGGAGCACATGCATAAACAATTTGAGGAATTCCGAGGCATGATTAACCATCAAGATGAAAATATCCCTGATCGTCCTCGCACTGTTTAACATTTGTACTTGTAAACCCCTTTTCCCATGAATAAAAATCCATCTTTCTTGTCTTCATTTATGAATTTTGCTTTTGTGGAATTGCCATCTTTGATGTGATTTAAAAGAACTTCAATTCATGTGAGTCTCGTTGGATCCCAGTGGGGATATTGTTTTATGAAATATCTGCAAAACAATTATGCAATGCATGTGAAGTTAGATGATATGCAATGCATCTTACCTGTTTTTGAAATATAGGTTCCCCCCTCTTTGATGCTTCATTGTCATAGGGTGGCTTTGTTTGCATTCCAAAGCCTTCTTTGTTCTTTCGACGCATTGGCTCATTCATGTGCTAGCCATCCGCTCAGTTGTAAATGCAGTGCCCATCTTGGGCTGTCCGTTATGATTACTGCTCTCGCTGTTTATCAAGCTTGACAATGCCCCCAAGTGTGGTGTCGCTTGATTTATCATTAAGAAGCTTAACAAATCGTTCATCTCCAGGATTCTTTCAAGAATTGTTCTCTGATTGATTGTGCGCATCGTGCCAACACCCATCAAGATTGTCAATCAGCTATGAACTCAACTCCAGTTGAAACATACCCTTCAAGGATATGCGGTCATCCACTTTCATGGAACTGTCATGTTATTCAGACCTGCACTTCATACTTTGCAGTGCAAAGCTCATCGTTGTATGTTCAGCTTCTTTCTCAATAAGTTTTTCTCAACTCATCTAACCAGATTGTGAAAAGAAGTGTCGCAGCTTCATCAATGATGTTGCTTTTATCACCCATATTCATGTGGTGCAGTGCACATCGACTTCAAATCAGATGGTCCCACGGTCAGTCTAGGTGGGTGCGGTGCATTCTTCCAACATTCATGCAAAAGCAATCATGTGATAACATCTTTTAATAGTCATAGCCATATTGGAGACGATAAACCAAGATGAAGATATAAAAATGTCCTTCAGGTACATCTTTGCTCTCAATTGTTGTCAGGGTTTACTGGATCATAAACTGTTCTTGAACATCATTGCCCTTAATTGATTTGAATGTGCTCATTCACTGATTATTTTTCTTTGAACCATATTGTCCTCAGTTCATTGATTCATCATTTGATCATCTCTATCCCTCGGCTGATTTAAGCACTGTTTGTTTTCCTTCTCGGAGGTCCATTGTATTGCCCCCAGGAGTGTCGAGGAGAATTGATGTCATTTCTGTCAGGAATTTGCAAACTTGGTCGATGTTTTTCTTGTTTGAAAATCTTTCTTATTTTGGAATCAAATCTCACATTTCAAAGATCACGCCAATTCAAGTCTGATTGTTGAAATGAAATCAGAGAGATGTCAATTTTTGAAAGTATTTTTGGAAATCAAGCTTTGTTGGTCAAAAATCCAACACACGCTATTCAATGCAGTCCTTTGATTGTCTTGTATTTTGAGAGAGAAAAAAAATTGACTCGTTGTAAGATTAAAATGGCTTTTTCCATGGTTCTTTGTATCCATTTTAAACTCTAATTATGGGTATACCTTTTGATTGTTTGTGATGAGGTGACCTTTTATGAATTTCAAGAAAAACAAGGTACCCGAGTCAAAACTTGAGGCTTAATCAAGAAAGATTGTTTCTTTTTCTTAGCAACAATTTTATCAGCATGCATAATAATCAGTAGCTTGATTCATGAAGTCACAACCTGTATGAAACAACTCTTCAAGTTTTGAGATCGCCATTTATCGGTTCAGATTGCTTACTTGATTAAAAAGGACTTTCTAAAGCACGTAATGTAGGCTATGGTTCATGGCTATGAAAGAAAGGAATTTCACAATCTCAAAAGATGTTTGAGGGTTTCAAGAACCTAGGATCACCATCAATTACTCATCAATCTCTTTTCCTCACGTTGTCTTTGTAGAGATAGTAACATATAACCTTGTTAACAGGTCATAACGCAAATCCAACTTTTCTTTGATGAATAGCCAATCTAAACTTTTGAAGATTATAGAGGCTTTACCATAGACACACTGAAAGACATAACGTTTGATTTTTCGTGTTAACTTTTGGCATTTGTTGTGTCTTTATCAATCTTTGGCTTTCTTCTTCTAGCCCTTTCTCAATCATTGGACTTTTGTTCTAAGCCCTCCCTTTATCTATCGACTCTGACATTGTCTTCATCTTTTCTAGGAAAAGATTCTCATTGCCCCCAGTATGGGGTGTGATCCTAGTCAGGGTTATTTTATGAAAAAAATATTCTATCAGCTCAAAATGGGACTGCAAGGGATATATATTTCAAGAATTGTGAAAGGATGAAACAAAAATGACCTTTTCTCATTTCAAGCAAGGTCGGTTAGAACCGATGAATTTTGACCTCATCCAATGTAATGGTTGAGACTTGTAAGAATCATAATTCACGAGTCCATAACTACTGAATCCACTACGTGTCATTATGCATACTGCTAAAACTTAGCTATATGGTATGTGGTTCAATTTCATGTGTGAGCTCAAAAGTTTCTTGGTCACCTCATGTCATTTCAACAAGCATCGAGTCATTCAAAGCAAAATAATTTTAATCTTCAAGATTGACTAATCTTAAACGCATGTTGGAGCTTGATCAAAATATTTTGTAAATAACCTTTGAAAGAAACATCTCATGCGTTCAGAACAACAAAGGGACAAAGAAAAGACATGTTTCGTTAAAAGATGAGATGTGATCCCAAAATAGAATGTAGAATGACAAAACTCGTAACAAAAAGGATCGACAGTTTAACACTCTTCTTGGACCAGCTTTTCTGGCAATATCTGTGTTTTGCCAAGCATTTCGATCACTTGTCAATCTGAGGATGTTGAGGTGACAATATGGCCGATGATGTCATTTTTCACAAACTCAACTCGATTCTTGAAATTCTTGCAACTGTTCAACTGAATGGCACAAAATCCCCCAATGATATTCATGTATCTTTTACTAAGGGATGAGGACTCAAAGGCGCACTCAAAAGGAGTTGAGGGCTCAAAGGCGCACTTAAATGGAGGTAGGGTTAGAAGACGCACTACCTAAGGGATGAGGGCTCAAAGGCGTACTCAAAATGAGTTGATGGCTCAAAGGCGCACTCAAAAGGAGTTAAGGGCTCAAAGGCGCACCCAAAATAGAGGTGAGGGCTCAAAGGCGCACTCAAAAGGAGTTAAGGGCTCAAAGGCGCACTCAAAAGGAGGTAGGGTTAGAAAACGCGCTACCTAAGGGATGAGGGCTCAAAGGCGCACTCAAAAGGAGGTAAATTGGCGGAGTCAGGGTAATAAGTCCAGAGTCTAACAAATGCTGGTAGACAAACTCGAGTGGTCGAGGTATGTCAATCTTAGCAAAGACATTTGAGCAATTGATGCTACAGTGAGACCTGGTTTGACCACATAATTAAAGCTTCCCATCGTCAGGGTCATCCTTTGATTCATCTCTCATTATTGTTCTAGAATTCTTCGTAGAATCTTCAATCATTCCCCTCTTCATAGCTTGTTCAATTCTTTCGACAATCCTCACAACCTCATGTCAATCTTCTCATGTTGTTGTGGTTATTTGTGGATTGGTAGAAACTTTCCAACAGCCAGGTAATCTTGGTAGCACATAGAAACATGCAGCACCAGCACTGCCAATGTGTGGAATCATGCGTTGTCTCAACTGGAAGAGAAAATGATTAATCTGAAACCCTTTTGTCTCCTCTTCGATTCCTTACTTGCAGTACAACAAACAAACACCTATAGTGGGAATTCTGCTTTGTTAAAGTTGCAATGTTTGCTCTTGTTTTTCTCAGATCAACATCCGATGCTGCTGGACCGGAATGGTGTTCACAATAGAGATGTCTGGAAAGAAGGCCAATGCACCAGGAACAGAAAGCTAGCAGCTATTATGTGCTCTTGGAATATGTGAAGGTTTTGAACGACTATCAGTGCAGTTGAACGAGAACAAGGGTTGTCGTCATTAATTGATGACTGAAGGCATTGCTGTCATTGTTCATGACGAAAAAGGAGAGGTGCAACTTCAATGGAACGTGGACAAGTAGTGTTTCCAGCAAGAGACTGTGCAAACGTTCCCTTTCCATTCTTGAAGCTCAACACTTATTCAAACAGATTTATGAGTTGAGCTACTTCACCTTTACTGCTCTCAACTTCCTTTTGATAACGAGCCTCTAGCTAAACCCTGACTTGATTTTCCATCTTCATCAGTCCATTAGACCTCAGGTAGGGGAACGTATGTTTCAACCGTGTGCATGCTTGATAAATAAATGAAATGCACAAATAGATGTAAAATGCCATATGTTTTATGCATGCTTGTTATTTGTTTCAAGGTTTCTTTATGACGAGGAATAGACCAGATCAGATTCTCTTAAGAAAGTTCTCACTGAGGACTCCAAACCTACAGGAACTTGAACCGATTTGGGGGAGAAATTTGATGCCATAAATCAGAATCAAAATAAACATTTCTCATAACAAAAAGATGATGAAATTGCCTTTTATTAATTGATATTAAAAGTACAACAAGTCAATCTTTCCAAAACCTTGGACCGTCATATGCTGAGATCTCATTAATTCCATCTCTGATCAACCCAAAAAACTGATGGAATTCATTTCTGGGCATTGGCTCACCATCTGCTACTTGTTGGGCTAGGCCTCGTAATCCTAAAGCATAATTCTTGGCATCATCTGCTTGTACATGATAGCGCATAACTTCAGAAGCCCAACGTTCTGCTTCTCTTTTTGCATTTTCTTTTTCTGATGATAAGGTTTGCTCAACAGAAAGCAAATGGTCGACATGCTCATCTAAATTGGCAATGACTAAATCTTGATTTTGATGTTGCTCTTGAAGTGATTCATTTTTCTCTTCCAATTTTAATACCATTTTCTCAGCTTTTGATGCTCTTCTAACCCATCTCTTCATGTTGATATCTTGCTTCCTCTTATCTTCTGACAAAAGTACATATTTTTCTTGTAATTGCTGGAACTGAAGTTGTTGATGTTGTAGCTGAGCTGACAAGTCATCCTTTTCTTGTTTTATGAAAGCCAAAGTTGTCTCTCGAGTGGCTAGATTAGATTCTAACTTTCTTTTTTTAGCCCATAACTCTTCTACTTCAGCATTCAAACTTAGGTTATAAGATTCTTGTTGGGCGCGGACTTCTTCGTGTATGTCTTCAGCAGACTGAATCAAAGACCTGGGTGGCCCTTCAAAAGGAGGAACTTTGTACCCTTTCCCTCTCTTCTTTTGCCATATTGGATATCCTTCAGTTGTTTTTCCTTCTACTCTCTTAGCAGAAGTAACCCTACCAGGATGTTTCCATGCCTTCTTCACTGACTCCAATAATTTCTTCGAGGTCTTGAAATCTTCATAAAATGTTCCCAGTTTGGTAGTCCTTGGAATAAACTGCTCAAATCCAAACTGTCGTAAGACCATGTTGGGACAGTAACTAATACAGCAGCGGGCTCCTATCAACGGGACCCATGGGTACTCACCACAGTATGCCAGATAAGATTTGAAATAAGAGTATCGACTTCTCCAATGAAATGGAGATTTACTTAGACTCAAGAACATTGATTCCCATGTGGTTCTTCCTACTTCATGCAAGTGTTTTTCAGCAAAATTCTCCAGCTGAGAATAAAGATGCCATGGGGTACCAACCAAACCTGAAATCTTCCCCTCAATCATATGACTCACGGTCCAGACAAACAACAACTGCAAGCAACATCTTAAACGACCCTTTCCGGCTTTTCTACAATAATTCAAGGATGAGAAAGTTTCTGCCAATATTGATGTAGCCGGGTTAATTTTAAGGGTCACCACATTTTTGAATACATTGACAGCCTCAAAATCGATCATTCCTTCGGCAGATGGGAAAAGAACCAAACCATATATGCCTAAGGCCAAAATTCTCAATCGGATTTCATTGCTTTCATCATGTAATCTCCTTTTGAATATGGCTTCTAGTTCATTCCAAAACCAACCCTGGCTATTTCCTCGTTTAGTTGTGTCGCGGGTGTGCGGCGTCGCGACGAGTATTCCACTTTAAAATCTAGGAAGTGTGTATATATCTGGTAAATATAGGGAGACAAGGAATTTTGTCTCTTAGTAGTGAAAAAAATGGAATGGGAGTCGCCACCTAGTATTTTGGTCACTAGGAACCCTAACTGGTCTCAGAGATCGGGCACAGGGACTGGTTGCGTAAAGGGAAGGTATTAGCACCCCAAATACGCCCTACCTAAGGTAAGCTGCATTGTTTATTTGTCTGATAAAATTCAAGGTCTCGTTGTGTTTCCTAGTTGTTGGTTCGTCTATGGTTCCAGAAAAGTCCTCCTCAATAAGGAGGTCCTTATCTTATCGGGTAAAACCTAACCGTTCTAACGTCTATGTATGTTGGTCCGTCTATGGTTCAAGAAAAGTCCTCCTCAATAAGGAGATCCTTATCTTATCGGGTAAAACCCAACCGTTCTAATGTCTATGTAAAAAAAACCATATTTTTAATATCAGGAATACGTTTTATATATAAATTCGTAATCCCAAATACTAAAATAAGACAAAAAGATTTTTTAGAATTTTTTGAAATATTGGCCTAGTTCTCATGGCTTGAATAAACTGGTTATTAAAGCCAAAATGCATGCTAATACATATATTGTTTTTGAAATTTCCTTTGTTGTGTGAAAATATGATGTTATAATATTTATATATATATATTGGAGAGACTAGGCCGTATGCAGGAAAAAAAAACATTTTTAATTTATTTTATTTTTTTACGTCTTGACGAAAACCGGGTATTTTAATACCGGATTTGTATCTTTACAGTATAAAAATACAAACCGATATTGGTCAAAATACAGTAATAAAATTACATAAAATCATATATTTATTGAAATAATTTTTTTGAAGAATTTTTGTTCGAACGGTCTAGACCCGGCCCAAAAGGAACTGGGCCGAAATCAGCCCAACATAAAATGGGCCTAGTTTCTACAGGGCTGGACCCAGCCCAGCAGCATGGGTTGGGCTGGGGTACTGTACATCGGGTACTGCAAACGCATAGTAATCGGGTACTGTACATCGGGGTACTGTACACGCATAGTAACCGGGGTACTGTACATGCACAGCAACCCGTTAATTAATTAGCACATGTACAGTACCGGCTAATTATTTTCTGCATGCAAGAAGATGAACAGTAAAACGAGATAAGGGGCAGAGGGCTGACCTGTGGTGGCTCTGAAGGCGGTGCTGCTGGCGGTTGCTGACCGGAGAATGGTTTGGACGGTGGTGAGCTTTTCTTCCCTTTCTTCACTGTGTTTTCCCTTACTCTGTTCTCTTCTGCTTCTCCTTTCTTCTTCTGTTTCTCACGGTGCTCTTCCCTCTCGCGGTTGTTTGGCCGAAGGGGTTGTGGCTGCTGTGATGAGGTGGTTCAGCCGGTGGTTGCAGCGGTGGGGTTGGAGGAAGACGGTGTCGGTTTCCTGTGGCAGAGGAAGAAAGAAGAAGAAGAAAAATCTGCAGAAATTGGGTGAAAATGCTGGTTTTTGGCTGACTTTGGACCCGAATTTCTCCCCCCTCAGATCATCAAATCCAACTCTATTTATAGGAAGTGGAAGAGGGCAATCGTGTCTACGTTGTGGAAAAAATACAGCCCCTGATTCAGTTGGGAAGCATCTCAACCGTTGGCTCAAAGTGTCCAACTCGAGCTGCCAAATTTGGCAGCTCAAGGCTGTGAACTGCCCGAGGTGGCCACTTTGAGCCACTCAACGGAGCCGTTTCTAACTTTTTCGACCCAACCGGACCATTCTCCGGGATAAAGGGGTTTCATGTGGACATGTTGGTGCATGATTTGCCGGATTTGGGGGCCAAACGAGGCAGAAAACACGCCTGGAAGTCGGCCACTCGGGCAGCTCGGTGGGGAAGAAAATGAACAGTTCCTGCCAAAAAAAATGCAAAACGGCGCTGTTTTGCTAAAAATAGGGATTTCTTTGCCAATTTTCAATCTAGTCCTCCGACTTTCAGTTTTGTTCAATATTATTCCCTAATTGACCCTAAAACTTCTGATTTGATGCAATTTAGTCCCGGCGTAACTTCATCTTCGGCCCCAAAGTTACGTGTCTTTTCCAATTTGGTCCTTGGTTTCGGATTTCTTCAATTAAGTCCCTAATTGGCCCTTAAACTTCAATATGTATGCAATTAGGCCCTTGATTTAACCAAATCAACTCTCAAAAATTATAATTTGACCCAAGAACTTTAATTTCTTCAAATTAAAGCCTAAATTGACTTAAAACTCAATTTTCCTTGCAATCAAAACCTCTATAAATTCAAATAAACCTTCAATAAAATCCAATTGAGTCCATAAACATCCAATTTTGGCCCTTTTCTCTTCAAATTAAATTTTCTCTTCCGACAGGGCTCTCCTCAGTCAAATATATACTGTAAAATCACTCCTTGCATTTCTGAACCTCCTTAATCAATTTTTTTCTGATTCTTTCTGAGCGCTCCCACCTTTTATTATTTTTTCTAAATTCTTCCGGCTATATATTTTTATTTTTGTGGGGGGGGCCCAAAAATGGGTTACAACAAGTTGCATGTGAATTTGCTAGTTGACAATTTGTCTGGGTAATCCAAGCAAAATTAGAAAGTGCATGCTCTATAGGTGTGTAAAAGTACACCTTTTCTGACTTGGGACAATTTAGCAGGGATTCATACTCCTCGATAGTAGGAGTCATATCCACAGTATCAAATGTGAAGCACCGATATTCTGGATCCCAAAACCCTATCATGGCCTGAAAACAAGCATGTTGGACCCTAATCTTCAGTAAATATGACAGATCCCCATATTGTTTCTGAAAAGTGATTTGATCATGAGAGGATAACTTTTCCCAGCAGTCTAGCAGTTGTCCTGTACCAAGTGGTCTGTCATCTAATTTAACATGCTCTGGCAACTGAGACTCAAATTCTGATGGCAAACAATCCCCTTCATCATGTTGGCTCAATTCTGATCTGGTCAAAAATTCCTCAATAGTAATGGGTTTTTCCATCTCACACTTCCTGTAAGGATCGGTGGAGATTTAATGAGCACATGAAATGTATATGAACATGTATGTTCATGCATTGACATTTGTTCGTGTCCTAATGGGTATATCCTACTTGATAGGATCTAGCTCATAAGGTTTGGTTGAGTTTAGTCTATCTTAAAAGATATTTTTTGGTTCTTAGATTGCCCGAATTACTCGTGAAGTAATCGGCCTCTTAACCTTATACAACATGAGTAGGGGAGAAAGACTCCACAATACTAGTTGCATAGGGTGAGTTACAATCAGTGGACATAAGTCACACTTGCCACCTGAATCTTTCTTTTCTAATCTTAAACAGGACGAGCTCGGGTCCAGAGCTTTTTTTTTTTTTTGGTTCACCGTGAAGTGTGTGAAGACACAAATAAATAAATATGCATGCATATGGCAATATGGAAAATTGAAAGGAATCATAGTAGATATTGCATAAAATAAATAATGCAAATAAAATAAATGCCCAAAAATAAATAGCAATAAGAAAGAGCAAATGAAAAGCAAACACAAGCAGTTGGCTCAACCCTAAGTCCCCAGTGGAGTCATCATTCTGTCGATACACGACGTCGGGCGACGGCTCCCGCTTTTTTGTTTATTTAACAAAAAGGGGTTTTTTTCTCGATTGGGGGAAACAAAGATTTTATTGGAGTCGCCATCTAGTAATTTAAGGGAACTAGAAATCCCAAATTAGACACTGGTCCCAGAGATTCGGGTACGGGATTAGTTATGATTAAGGGAAGGTAGACATCACCCTTAAAACATCCTTTCAATAGAAAGGTTACCCTTACTTGTGTGTTTTCTATTTGATTCACAATGCGATTATATTTTGGGCTTATTTGTAAATTTTTTAATGATTAAAGTTGGTCCCTAAAAATAGGAGACACATTAAAAATGACATCAGTCCCTAAAAATTAGGAGACTCGTCTAAAATATTGACGTTTGTCCCTAAAAAGGAGAATTACGTCTGGGTTACCAAAAGAAATAATGGATATAATCCATTATATTTTTGGTTTATTGGTAACTTGTTTTTTTAAAAAAATGGTTAACGTCGGTCCCTAAAAATAGGAGACGCGTTAAAAATGACATCAGTCCCTAAAAATTAGGAGACTTGTCGACTTTGGTTTTTGTATTTTTTTTACAACATGCAAGAAAATTTACAAGCATTTATATATAAAAAAATATCAAAAATACCAGTTGAAACCCAAAAAATTACCTGAGTGTCAATGTATAGGTAAAAGACTGAAATACCTTCGGATTTCTCGAAAAATTACGAAAATGCCACTGGCGACGCGTGTGGCACACGCGCGGTTACTGTGGGCGGCGGCAAGATTTCCCGGCGAGATTTCTGTCCAACCGACGGTCGATCCTGGTAGATCTGAGGACGAGGATTCTGATGGAGGTGGTATCGTCGGCCGTTGATGGCTGACGAAGGAGAATCGATGACTTGAAGCTTCGGTGGCCGCCGACAATCGCGGCCCTTTTCCGGCCAAATGAGGCGGCGAAATCAATGAAAACCACCGGGGTTTTTCTTTACATCAGGGGAGAAACCTTTCTGTGGTGGTGCGGAGGCTGGAGACGGCCGGAAAACGGAGATCGGATGAGAGAGAGAGCGTCGCCGGCGAGAGGAGAGAGGGAGTCTGAGAAGTGCTACGGTGTGAACGCGCTCATGGTGCAACGGTGCAGCTGAAGGCTGTGAACCGTTGGATCGCAATTGAACTGATCCTACGGCTGTGATTGGCTGGATCTGCAGGTTGATCGGACGGACCGGATGATCAGAGGTGTAATCCGGTGTGTCGCGGTGTACCGAAAGCTTGGTACACCGCGTGATGTGGCGCCACCGGATCTAAGGGAGAATTGTTTTAAGGGCTGAGATGGATTTGGGTTTTAATCTAGTGTGGTAAGCCCTATTGTACCCTATTAAATCAACGATTCAGATCTAAACACTATAGATCTAACGGTTAGGATATATTTGGTATTTTTCAAATTGTTTTTTTTGAAAATCAATATTAAGAAATAGTAAAAAAAACGTGAATAGTAAAGATTTCTTTTTTTTCTTTCTTTTTTTTTTCTCTCCTGGTGAACTATCACTGGCTATTTATAGCCAATGACAGGAGACATGCAAATCTTCAAATCTTATTTTTTAAATCACCGTTTGCTTTCGGCCTTTGTTTAATCGCCGTTTGCTTTCGGCGCAACGCGTTGCGCCGTTTGACAATTTATTTTATTATTATTTTTTTATTATTTTTTTTATTATGTATAATAATATATATTTATATAGGGAAAATTAAAAACTCTATTTAGTATTAGAAAAAACCTGATTCAACCACTAAAAATCCATTTTAATGACCGAAAATTATTTTAAAAACTGGGAAAAAAACTTTTGATGGGTATCAACCCAGTGAACCGGGTTTTGGTCGAAAATGATGGTTTTCGACCCGAAACAGCTCGAAACTCATTTTTTACCCTGGTCGACATGGTTTGACCTGTATTGACCCGGTGGACTCGGTTTTGGTTGGAAATGACGGTTTTGACCCGAAACAGCCCGAAATTCATTTTTTACCCTAGTCGACATGGTTTGACCCGTATTGACCCGGTGGACTCGGTTTTGGTCAAAAATGACGGTTTTGACCCGAAACGGCCCGAAACTCATTTTTTACCCTGGTCGACATGGTTTGACCCGTATTGACCCGGTGGACTCGGTTTTGACCAAAAATGATGGTTTTGACCCGAAACGGTTCGAAACTTATTTTTTACCCTGGTCGACATGGTTTGACCCGTATTGACACGGTGGACTCGGTTTTGACCAAAAATGACGGTTTTGACCCGAAACGGTCCGAAACTCCTTTTTTACCCTGGTCGACATGGTTTGACCCGTATTGGCCCGGTGGACTCGGTTTTGATGGAAAGATGCGGTTGACTTGAGAAAAATATATTTTTTTGAATTTTTAAACTTTTTTCTTAATTTTTTTGGATTTTTATAAATAATAATAGAAATAAAATAACATTCGAGAAAATCTTGGTGGATCCAAAATTGGGTTACAACATGAACCAATATATATTTTGAATTGATTTTTGAATTGATAGCTTCTCATTTGATTGATATCATTAGTTAAGCCTTGAGAAATGAATCTATTTGTTTGAATATGATATAAACCTATGGTATGATAGTTAGAAAATCCATACTAATAGGATACTGTTAGTCTTTGTGCATATCGTATGTGAAACCTTAAATGGTCGGGGAAGTCACCAACATGTGTGGACTGATCATCTCACAGTACGGAGCCTCATGCTCATTGCATTTTGATTTTCTGATAAGCTTTACCTTATGATATTCTAGTTATGGCCTATTTGAAAAACATTCCTATAAGAACCTAGAGCCATGATTGTATATATATATATTCCTCATTGTTGTATTACCTCGTATATGTATTTTGAATGTTATCTACTCACTGAGTTGTTGAAGTCACATTTTCATTATTTATCTTTTTCAAGCTTATAGCATGTTCGCAGGTAACTTTTGTTGGACCTTCAGAATCTGCTCTTTTGATTATAATTTATACTTTTTTATGTCTAGTTAGTACTCCACAACTACGAATTTGTATTAAGATAATCAAATTATATTATGAAGTTAATTTATTGTTACTATTGCGTTGCACTCTGATTGAATTATTTAAAGGATAAGTTCGTATGTGAGTTTTGATTCATATAGATATGAAACTTTGAAGAGGAACCTTGCCTATGTATCGGTCATGGATCCGAAAATCCAGCCATGATAATTTTATTCTTTATATTTTTCTCAATCCCTTTCACGTTACATTTAATATGAGAATTGACACAATGTAAAGTGAAAAGATAGAATTAGAATTCTTAACCCTAAAATTACAGCCTCAAACTATATAAAAGTAAAGAAAATTTTGATATATCTCAATGGTTTTTTAATTCATAATTTTAATGAAAAAAATAAAACATCAACTATTGATATATAGGTAAATTCCTACTTAAAAAACAATAAAAACACTAAGTAAGAAAAATAATTAAAATCTAAAATTAACTTTAAAAATAATTAAAATCACATGTTTTTGAAAAGTCATCAAAACATTTTCAAAAAATCATAAAAGAGTAAAAGATTGATTTAATTTTTTTTATAATTTAGCCTTATTGTAAATGATATCAGATATAATGGAATGTAATGTGATGGTCCATTATATTTCTAATTTTTGCTATGTAATTTTTAAAATTATAATAAAATGAAATATTTTAATTTAATGACTCATTAAATTACAAGCATTATATATATAAAAAAAGATTAAGTACTAAACCATTACATGATTAAGAATAATTACGCAGATATCTAATTACAAAAAGTATGATAAGACTAAAACATTACCAAGTGAATATGAACCCTTCAGGTCACTTTCATGATTTTAATGTAGAAATGATTATCAATAAGATGGAACATCCTCGTCACATACATGAATTGAACCAAATTACTTTTGGTTCCTACTTAAACATAACTTTTTCCAAACAACCTTACTACAAAAATAAATAAATAATAAAGTTGAGCAAAATTTCTAACGATATGTTTTATAATATGTAATGCAATGTAATGTAATGTAAATATGATCCATTATATTCTTATGTTTTGTTGAGTTATTTTGTAGAATTTTTTCGATATCTGCTTTTGAGTTTGATTTGTTTTTGAGTTAGGTGAGTAGATAATTTTTCATATGCATAAGAAATATTATAAATATTTAAGTTATTAATATGAATTGGATCATGCTTCTTTTTATATATATATATATATATATATATATAGATATATATATATGTTGATTATTATCCTTGTTACGATATTTTAATTTTTTTATAATTTAGCCTTATTATAAATGATATCAGATATAATGGAATGTAATGTGATGGTACATTATATTTATAATTTTTGCTATGTAATTTTTAAAATTATAATAAAATGAAATATTTTAATTTAATGACTCATTAAATTACAAGCATTATATATATAAAAAAAGATTAAGTACTAAACCATTACATGATTAAGAATAATTACGCAGATATCTAATTACAAAAAGTGTGATAAGACTAAAACATTACCAAGTGAATATGAACCCTTCAGGTCACTTTCATGATTTTAATGTAGAAATGATTATCAATAAGATGGAACATCCTCGTCACATACATGAATTGAACCAAATTACTTTTGGTTCCTACTTAAACATAACTTTTTCCAAACAACCTTACTACAAAAATAAATAAATAATAAAGTTGAGCAAAATTTCTAACGATATGTTTTATAATATGTAATGCAATGTAATGTAATGTAAATATGATCCATTATATTCTTATGTTTTGTTGAGTTATTTTGTAGAATTTTTTCGATATCTGCTTTTGAGTTTGATTTGTTTTGAGTCAGGTGAGTAGATAATTTTTCATATGCATAAGAAATATTATAAATATTTAAGTTATTAATATGAATTGGATCATACTTCTTTATATATATATATATATATATATATATATATATATATATATATATGTTGATTATTATCCTTGTTACGATATTTTAATTTTTTTATAATTTAGCCTTATTGTAAATGATATCAGATATAATGGAATGTAATGTGATGGTACATTATATTTATAATTTTTGCTATGTAATTTTTAAAATTATAATAAAATGAAATATTTTAATTTAATGACTCATTAAATTACAAGCATTATATATATAAAAAAAGATTAAGTACTAAACCATTACATGATTAAGAATAATTACGCAGATATCTAATTACAAAAAGTGTGATAAGACTAAAACATTACCAAGTGAATATGAACCCTTCAGGTCACTTTCATGATTTTAATGTAGAAATGATTATCAATAAGATGGAACATCCTCGTCACATACATGAATTGAACCAAATTACTTTTGGTTCCTACTTAAACATAACTTTTTCCAAACAACCTTACTACAAAAATAAATAAATAATAAAGTTGAGCAAAATTTCTAACGATATGTTTTATAATATGTAATGCAATGTAATGTAATGTAAATATGATCCATTATATTCTTATGTTTTGTTGAGTTATTTTGTAGAATTTTTTCGATATCTGCTTTTGAGTTTGATTTGTTTTGAGTCAGGTGAGTAGATAATTTTTCATATGCATAAGAAATATTATAAATATTTAAGTTATTAATATGAATTGGATCATGCTTCTTTATATATATATATATATATATATATATATATATATATATATATGTTGATTATTATCCTTGTTACGATATTTTAATTTTTTTATAATTTAGCCTTATTGTAAATGATATCAGATATAATGGAATGTAATGTGATGGTACATTATATTTATAATTTTTGCTATGTAATTTTTAAAATTATAATAAAATGAAATATTTTAATTTAATGACTCATTAAATTACAAGCATTATATATATAAAAAAAGATTAAGTACTAAACCATTACATGATTAAGAATAATTACGCAGATATCTAATTACAAAAAGTGTGATAAGACTAAAACATTACCAAGTGAATATGAACCCTTCAGGTCACTTTCATGATTTTAATGTAGAAATGATTATCAATAAGATGGAAAATCCTCGTCACATACATGAATTGAACCAAATTACTTTTGGTTCCTACTTAAACATAACTTTTTCCAAACAACCTTACTACAAAAATAAATAAATAATAAAGTTGAGCAAAATTTCTAACGATATGTTTTATAATATGTAATGCAATGTAATGTAATGTAAATATGATCCATTATATTCTTATGTTTTGTTGAGTTATTTTGTAGAATTTTTTCGATATCTGCTTTTAAGTTTGATTTGTTTTTGAGTCAGGTGAGTAGATAATTTTTCATATGCATAAGAAATATTATAAATATTTAAGTTATTAATATGAATTGGATCATACTTCTTTTTATATATATATATATATGTTGATTATTATCCTTGTTACGATATTTTAATTTTTTTATAATTTAGCCTTATTGTAAATGATATCAGATATAATGGAATGTAATGTGATGGTACATTATATTTATAATTTTTGCTATGTAATTTTTAAAATTATAATAAAATGAAATATTTTAATTTAATGACTCATTAAATTACAAGCATTATATATATAAAAAAAGATTAAGTACTAAACCATTACATGATTAAGAATAATTACGCAGATATCTAATTACAAAAAGTGTGATAAGACTAAAACATTACCAAGTGAATATGAACCCTTCAGGTCACTTTCATGATTTTAATGTAGAAATGATTATCAATAAGATGGAACATCCTCGTCACATACATGAATAGAACCAAATTACTTTTGGTTCCTACTTAAACATAACTTTTTCCAAACAACCTTACTACAAAAATAAATAAATAATAAAGTTGAGCAAAATTTCTAACGATATGTTTTATAATATGTAATGCAATGTAATGTAATGTAAATATGATCCATTATATTCTTATGTTTTGTTGAGTTATTTTGAAAATTATAATAAATGAAATATTGTAATTTAATAGCTTATTATATTACTAGCATTTTATATATATATATATATATATATATATATATATATATATATATATATATATATATAAAGTAATAAACCATTACACGATTAAGAGTAATTATGAAGTGAATTACAAAAAGATTTTAATTTTTTTTTTTTGAAAACTGGGGACTAAATGGAATTTTGTCAGTACTTCAATTATATTATATAATTTTTATATATATATAAATTTAACTGACGAAAGGGAATGGATTTCTACTAATATCATAAATGGAGCATCCTCTAGACATTGTGCGAGTCAGAATGAAACAAATAGCAAGTATATATTTGAGATTCATTGTTGCTTTTTCATAATAGAAGGATGCAACAAATAGATTTTTCTTTTTCTCCCCAACGAGTTCCAATGGATTTTAAACTTATATAGACAATGTTGCCTTTTCTCTTTCTAAATTTGATTGTACCTTTTAGAGATTCTATCATGAGATCTTCCAGAGAAAAATTATATGAGTTTTTTTCCTGAGTTTATGATAAATATTGATTGGTTCACATTGAGAAATTTTGTAAATAAATGGTTAAATCTGATCAAACTTTTTCATGAAGGTTCCCTTCAAAAGAATTAATTCAAATATAATTATGTCTTATCACTTACATTCAAATATATATATATATATATATATATATATATATATATATATATATATATTACACTAATGAAGCCTCTAATGCAAACTATTTCATGCAAATCACAAGTATACAATATTACACTAATGAAGCCTCTAATTCAAATCAATCAATCCCAATGACAAAAACAAAAATTGATCGATTTCTAAGTCTATGATTCAAATCAATCCATCCCAATACATTAAACATGTGGTTTACATTCTATCTTTTCGAAAATCAGATTCAAGATTATTGCCAAAAACTGTATAAGGTTCAATCTTATTTATAATTCCACTCAATCAAAAGTTTTGATCATGGTCATCTCTAAGCCAACTTTTCTTAACAGGGTTCCACATTTTACATGCATTTAGATTGTGACTGCTTTTTTGCCCTTATAAATTACTTTTCAAACAGGGAAGCCACCGTGAAGGGGACAACATTTTGAGAGGAGGAGAGAACAATTAGACAAAGAAAAATAGAGAAATAAAAAGGGAACAAAAAGGGAAAAAAAATAAAGGAAAGAAAGAAAAAGAGAGGAGGAAGCAGACGAAGAAAAAGAGAGGAGGAAGCAGAGAAAAAACGAGAGAAGAAAATAAGAAGAAAATAAAAAGGAGAAGCACAAAAACAGAAAGAAGAAGAAAAACAGAGAAACAAAAGAGAAAAAAAGAGGAACTTCAGCCTAGAACAATCACCTGGAACACCCGCCTGACGCTATAACACCGTCACTTTGAGCCACCGTGAATGACAGCACCACCACCCTAGGTTAGCTCCCCTTCCTTTCTTTTTCCTCCTTCTTCTGTTAATGAATAGTGGAGAATGAATTATAATTCACTTTCCACTATTCACGTAGCATGTGAATAGTGAAAAATCCACTGTTCATGGGTCGGATCGAGTCTGACCCATACCAAAATATATTGGGTCAGGTCACGTCCGGCCCAATCTTCTTTGAAATAGTTTTGTTGGGCCAAAATTGGCCGAATTACTTCTGGGCCGATCTCAGTTCAGCTAGGGTGGGGTCAACCCACATAATTGGCCATCCCTATGTAATATTATAATATAATAATATATAATGTAATATTATATAAAAAAACAACAAAAAAATTCCAAAATTTTTTTAAAAAATTTGTGATTTTCTCGTAGAATTTTCTACAAATTTTGATTAATATTGGTTTGTATTTTTATATTGTAAAGATACAAATCTGGTATTAAAATACTCGGTTATTCTTCAAAATGTTGCAAATATATATATATATATATATATATATATATATATATATATATATATAAGTCTTGTTTTCATGCATATGACTAATTCTTTCAAAGATACACAAATCATATTATATTTTCATATAAAAAAATTCAAAACAAATATATGTTAGCATGTATTTTAGGTTTTAATAACCAATTTATTAAAGTCATGAGAATTAGGCCCATATTTTAAAAATACCAAAACAAATATTTTGTTTTATTTTAGTATCTAAGATTATAAACTTATACGTAAAACGTATTCCCAAGATTAAAAAATTAGTTCTTTTATATATAAATATTAGAATAGTTATGTTTTTATCCGATAAGATAAGGCTTTTCTATTTCATGCATATCACTTACATTCAAATACATATATATAATTCAAATATAATTCTGCCTTGTCTGCTATTTCCTGCATGTCACTTACATTCAAATACATATATACATACACAAGTATACATTACACTAATGAAGCCTCTAATTCAAATCAATCAATCCTAATGACAAAAACAAAAATTGATCGATTTCTAGGTCTATGATTCATACCCCCACCTATATATAAACATGTGGTTTACATTCTATCTTTTCGAAAATCATATTCAACATTATTGCCAAAAGTCTTGATCATGGCCATCTATAAAGCTAATTTTCTTAACAGGGAAGCCGCCTACGTTTTACATGCATTTGGACTGTGACTACTCTTTAATTTGCCCTTATAGATTACATTTCAAACAGGGAAGTCGCCTAAGTTTAAATTTTCATGTACCACTCCATATTGATAGTCTGCTTCTCTCTCTCTCTCTCTCTCTCTCTCTCTCTCTCTCTCTCTCTCTCTCTCTCTCTCTCAAATGCTCATTGTGTTTGAATCAATTCTACAAGTGGTCGATATGAAAGAGATTTCCTCACTTTTATACAGTACATTAGAAAATTAAAAATACAGAAATAATTCAAAACATTAAAAAAAAATCAATCATTGAAATTTTGAAAGTTTTTAAGATATTAAGAAATGAAAAAAAAAACTTAAACAGGGAAATTTCTCTTTGTTTTATGGCTCAAGCCAAGGCAATCAAGGAAGCCTAAACAAAAAATTCCAAATTTCTCTCCAAGCTTTAATTTTTTGGAAAATATGATCGTGGGGATGGAAATTTCATTATTTTAGACTAAATTATTTTTATTTAATTGTTAAGATTTTCTCAAAAAAAATTAATTTTATTTAAATAGAAAAGAGACTTATTAGGATATTCTGTATATTAGGATTTTATTTTTAGTGGATTATGTTTTTCTATTTAAGGATATAAAAGATTTTCAATTTGAGATATATACTTCTATATTCGGAAAACTAGTGAATACTTGCATTAAATTGTAAAAGCATTGATGAAATTATATAGACAGCATATATATCAAAAATAGAGAAAATGATTTTGTTCTTGAAAAGAGGGAAAAATTATATTAAATTATCAATAGTTTGATAATCTTGCCTCCAATAGTTTGACAATATTAAGGATTAGTTCTGAAAATGGAGAAAACATGAGAGGCTTGCAGTCTTGGAGCTAGAAGGATTTGTTCAGCAGTGTCTCCTCTTCAAAAGTCTTCTTGGGTTCTTGAATATGGCTTAATTAGAAATAGAATTTTGCAATTTCCATCAACCACCATGGCATCGCTGACGAAGTTCAAGCAAACAAAGTCATGTATTGAATCATTTCATTTTTATTTTTATTTTAAATTTCTCTGACGAAGTTCATGGATTTCTACTAATATCATAAATGGAGCATTAAATGATTGAAGATATTTGTTTTTGAACATTCTCTTCAGTAATTAGATAATGCAAAATTAAATAACTACTCAGAGTTTATCTACTTGAGTTTTAAATGATTGGAGATATTTGTTTTGCAACTTTCCCCTTGCTTTGCTCAATTTTCAGCCATGGATCCTCTGTCTCGAGGCCTGGGCCTCTGACTTGCCCAAGTAATAGAATGAATTTTAAAGAATACGATGCATACTTTAACTATAAATGGGTCTCTTATCTCTCAAACTTATATTAGTGTTGCAATGAACCTTGCTCGAATGGCCCAATGCATGTACCAATATGGAGATGGGCATGGTGTTATACATCAAAAATCAGGTGAAATCTTTACTTGTTAAGCCTTTGTAATTTCATAATAAAAAGGAAGGATTTGTTTGTTTGATACTATTGCTCATAGATTGTGTTTTTCTACCTTTTAGAACACAACAGTGAAGTAGTTTTAATTTTTTTTTATTTTTATAACTTGGAAGTAATTATTATTTAGGATGGGCAAATGATATAATATATTGGCTAGATAGTGTCATAACTAGGATGACCCAAGCTTATATATGTGAATTTTATTTATTCAACTTTCTAGAGATTTGTCACATGGCGACCATTAGATAAACTAAACTAATTAATATGATAGTTGTTGGTTTGATGTATACTACAATTTTGCTAACACAAATACAAAATATATAATTATTTCTTATAGTTCCGGTGGTTTCCTCCTCTCTTTACTAAGGGTGTTTTTTTTTTATTCATAAATAATCATTGCTCCTTCTCACCATATGCTGTAAAGAAATAATTCTTAGATATCATAATGGTTTTGGGGAGAAAGGTGCCGAAAATGGCAGAGGGGGAAGAGGGCTGATGGAGAGACTAGGGACGGTCTCTCTGGTTTTCTTCGGGCAAATGGGTGGCGGCCCTGGAAGAGGAAGGAAAAAATATTGAGGTTTAGGGCTGCCCTTCCCTCTAAAAATTTTTTGGCTGCCCTCCCCTCTAAAATTTTCTTCTTTATTTCACTATAGCATAGTGTTTATAGAAGAAATATTCCTAGGTTTCCAAACTGGTCTCTCAATTTTTTTCTTTTCTTTTTCTCTTTGTTTTTTTTGTAAATTTTGATTTTGATATTTTTTGTACCTTTTTTAAAACGAGCAATATCAAAGTTGACTCAACAAAAAAAATCAATGATTGTAAAATTAACGCATTAATAGTTGAATGCGTTCCAAATACCTTTAAAAATTTAAATTCTTCCGAGATGACGTTGAAAATGCTAAAAATAATACAAATATATCAAAAAAACAAATTTTGGGTTTTCATTGTTTTTTGCCTTTTTTTTATTTTTTCTGAAAGTTTATCAAAAACATGAATTAAAAATTGGATACCAACAGATTTGATGAATACTACAGTTTTGCAAAGATAAATACAAAATATATAATATGATATCAGATAACACATCAAAATCTAGCCAAGAGCAACCCTTTAAAAAATTACAAAATCTAGCCAATAGAAACCCTTTAAAAAATGACAAAATCTAGCTAATAGAGACCCTTTAGGTCGCCTTCATAAGAATTGAGAACTTAATTTTCAGGACATAAAAAATTATTTCTTATAGTTCCGGTGGTTTCCTCCTCTTTTTACTAAGGGTGTTTTTTTTTTTCCCCTCAGTGCTATACACCTCATTGCTCCTTCTCACCATATGCTGTAGAGAAATAATTCTTAGATGAATTATGAATTACATCTTAAAACTTCATCACCGAAACAACGTGACAAAAAGAATCTAACAAAAAGAAGTGTATGAATTGCTTCACGTGAAAAGAATCTAACATCCTCCTGAATTTCTTAGCCGACACTCTCGTACACTGTTAAATCATTGAAAAAAATCACTAGAAGATCTGAAGTTAGCATCTATAACAGTGCCTTAAAATTTAGAAAGAGAAAGGTTTATATCTTTACTATATATTCCATTATATAAAACAACTAAAAAAGGTGGGTGTTAACTATACATTCCAATGTTCATCCTCTCACAAAAGCTTATTTCACCAAGTGTTTATAACCAAATTTTTCCTCTTAGTAAGTCCTTGAAATTTTTATTGTTTTATAATTTGGTTGCTGAACTTTTTTTCTTTTTCAATTAGTCCTTTCAAGTTCTATCATTTATGGTTTTATAATTTACTTCTTTTTTATTTTTTTTCTCTTGGTTACCTTATATATTAAAATAGTTAGACATTAAATTAACAAATAATTTATGAGATAGAGTTCTAGTTCATTGTTAAACAAAAAACAGAGATATGAAGGATCAAAATTAACATAATGGAAGAAATAGAGCCTTCTTCCATTAAAGGCACACATAACTATAGTTTGGTTTCTAAAATTTAATTTTTTTAAAAACTAGTTTTTGTTATTTTAGTTCATTACATTGTAGTTCTAAACTTAATTTTTATCATGTTTTATAAATTAAAAATTAAGAAAAAAGCAAGAAAGTCACTGGAAAAATTAAAAGAAAAGGCTATTGAGTTGTCAATAACTTTAATTTTAGTATTTATGAATTTTTATTGGTAAAATAGCTTAATGGAGATGGCTTCAAAATTTGATGGTGTTGGAAAAAATAGATTGAGGTTTGGGATTTTTAAAAATTTGTTGTAATTTTTAGTTTTTAAATTGATTAAAAAATATTTTACAGTAAAAAATAGAGTTTTAGAGGATATGGTAAGATTTGATATGGAAAGAGAAAGTTTTACATAACAAAAAATGGACGAATTGTTTTTTTTATCAATTGCTAGTGAAAGCGACAACAATTTGTGGTGTCCAATTTGTGATGTCCCCATACAATTACTTTGATATGGGGACATCTTGGAATGGGAAACAGAGTGTTGTTAGGTAGCAAATTGATCCAACTTTAACTTAAGTTTAACGTTTCTTAAATTATTTAGCTCACATTTATTTCGTCTTTTGTAATTTGATGTATAGAAGTACTTTTTAATTAAAAATATATTATAGTATTTTTAGATTTTTTTAATTTTTCACATTAATATATTAAAATCATAAAAAAAACATTTAAAAGTATTAATTTAATAATCTTTTAAATGAAAAACAATTTAACCTAACAAAACCACCAACCACAAAACTTATTTATAAATAAAAAGATCAATGTTTAGTAATGAGATTGAAAAAAAAAATAAGTTTAAAAACCGATATCAACATATGTTAACTTATAAAACTAGTGATCCAGGCTTTTTAATCAGAAACACCAAACCTAAAAAAACCATAAAACTTATTTTTTAATAAATCAAATGGTAAATGATGAAATTAAATAAAAATATTATACAAAATGATAAAAAAAAAACATAACAATTATAAGAACAAGAATAAAAAATGTTTAAAAAATAACAAATGAGAATGTGGATAATTTTGGATTATAGGGTTAGATTAAAAAGAAAAATAAATTCACAAAATAATTAAAAGAAGAAATCACTAAAATAATTAGGATGAAATAAAATAAATATTAAAAATTAATTTTTTTAATCAAATGATGAAATTAAAAAAAAATTCATGAAAGGGACAAGAAAAAATTAAAAAAAAAATATATGGATCAAAATTAAATAAGTAAAAAATAATAAATCTAGTATAAATGATGAAATTAAAAACTTATAAAAGATCAAAAATAAAAATTACAAATAAAAAAATAAATACCAACACTCAAATATATAAAGGTTAGGGGGCTAACAAATATATAGAGTGATTCGTGATGGCTAGACGTTTAGAGTTCCAACAAATTAAGGACAAGTTTGTTGGAATTCATTGGTTGGTTTTGGACAATAAAAGTGTAACAAGATAAGATTATCATTTTAAACGTGTAAATGCAATACAAATGATAGCACAATATATAAAAAATTACGATCTTATCTCCCATGTTCATCGTAATAACACAACGCCACCATATACCTCCATTTTTAAAACTCGTTAAAACAAAAATGCAAAATAAACATAGTGAAGAAATATTATAAATAGTTAGAATATAAAATGTAAAAATTTATTCAATTTAGTTATTATAGTTATTTTCAGGTTTTTTAAAGCAGGATAAAACCTTAAGTATAGTTACTATATATATATATATATATATATATATATATATATATATATATATATATATATATATATATATATATATATAAAACTTTGTTCAAATTTGATTAAAATTTTTTAAAAAAATTTAATTTTTAAAATTATTAACTAAATTAAAAGTTATATTAATAAACTAAATAATAAATCTCATAATAATTTTTTTTTGTTATATTTAGGTGAATAGAAATTTGTTACTGGAATTGGTGGAATTTAATTGATATTGAATTATTATAGCACTTCATAATTCCGATATTTAATTAATTAATGTAAGTTCAACGAATTAATGACAACTTTGCTGTAATTCATTGGTTGATTTGATTTGATTGAAGTTTATTTTAATATGAGTTCATCTTCAAGTATTGTCTTAAAGGTAGATTTGCAAAAGTCGATGTAGATTTTTCGGCTGACAGTGCTGTAAGAATTTTAACATGGAACATTTGTCGTCGACGTTTGGTAAGGCTAGATGATCCATCTATAAATATCGGCATGTAATCATCATTTCCATTCTCAACTAAAAAATTCCAAGTAGTCCAAAACACTTAGGAATGGCTCTTACCCACTTTGCTTCATCATTTTGTACTCTCCCAGCATTAGCATCTCCAAGTCGCGCCTTAGTAGGACCTATATCAAGCAAGAATTATCGATCTCTACCTACCAAAGTTCGATGCATGGTTGCCACCGAAGCTGCTGGTCAAATTGTCCGGCGGTCGGCAAATTATCAAACTTCCATATGGGAGTATGATTTTGTTCAGTCACTGACTAGTAAATATAAGGTAAAGTTGCTAGCTATTATAATGTCATGTCATGTTATTGTTCAAACAACTTGAGTTGAGTACTTGAATTTGATGTTGTTTAGGGAGAGCCATATACAGCGCGAATCGAAAAGTTGAAGGCAAACATAAGGATGATGCTGGCGAACGCATCGAAACCCTTGGATCAACTTGAGCTAATCGATGCCTTGCAAAGACTTGGGTTATCTTACCATTTTGTTGATGAAATAAAGAGCACGTTGAAGAGTTTATTCTACAAAAATCATATAGAGAATACAAAGACAGTACATGACTTGTATGCTACTGCTCTAGAATTTCGACTCCTGAGGCAGCATGGATACAAGGTACCTCAAGGTAAGTCTCTTAAGCAATGTAGATATTGATGGTTATATGCGTTCTCATGACTAATTGTGTTCTCCACTTGTAGAGGTTTTCAATCATTTCAAGGACGAACAAGGAAACTTTAGGGCATGGATTCATGACGATTTGAAGGGAATGCTATTTCTGTATGAAGCTTCATACTTCTTGGTAGAAGGCGAGAGCATCTTGGAGGATGCAAGAGACTTCACCACCAAAAATCTTGAAAAATATGTCGAGAAGTGCAACCCTTCCGAATATCTTTCAAAGATGGTGAGCCATGCCTTAGAGCTTCCACTGGCTTGGAGGATGCTAAGATTGGAGTCCAATTGGTTCATCAATGTGTATGAAACTAAAACTGATATGGAACCTGTGTTGTTAGAACTAGCTAAATTGGATTTCAACATGGTACAAGCAATACACCAAGAAGATCTGAAACATTCATCTAGGTACGTAAAAATTAATAAGATTCTTCATTTATTTATTTTGTACAATTTGGAAGCAAATTAAACAGCATATAAAAATTAATATTATTTCATTAAATTGTGTGTGATACTTTAAACTTTTTTAGATTTGATGATCCTCCTATATCACTAGTTTAATTTATATTCTCTGATGGTGACAATTTAATTTCTTAACATGAACAGGTGGTGGAAGAGGACAGGACTTGGAGAAAAGTTGGATTTTGCCAGGGACAGGCTGGTGGAGAATTTCTTATGGACTGTGGGGGTCATATTTGAACCTCAGTTTGGTAATTGCAGGAGAATGCTAACAAAAGTTAATTCACTTATAACAACAATTGATGATGTTTATGATGTCTATGGTACCTTAGATGAGCTTGAGCTATTCACAGATGCCGTCGTAAGGTTTGTGCAGCACCTCTTTCTTGGGCTCTCGGGCACATTTATAATGCTATATTAGAATTGCTCACTTGTTTTTTTCTTTTTTAAAAAAAAAAACTTAATTAAAATATTTTTATGTTCTCATTTCAGATGGGATCTTAACTTCATGGATCGGCTTCCAGACTATATGAAATTATG
The DNA here is from genome assembly GCF_951802175.1 of Populus nigra. Taxonomy (NCBI): domain Eukaryota; kingdom Viridiplantae; phylum Streptophyta; class Magnoliopsida; order Malpighiales; family Salicaceae; genus Populus; species Populus nigra. The sequence goes on along the minus strand of NC_084862.1, from coordinate 15,126,381 downwards.
TTTTTTTGCACTGTACAATTCAGTTAATGAAATGGCTTATGATATTCTTAAATATCAAGGAGTTGACATCCTTCCTTACTTAAAGAAAGCGGTATTTGCCCTTTTTTTAAAAAAAAATTTAGTGTTATTTTCATAGTTGTCAAACTATAAACATTTGAGTTATTTGGTCATTGTATTTATCATTAATGTTTTTTCTAATTTCTTTGAAAATAATTCATTGATTTTAACCAGACTAGTTTGAATTTGATGTAATTAAGTTAATTAAATCATAAATCAACTGTTGTATTACCTAAGTTTATTAGATCAATATCAAAAATGTTTTACAATAAAATCTAACTTTAGTTAAATTTCAGATTACTAAGTTGACGAGCTAGGTTAGGCTATGTTTGATAAAATCAATTAAAATAAATTCAAATTAAATTAGATTTTAAATCAGTATATCAATTCATTGGATCGGGCTAGATTTAATAACTATAGTTATCTTTTAAATATGCTCTCTACATTTTTGCCTCTTTTCTATTTTGGGAATATAAGACTATGGTTAATTTTCAGTGGGCAGACTTATGTAAATCATATTTATTGGAGGCTAAGTGGTACTTCAGTGGATATACACCAGCTCTTCAAGAATACATGGATAATGCATGGATTTCAATTTCAGCACCAGTGATTCTAGTTCATGCATATTTTTATGTTTCCAATCCAACAACAGAGGAGGCCTCACAATTCATGGAGGAATACCCAGATATAATTCGATGGTCATCCATGATTTTACGCCTTGCTGATGATCTTGGAACCTCCACGGTATGCTAGACTTCTCCCTCTCCTTGACGTTGTTTCGTCCTTCCCCTTTTTTTCTCATTTTTATGGTAAATTATATTAGTCCACAGATCCTTTTTCTCTACGCATAGGCCTCTAACTGGCCCAAGTAATGGAATGAATTTTGAAACATATAATGCATTACTTTAACTATAAATGGGTCACTTTTCACTTATTAAGTTTTCATTGGGCCCAAAAAACTACTTTTAACTTGTTGGTAAAGGCCCGATCTCCAACATGGTATTTCCTCTTTCATCTTAAAATCCGTTGACACTAAAGATGGATTGTGTATTTTTTTAGTGAACTTCTAGATCAATTAATTTATCTCAGTTTGTAAATATATCAATCTTTCATTTTCAATTTGGTAAAGATTGTTATTTGTGATGATTTTTTTTAAGTGTATATGTGCTAATTTTCTCTTTCTTTTTATTTATAGGATGAATTAAAACGAGGAGATATTTCTAAATCAATTCAATGTTATATGCATGAAGCCGGAGTATCTGAAGAAAAAGCTCGTGATCATATAAGAAATTTAATTGGAAATACATGGAAAAAAATAAATGATTATCAACTTGTTAATCCCCGTTTCTCCCAAACTTTTATTGGAATTGCAATGAACCTTGCACGAATGGCGCAATGCATGTATCAATATGGAGATGGACATGGTGTTGAACATCTTGAGACTAAGGATAGGGTGAAATCCTTACTTATTAAGCCTTTATAATCTCATCAAAATAAAGGACTAGTTTGATATTAAAAAAATCATATGATTGATCTATATGTCTTATTAGATTAAGTTGGAAAAACATGTATTTTCATTCTAGCTTAAATATCAATGTGTAATAAAGGACTACATATTTCTTCTTTATTTAGAAGATTAGTTAATTATAGCTTGATTATATCCTAGATATCAATATATAATTAAGATCTAGATATTACCTTGTTCTTTATATAAATTTGCTTTATGTGTCAAAGAAAAATATAATTCTTTACAAATATTCTTAATATAATATTAGATTAGAGAACTTATACTTGGCAAAAACCCTAGAATCACTTTTTATGAACAATTGTTTTCTTCTTTATTCCTACCAATAGAACTCACTAACCTACAAGAAACCATTTAAGACTTGACTATTTTGATTACCTAAATTTTACACCAAATTGGTGAATATTTTGTTGTCTGGATTGGTATCAATTACGTCATATAGGCCTAAATTGTTGAGATGTATATCTTTGACATAGACAAATTATGATATATCAACTGGAACTTTTTCAAATAAAATGAATAGACCCTAATAACAGAAAGTGGAGGAGTTAAAACTATGATATCAAAAGCTAGCTAATCAATTTAATGGAACCAATTTTGATTGGAAATTTCAATTGGTTTCCATGGCAAAATCAGTATAGAATACAATGACAACAACATATTTTAATGGAACAAATACCTCTCAACTATATGAAGTGAAAAAATAAGTGATCTAATTAAAAAAAAAAGATGGTAGGATCTGAGAGGCATACTATAATAGTTCAATAATATTATGGAGGGAGATTGATTTTAAAAGATCTAGTCCTATGGTTGGTGATCATGATATCAAAAATTCAACTCAATTAGTAAGAGAATTATACCTTCTTAAATGGGCTAAATGATCAACCAGACAAAATTAAAGCGAATGGTATTCAAATGAAGTCACTTTTCATGGTGAAACAACTATTTTCCATGGCATGGAAGACTCTTAGTAATCTATGATGCTCAGGAGTATCTGTGTGGGGATGTTAAAGTTTTATTTATTTTTAATTTAATCCTTTAATTCTAATTTGTATATATAATATTTTCAATCTAGTTCTCCAACTCTTAATTTTTTTTTCCTTTGCTCTTTTATCAAAGTTATCATGGCTTTTAATTTTATTTTTAATATAAAGTTTTTTATTTTTTTTTCCAATAGGAATAATACTAATTTTGATTTTGTCCTTTTTCTTATGGTTTTTAATTTTTTTTCTTTTGTTAAAGTTTTTTATGGTCTTTAATTTTATCCTTCAAATCAAGTTTATGTTTTGTTTTTAATAATAATAATAATGGTATATCATTCTAAATATTAAAATAAAAAATCAACCATTATTGTTTTCCTTTATTAAAATAAAAATTCAATAATCAAATAATTAGTTTTCAACCATTCTATTTTATCCTTTTTGATTGATTAATTGTGATAACCCAAATCAATTAGCATGATCAATTTTGAGTATGTCTCTCTTTCCCGTGATAAATTATTAGATAAACTAAAACTATTAATTCACTTATAGATTGAAGTGATAGTTTACATGGATCATAATTAATCTATCCATGTGTAATTTATCCTCTCAAAAATGTATACGAACTCTCCTATGTACAAATACTAATATAAAAACCCAAACTCATTATGTCTAATAGTTTCAAAACATTAAAAAAAAAATGCTAACTCTTGGATTGTTTCTTATTCATTTTGACTCTTTTAAGATGGTGGTTTTCATATAATATTATATTTACCCAAGCGATTTTTAAAAGTATATCCTAATTTTTTTGAGAAATTAAATGCTAATTCTTTTACAATTTCATGATCAAATTTTAAATTTAAAAAACTTATAAAACTAAGGATATTATAAAATAGAACTTAAAATGTTAGATAAAATTAAGGATATTATCAAATACAATTGAATAACAAAATTTAAATTCGTTATTATTTGGTTAATAAATGTCAAAAAACCATCTCAACCCAAAAGTTTAAACTATTAGATGAGGTCCCAGGATATAATTTATATTATTCTCTAATACACCCCCTCAAGTAAAAGCTTTTTGGGCTTGAAACTTACACAGTCTCACATTACCTTGTATTTAATTTTTATCAAATAAATGGGGATGATGAGATTCGAACTCGAGACCACTTGGTCATCAAGGCTCTGATACCATGTCAAAGAACCATCTCAATCCAATAGCTTAAGCTGTTAGGTGAGGTTCCAATATATGATTTATATTATTCTCTAACACATCCCCTCAAGTGAAAGCTCTTTAGGCTTGAAACTTGCACAAACTTATATTAACTTGTGCTTGATTTTTTTATCAAATAAATTGAGATGGTGAGATTCAAACTCGTGACCGCTTAATCATCAAGTCTCTAATTTCATGTCAAAGAACCATTTCAATCTAAAAGCTTAAACTATTATGTGAGTTCCTAAGATATGATTTATATTATTTACTAATAATAAAACACTAATATTTTATTAAAAAATTATTTTAATATAAACATGAAAGCATATAAACATTGCAAGACGATCAATACTTGGGAATTGGGATATTACCTAATTTTCTTGGCTTCGTTGGATTTGAAAATTAACAGAAATATAAACATAATTAAAAATGATAAAGTGATGTTCCTGTTATATTCAACTAGATACACATCTAATCACATGAACTGCCCATAGATAACGTCAGCATAATCAATTAATTATCAATAAATTAGATATGCCTGTAAGATAAATTCATTTTTAATTCATTTATTTAAGATTTAATTTTTTATCAAATAATCTTAGACTATCTTTAAATAAACTAATAGATAAAATATTAATGGTCTATCTTCTAAAAAAAAATAGAGCTCCAAAAATTCAAATGTGTGTCAGATTTCAACATCAAAACCTTTAAAAATTTCAAACTTTCACACACTCATCTTGATTTTTTTATTAAATTAATTAAAAAATACAAACAAATGATGTTTATTTTATTATTAAAATATTATTATCATTCTAGAAAATTATATAAACCCAAATTTTGAATTGTTGAATGATATTTCAAAAGGATTTTATATTATTTTTTAATAATTATTTTCAAAGATCAAGTATTAAAATATAATAATTATAAGGGGTGTAACTCAACTAGTCAGGTTTTAAATTTGCTCCTTATAAATCATCAGTTCAAGTCCCATAAAACTTAGGGCCACTAGAAAGTTATATAGTCGTTAACTTTAGAACTCATGTAATTAGTCGAGGTATATACAAACTGATCCAAATATTTATATTAATAAAAAAAATATATGAAAATATTACCAAGTGGGTCGTTAGGCATTTAAATACACAATTTAATATTAAAAAAACGAAAAGAAAGGAAAAATCCTTTTAAGGTAGAAGGCCATGCACGTACGATGAGTGTGTATGGAATATTAACTACAATTAAAAAATAAATGTTAATTGCACATATAATTGAAGATTCCTAGGATATATAATACTCATATGGATCTCGAGAAAAGATTCACGAGATCCTCGCCCTCCATTACTGCCCAGCTTCACATCATTCAGTTCTACAGTGATGGTCCTATTATTATAGATAACTTTAAAAAACAAAAGCAATTTCTATCGTAATTTCAATCAAGATCTATTTATTTTTATGTTTTAAAAATAATTTTAACTATTTTTATTTTTTACTTCAAATTAAAATATTTTTTATATTTTTAAATTATTTCTATACGATGATATCAAAAATAATTTTTAAAAAATAATAAATATATATATTATTTTAATTTATTTTTAAATAAAAATTATTTTTTTTTAAAATCATTACCATACCCTCAAGCATCATCATTATGCTTATCAATATCTGTAATGTTGCTAATTAAATATGAGTGGGTTGCAGCAAAATTGATAATGGTGGCTTCTATTTGTTCCTAGTGTTTTGTCAGGAAAGAGGCAAGAAATGCATCCATGATAGCACTCTTCGCGTAAGCTTAAAAAAATAATTATTAATCACAATATTTGATGCAATATTTTTCCTGTAAGACTTTCCATTATAAATTTAAAAAGCCCTTGCGTCCATTTCCTTCTACAGAAAGGTCTTGCATATTGTAGGAAAAAAAACAGAGCTAGGCCAATAGAAGGAGCAGTAGCTAGTCACGATCCTGTAAAATACCATGGCTGCTCCTCAACCTAACCCAGTCCCAGTGGCATACCAAGGAGGCTCACCTTCAGTTCCTGACTGGTTAAACAAGGGCGATAACGCATGGCAAATGATCTCAGCCACCCTTGTTGGACTCCAGAGTGTGCCAGGACTTGTAATTCTCTATGGAAGCATTGTCAAGAAAAAATGGGCAGTCAATTCAGCTTTCATGGCCTTTTACACTTTTGCTGCTGTTGTAATCTGCTGGGTGGTTTGGGCCTACAAAATGTCTTTTGGGGATAAGCTCTTGCCCTTTTGGGGCAAAGCAGGGCCTGCCTTAGGCAGTTAGGCCAGAAGTTTCTAATCAAACAAGCTGCACTCCCTGAGACCACACAGTTCTACGATAACGGTGGTGTGGAGACTGCAATGGCTGCACCATTATATCCCATGGCTTCCATGGTTTGGTTTCAGTGTGTGTTTGCTGCAATCACTCTTATTCTTTTGGCTGGATCAGTGCTTGGAAGAATGAATTTTAAGGCTTGGATGGCTTTTGTGCCACTTTGGCTCATTTTCTCTTACACTGTTGGTGCCTTCAGCTTGTGGGGTGGTGGATTCTTGTTTCACTGGGGGGTGTCATGGACTATTCTGGTGGTTATGTTATTCATCTTTCTTCAGGGATCGCTGGCTTGACTGCTGCCTTTTGAGTCAGTCCATCTTCTTCTTCTTCTTCTTTGCCTCTAATCACAAGTCTTTGTGAGCTTGGCGCTCTGAAATGCAACTTTCTACGTGTCATAAATAATCTAAATCTAATAGTTTAAGGTATTAAATAAAATCTCAAGATATAATTTATATTATTTTTTAACACACTCCCTCAAGTTAAAGCTTTTTGGGTTTGAAACTTGCACAGACACACATAACCTTATGTTTAATTTTTTATCAAATAAATAGAGATGGTGATACCATGTCAAAAAACCATCTCAACCCAATAGTTCAAGCTATTAGATAAGATCTCAATATGTGATTTATATTATTCTCTAACACACCCTCTTAAGTGAAAGTTCTTTGAACTTGAAAGTTGCATAAACCAACATTATCTTATGCTTAATTTTTGTATCAAGTAAATGAGAATGGTTAGATTTAAACTCGCGACTGCTTGATCATCAAGACTCTGATACCATGTCAAATGACCATCTTAACCCAATAACTTAAACTGTTAGGTGAAACTCTAAGATATAATTTATATTATTCTTTAATAATGCAACTACTAATTATCATGAAACTAATTTCTGCTACCTAGGAAGATATTGCAGAGACCTTGTCTTGGTACAGAAACATTATAATTTGTAGTGAATATTTCTATGGATCTTCAGTCCTTTGAATTAATTAATTGTTTTAGTGTTTAATTTAAGCAAATTTTACTTACTAACCTGTTTTAATTCTTAATATTTATTTAGGGGTTACATTTTCAAAATTTCGAGAGCATATATAGATGCTGGTTTTTCCCTTGAATATATATATATATATATATATATATATATATATATATATATATATATATATAAACCTTTTTCTCTTCATTTTCAGTATTGAAACATGAGAAAGTATCTCTAATAGTAGTATAGTACTGCCCTTCCAGGATTTTTTTCTCTTTTTTTTTAATATCATAACTAGTTTATAATTATTCATTAAAAATTAAGAATTTATTATATTTAAAAAATAAATACGATTTCAAAATTTAAATCTTAAAATTGTTAAGTTTTAACCCAATAAAGTAAAGATTTTCTCATGAAAAAAGATCTGCTTTGAATCTTTAACAAGACTAATAAATATAAACTTGACTTTAAAAATAATCAAACAATAATACAGCTTCTTAATACCTTTCAAAAGACATGTTTTTTTCTTGCACAACAAATTTCTTATCTGAACTCTTACAAATCATAAATTTTCTAATAAATTTAATATTAAATAGCGACTCATATTTTTTATTTTATAATTATACCCAAACATATCTTTTCAACACCTCTCAAAAGACAAACGACGTCCTCGATACCACAAGAGCCGTGGCAATTCTAAACCAGCAATGACAGAGCATATCTAGGCCTTTAAGTCTGTAGAGCATAACCAGCCTTTAATTCTGCCGAATCTCCTATCCTTACCATGGGATTTATTCTCACAAATGTACAATATAGAAATAGCTAAGTTTTAGCCTAGAAAGTCTTATTTACTCTAAAACAAACTCCAATGACTTTGTATATATAAGATCGACCCTGTATCAACCACAAGGTGACGAAATATTCATTTAGTTAATTGCGGTAATCATTTTCTATAATGAATTACTAAATAATGAATTTTCTTTTCTCTGACATTTTTGTTGATATGGTCGTTATCAATAAGATGGACCACGAGTTAAAACTTTATCACATAAACGAATTGAACCGATTTACTTCTTGTTCCTAATTAAACATGCGTATTGCAGACAACCTAACCAAAGAAAATAAAGTAGAGCAGACCCATGATATCTATAAAATAATTAAATAAAATAAAAAATCTAACGGTATGTTAATTATCAGATATAATGGAATGTGATGTGATGATACATTATATTTCTAATTTTTTCTATGTAATTTTTAAAACTATAATTTAATGACTCATTAAATTACAAGCATTATATAAAAAAAAAGTGTCAGAAGACTAAAGCATCGCTAACCCAATACGAACCCTTTAGGGTCACTTTCATGATTTTAATGTAGAATTGACAACTTAAATTGACAAGTCACTTTCACGATTTTAATGTGGAATTGACAACTTCATTTTTAGAACACAAGAAACGATTTTGTTTTTTTATTTGGTTTTTTCTGAAATTATTTTTGTTTTATAATTAAAAAATTATTATAATTGATTTTTTTATTATTTTTTATCAAAATAATATTATTTGTAATTTTTAGCTAAGATAAAATCAAGTAATTAGTTAGGAGAAAATCATGTTAATACCCATTGATTTTTTTTTTGCCATTATTTTTTTTATCAAAATCATTTTTACTTCTTGCATAATAAAAAATCTGATTGACTCTAGTATTCCTGGTTATTCAACCACATTCGTAACCTAAGACATGATAGTAGTTAACCCCCTGCAGAGTTTTAAAAGAATAATAAAAAATAAATACAAAATATGATATGAAACTTTAATGAATTTAAACAATAAAAGATGAAACTGCCAAAATAAACAATGAGGAACAAAAGTAGACAACAAAAGAGAACAAGCAATTTCAATAATATGCCTATGTGTTCTTTCAACAGTGTCATTTTGCTGAAAAGTATCTGTACACAAAGTTTGATGAATAGTTCCATCTAAGACAAACAACTTACAATTTATTAGAGGTGTATTGTCATTCAAATACAACCTAAAACATTTGATAATAACAAAATATTGAGTTTTGAAAAGAGCTTGAAAGGCTGTCTATATCTCAAATAATTCAAAATGATATTTCATTAAATAAACCCAACAATAACGATTATGATTATCAATAAAAAAATCATAATATCGAGATCTTTTTTTTTTAGCAACAAGAGAATATCTTCATACATCAAAATGAATTAAATCAAATAAGGAAGAAGAAACAAAAATACTTTAATTAAAAGGTATAGCAAAAAAATTTATCCTTTTGTTCCCAGGTCTGTTCTCTTCACCTCCCGGACCATGCATTTTTTTGCTTTGTGTTTGCACTGTTCAAGTGAATTTTAATTCACTTGAACAGTAAAGTGGTCTTTTTGCATGCATTTTGCCTTGTTCATTGAGAAGACTGCACCTCTTTTTTTTGTGTCCAACCAGGTCACATGCTGTTTTTTTTTTCTTCTTTCAAAAAAAATAAAAGAAAGAGAAAGAGATTTATGATTTTCTGGCATATTTATTTTAAGGTTTGAATTTTTTTATGTTGTAAAAAAAATATCAATCTCATATTTAGAATACCCGATTTTCGACTCAATGTGACAAATATACATATGTATCAAAAAAATATTTTCTTGTGTGTTGCATACGGCCAATACCCTAACCTATTTTGAACATTCTTAAAAAAGAAATATTGGAAGTTTCGAAAATGTGTTTTCACATGGATTTCTTAAACACAACAAAAATTATTTTCTTGCATTTCTGAATTTTACAACATATTTGTAAAACTCCAAAAGGTATTGGCCAATATTCTAAAAAATACAAAAATCTTATTTTGGGGGGAATTCATCTTTTATTCACCGTTAATGTTTGGATAAAGAAATCTCAAAGGGATGAATATCCAAAATATTATTAGGAATAACTTGTTATTATTCACTGTTAATATTTGGATAAAGAAACCCTCAGTGGTAAATATCTAAAATAATTTTCTAGGAATAATAAGTCATCACTCATCCTTGAAAGAAGCCTTGATTATAATCGAAGACATTTTAATTTTTTACTCCATGGTTTACGAGCTATGAGAGTATAAAACACTAAGGCAAAAAATAGGTTTTTTTAAAGCGCCTTGGATTTCTAAATTTTTGTCCCTCTTCCTTGCGATTTACGAGTCGCAAACTCTTGAATTACTAAGGAAAAAATGAGCTTTCGAAACACATGGAATCTCCTTGGATTTCTATCTTAATAAATTTAGTTTGAATCAAACCTAGGAAAACTGATAGGATTAGAAAACACTAACACCCTAGCAATTATGAAGCAAACCAAACACCAAGCAGCTTACCTTAGGTAGGGCGTACTAGGGGTGCTAATACCTTCCCTTTACACAACAAGTCACTTGCCTTAGAATCTCTGAAAGACCAGTTAGAGTTCCTAGTGATCAAAATACTAGGTGGCGACTCCCTTATTCACAATAAAACAAAAGACCCCGAAATCAATCTAGGATCGCCGCGCTCCGCCGCGAGGGTGCGACAATCACTCCAAAAAGTTGAATCTGCGAAAGTTGTGTTTAAGATTAAGTCTCATTTCATACAACATGTTCTGATACCATGTTAAATAATCCAAATAAATAAAGAGAAATACAAAAATAAGAGAGGAGGAGGCTAAGGTTTCATTGATATTGCATTATGTAGTCACGATAATCTAAAGAAATAGGTTTAACCTAACTTCAAAGAGATTAAATATAGGCTAAACTGAAAAGAAAATAAAAATAATATTCTACCCTTAATAAATAAAACAAAATAACCCTATATTTATTGACATAATGTAATGTGATGGTCCATTATATTTCTAATTTTTGCTATGTATAATGAAAAACTATATTTTAATGACTCATTAAATTACAAGCATTATATAAAAAGATTATGTAATAAACCATTACATGAATATGAATAATTATGCAGAAAATACAGTTATGAACCCTACTAATTGGCAATATGAACCCTTTAGGTCACTTTCATGATTTTAAGGTAGAATGACAACTTCATTTTAAGAACATAGGAAATGATTTTTGTTTTATCCTTTTGTTCTCTTAGATTATTTTGTTTATATGGTTGTCATCAATAAGATGGACCACAAGTTAAAACTTCATCACATACATAAATTGAACCGAATTACGTTTGGTTACTTCTTAAACATAACTATTTCAAAACCCATGATATCCTCGTAGCTATTAAATATAATAAAATATCTGACGATATGTTTTATAAGATGTAATGGAATGTAATGTAATGTAATGATCCATTATATGTTTATATATATTTTGTTGCGTGATTTAGAAAATTATAATGTAATAAGATATTATAATTTAACAACTCATTATATTACAAGCATTGTATAAAAAAACGATGTAGTAAACCGTTACAAGTAATTATGCAAGATCTAATTACAAAAGGTATCATAAAGACTAAATTTTAATTACAAAAGGACCAAAAAGATTTAAAATAATTTTTTTGAAAACTAGGGACTAAAAGGAATTTTGTCAAGAAAACAATCGCAAGCAAACGAAGTCATGTATTGAGTCATTTCATTTTTTTTATTATAAATTTCTCCGACAAAGGGTATGGATTTCTACTAATATCATAAATGGAGCATCCCGCAAAATAAAATAAATAGCAAGTATATATTTGAGATTTAGTCATGACCATCCCATCCAAGGCCAAATGTCGGCACAAGAATTCAGGAGGATGTGAGATGTTGTTTTCGTGAGTTTGTTGGGATTTTAATTCCACGATTTAATCACGACAATAGTACTTGTATATATACACAAAGAGAAAGATACAGATAGTTTCATTCATGATGACCATATATTTTTGTAGTCCTTAATTTGTTGCAACTCCAGAATAAAAATATGGGCCATCTCGAATCAAATCTTGTGGATGCCCTTTTTCATGGGCGGGACTGACTTCAAATTTGGTAAAGCTAATCAATCCATCTATAAATAATTAAATATAGGCCAGTCGTTGGAATTCCGAGTAGTCCAAGACACTTAGCAATGGCTCTTACCCACTTTGCTTCATCATTTTGTACTCTCCCAGCATTAGCATCTCCAAGTCGAGCCTTAGTAGGACCTGTATCAAGCAAGAATTATCGCTGTCTACCTACCAAAGTTCGATGCATGGTTGCCACCGAAGGTGCTGATCAAATTGTCCGGCGGTCGGCAAATTATCAAACTTCGATGTGGGAGTATGATTATGTCCAATCACTGACTAGTAAATATAAGGTATAGTTGCTAGCTATTATAATGCCATGTTATGTTATTGTTCAAACAACTTGAGTTGAGTACTTGAATTTGATGTTGTTTAGGGAGAGCCATACACAGCACGAATCAAAAAGCTGAAGGCAGACATAAGGACGATGCTGACGAACGCATCGAAGCCCCTGGATCAACTGGAGTTAATCGATGCCTTGCAAAGACTTGGATTATCTTATCATTTTGTTGATGAAATAAAGAGCACGTTGAAGAGTTTATTCTATGACAATCATATAGAGAATACAAAGACAGTACATGACTTGTATGCTACTGCTCTCGAATTTCGACTCCTAAGGCAGCATGGATACAAGGTACCTCAAGGTAAGTCTCTTACGCAGTGTAGATATTGATGGTTATATGCGTTCTCATGACTAATTGTGTTAAAAGTTTGTGTTCTCCACTTGTAGAGGTTTTCAATCAATTCAAGGACGAACAAGGAAACTTTAGGACATGGCTTCACGATGATTTGAAGGGAATGCTGTTCCTGTATGAAGCTTCATACTTCTTGGTAGAAGGCGAGAGCATCTTGGAGGATGCAAGAGACTTCACCACCAAAAATCTTGAAAAATATGTCGAGAAGTGCAACCCTTCCGAATATCTTTCAAAGATGGTGAGCCATGCCTTAGAGCTTCCATTGGCTTGGAGGATGCTAAGATTGGAAGCCAATTGGTTCATCAAAGTGTATGAAACTAAAACTGATATGGAACCTGTGTTGTTAGAACTAGCTAAATTGGATTTCAACATGGTACAAGCAATACACCAAGAAGATCTGAAAAATTCATCTAGGTACGTATAATTAATAAGATTCTTTATTTATTTATTTATTTTGCACAATTTGGAAGCAAATTAAACAGCATGTAAAAATTAATATTATTTCATTAAATTGTATGTAATAATTTAATCTTCTTTAGATTTGATGATCCTCATATATCACTAATTTATCTATGTTTTGAACCAATATTATAAATGTTAATCAAGTTTACTTTATATAGCTTTTCTCTAATGGTGACATTTTTTTTTTTTTTTTGTCTTAACATGAACAGGTGGTGGAAGAAAACAGGACTTGGAGAAAAGTTGGATTTTGCCAGGGACAGGCCGGTGGAGAATTTCTTATGGACTGTGGGGGTCATATTTGAACCTCAGTTTGGTAATTGCAGGAGAATGCTAACAAAGGTTAATTCACTTATAACAACAATTGATGATGTTTATGATGTCTATGGTACCTTAGATGAGCTTGAGCTATTCACAGATGCCGTCGTAAGGTTTGTGCAGCACCTCTTTCTTGGGCTCTCGGGCACATATATAATGCTATATTAGAATTGCTCACTTGTTTTTTTCTTTTTTTAAAAAAAAAAACCTTCACTAAAATATTTTTATGTTCTCATTTCAGATGGGATCTTAACTTCATGGATCGGCTTCCAGACTATATGAAATTATGTTTTTTTGCTTTGTACAATTCAGTTAATGAAATGGCTTATGATATTCTTAAAAATCAAGGAATTGACATCCTGCCTTACTTCAAGAAAGCGGTATTTGCTCATCTCTAAATTTTAGTATTATTTTCAAAGTTTTCAGAACTAGTTTAAGGTTCGAGTTATTAGGTCATTGGGTGAATCTTGGTTTATTTTTTTTTAATTTTTTTTTAAATAATTCATTTTTTTTTACTCTACTAGGATTGAATTTGGTGTAATCAGATCAATCTGGTCATAAGTCAACCGTTGTGTTGTCAAAAAACTATCTTAATCCAATAGCTTAAATTGTTAGGTGAGGTCTCAAGATATGATTTATATTATTCTCTGACGCACCACCTCCTCAAGTGAAAGCCTTTTGAATTTGAAATTTGCATAAGCTTACATTATCTTGTGCTTGATTTTTATTAAATAAATAGGGATGGTGAGATTCGAACTCGTGACCGCTTGATCATCAAGGCTCTGATATCATGTCAAAAAATCATCTCAACCTATTAGCTTAAACTATTAGGTGAGATCTCAAGATATGATTTATAATATTCTCTAACACGCATTGTCTAGGTTTGTTAGGTCAATGTCAAAAATAGTTTAAAATAAAATCTGATTCTTATCAAAATTCAGGTCATTATATCAAGCAATTAGGTTAGGTTAAGTTTGATAAAAACATTTAAAAAAAAACCTGACACAAGTTAGATTCTGAATCACTAAATTAACTTGTTAGGATTGGGCTAGATTTGATAGCTATAGTTATTTTTTAAATATGCTCTCTCCATTTCTGCTGCTTTTTCTTTTGGGAATATAAGACTATGGTTAATTTTCAGTGGGCAGACTTATGTAAATCATATTTATTGGAGGCTAAGTGGTACTTCAGTGGATATACACCAACTCTTCAAGAATACATGGATAATGCATGGATTTCAGTTTCAGCACCAGTGATTCTAGTTCATGCATATTTTTATGTTTCCAATCCAACAACAGAGGAGGCCTCACAATTCATGGAGGAATACCCAGATATAATTCGATGGTCATCCATGATTTTACGCCTTGCTGATGATCTTGGAACCTCCACGGTATGCTAGACTTCTCCATCTCCCTGACATAGTTCTGTCCCCTTTTTTCTCATTTTTATGGTAAATTATATTAGTCCTTGCTAAATATTCATTGTGGTTACGGTTTTGTTCCTAAGCAGAGGCCACAGATCCTCTTTCTCTAGGCATAGGCCTCTAACTGGCCCAAGTTATAGAATGAATTTTGAAACATATAATGCATTACTTTAACGGGCCACTTTTTACTTATTAAGTTTTCATTCGGCCCAAAAAAACTACTTTTAACTTGTTGGTAAAGGCCCGATCTCCACCATGGTATCTCCTCTTTCATCTTAAAATCCATCGACACTAAAGATGGATGGTGTGTTTTTGTAGTAAATTTCTAGATCAATTAATTTATCTCAGTTTGTAAATATATCAATTTTTCATTTTCATTTTGGTAAAGATGGTTATTTGTGATGGTTTTTTTAAGTATATATATGCTAATTTTCTACCTTTTTTTTGTTTACAGGATGAATTAAAACGAGGAGATATTTCCAAATCAATTCAATGTTATATTTATGAAACCAGAGTATCTGAAGAAATAGCTCGTGATCATATAAGAAATTTAATTGGAAATACATGGAAGAAAATAAATGATTATCAATTTATTAATCCCTGTATTTCCCAAACTTTTATTGAAATTGCAATGAACCTTACACGAATGGCACAATGCATGTATCAATATGGAGATGGACATGGTGTTGGACATCTTGAGACTAAAGATAGGGTGAAATCCTTACTTATTAAGCCTTTATAATTTCATCAAAATAAAGGACTAGTTTGATAAAATAAAAATTCATAAGATTGATCTATATGTTTTATTAGACTAAGTTGTAGAAACATGTATTTTTATTCTAGCTTAAATATCCATATATAATAAAGGACTATATATTTCTTTTTTATTTAAAAGATTAGTCAACTATAGCTTGATTATATCGTAGATATCAATATGGTTATTTTAGCATAAAATATCACATTAACATATATACTAGCATAATTAATTAACATCAATAGATTAAAAGGTGTATTTATTTTCAAAATGACTTTTTAAGCTCGCAACTTAATTATCGGAAAGGAAATACTTATGAACAAACACAAAATCAGCTCAAGATTTTGTGGAAAGGATGTAGAACATGAATTGATAATACTAATGTTTGTAAAGGTAAAAAAAGACTGAAAACAGATTCAAAGATTGTCTGATTAAAATAAATAAATGCATGAACAAGTTCTCTACAAAAAAAGATCCAAGAAATGGTAAAGTCAAGCCTTAAAATGCAGAGTAACAGCACCTTTTGATAGGAATTTATCTTCTTTATGCTAGGAAAAACAAAAAAGACCACAATACTGTGATGTTTCAATGGTTAGATCCAAAAATTACGGTTTCTAACATCAAAGTGCAATTATAGAAAGAAATTCGATTCTAGTTAACATTATTCAGTTCCCAAACCGAAACAGAAAATATGAACTTCCCAAAGCTTTTAGCAGTACATCTTTGATATACTTCCGATTCTAGAAGTGAATCCCCAAGATATATGCAAACAGCTACCTCTTCCACAACACGGTTCAGACAAAATACATTGATGCTATAACAAAAAAAGAAAGAAAAAGGTAGAAACCCTGAAACCATTACCAATAGTAACTCCATAATCACTACAATATTAAAAGAGATTTTAATCATCTTCCTTGTTTTTTCTTTATGTTTAAATGAACTGAGTTTGATTTACTTGTAAGTTGTAACAACTCTTCCAGTGTTGCGTCGTGCCTACAGGCAATCAACTATGGACCCAAAACAAACTAGTGGTGATCTAAAGGATGGTTGTCAAATGAATACTTTTTTCAATTATTTGTTTCAATCAGAAGACGAGCTTAAAAAGCATGGAAAAAAGAGGGAATCATTCAAAATCTGCAACAATTGTATGCAACAAGAAATCTCAACAAAGAAAAAAACATAAAAAAGTAAGTAGTGCAAGGAAGATAGAGCACCTGTGAGGCTGTGATTATAACTCTTTGTTGGTTGTTATTGTTTTGCAAAAGATAGCAAAAGATAACAGAGAAGGAAATGAGAGGCGGGCTGCTCTTCTCAAGAAATGAGGACAGGGACTAATTAATTAGTTCTTCACCTTTCGTTTTGCTGCCAGCGACTCAGAGAAAAGTTAATATATATATATATTTATATGCCGGGTCTTGCCCGGGTTCGACCGTTTCACCTAGGTCACGGGTCAACCAACCGGGTCAACGGGGTTTAACTTTTTTTTGCGCTAGCCGGTTTTTAACCTAACTCGAACTGGTCCAGCCATCGGGTCGACTTGTCGGGCCGCTTCAGGTTTAATAACTATGTTAATAACAAAAAAATGGAGGGGTTAAAACTATAATATCAAAGGCTAGCTAATCAATTTAATGGAACCAATTTTGATTGGAAATTTCAACTGATTTCCTATGGCAAAATCAGTATAGGATACAATGACAACAACATATTTTAATGGAACAAATACCTCTCAACTATATGAAGTGAAAAAATAAGTGACCTAATTAAAACAAGATGGTAGGATCTAAGAGGCATACTATAATAGTTCCATAAGATTGTGAAAGGAAATTGATTTTAAAAGACCTAATATTATGGTTGGTGATCATGATATCAAAAATTCAACTTAATTTAGTAAAATAACATAAAGTATACCTTCTTTTAAATAGGTTAGATGATCAACTAGATAAAATTAGAGTGGAGGTTATTCAAATAAAGTCACTTTTCATGGTGGAACAACTATTTTCCATGGCATGGAAGACTCTCAGTAATCTGTGATGCTCAGGAGTGTCTGTGTGGAGATTATGATATAGGAAAATTCATCAACCAGCCACCATGACACCAAAACAACGAGAGGCAACTGAAACTATTTTATTTAGCCCCAAAAACAATAGCAAAATATAATTAAGGCTCAAATGTTCTATTTTATTTATAAGATTATTCAACTATAGCTTGATTCTAGCTTAGATATCAGTATATAATTAAGGTTTAGATACTACCTTATATTCTATATAAACAATAATAATAAAAAAAAACTAAAACAAAAGGAGGATT
This sequence comes from Populus nigra, assembly GCF_951802175.1. NCBI lineage: Eukaryota > Viridiplantae > Streptophyta > Magnoliopsida > Malpighiales > Salicaceae > Populus > Populus nigra. Next base: position 15,108,346 of record NC_084862.1, on the reverse strand, counting down.
TACTATAGCCTCCCTCGTATTTTCTTATTCATCACCATAATGTAGTGACCTTTTTGTCATTCACAAGAAAAATTATTTGCCTTTAAACCAGGGGCATTTTATCTTTGCATACGGTTCATTAGGCATTATAAAATTTTTTGGGGGTATTTTGTCTATTTAATATATTTATGAACAGTTAAAGAACCAAAATACCCTTAGGATAAAAAAAAACTAAAATTATGGGGTAGGGTATTGGTTTCTTTTTCTTTTTAAGCATACAGAAAGATTATACATATAACCTTAGGGACAAAAAAAAATAAGTCATTAAAACAAGAGTGTTGGCATCTTTTTCTCTTGGTTTTTTTTAATTGTTGGTTTGGTAAAGGGTAGTAATGTAATTACTACTTAATTTATAATTTTTAAATGTAAAGAGAAATTACGATGTGGGAGGCGTAATGTATTTTGAACAGCACGTGTGGCATCTTCTGATGGTGGAAAATGAGCTTTCATCTTCTCATTTGGCTCTCCTCTATGCCCTTTTTTCTTTATTGGTGGCACATGTCTGCTAAAGGTGGTCAGTTTATAATCGGTGACCCTTTATTTCTTTCTTTCTTTTCCCTTCATTTCTCTTTTCTACCTCAAAAAATTAACTCGTTTTTTTTTTTGTGTTTCCAATTCATGCCTTTTTTTCTTTATTGGTGGCACATGTCTGCTAAAAGTGGTCAGTTTGTAACCGATGGCCCTTTCTTTCTTTCTTTTTTCCTTCATTTCTCTCTTTTAACTCAAAAAATTAACTCTTGTTCTTTTTTTATATTTCAAATTCAGTCCTTTGAGTTTTCATTTTTTTTTCTTGTGTTAAATTTTTATTTATTCTCAATTTAATCCTTCAATTCTAATTTGTATATATAATATTTTCAATCTGGTCCTTCAACTCTTGATTATTTTTCCTTTGCTCTTTTATCAAAGTTTTCATAGCTTTCAAGTTTATTTTTAATATAAAGTTTTTTGTTTTTGTTTTTCCAATACAAATAATACTAATTTTGATTTGGTCCTTTTTCTTTTGTTTTTTTAATATTTTTCTTTTGTCAAAGTTTTTATGGTTTTTAATTTTATCCTTCAAATCAAGTTTATGTTTTTTTTTCAATAATAATAATAATAATAATGGTAGATCATTCTAAATATTAAAATAAAAAATCAACCATTATTGTTTTCCTTTATTAAAATAAAAATTCAATTATCAAATAATTTGTTTTCAACCATTAAATTTTATCCTTTTTGATTGATTAATTGGCATAACCCAAATCAATTAGCATGATCAATTTTCAGTATGTCTCTCTCTCCCGTGATAATTTACCCAAGTGATTTTTAAAAGTGTATCCTAATTTTTTTGAGAAATTAAATGTTAATTCTTTTACAATTTTATGATCAAATTTTAAATTCAAAAACTTATAATGTTAGATAAAACTAAGGATATTATTAAATAGAACTTAAAATGTTAGATAAAATTAAGGATATTATCAAATAGAATTGAATAATAAAATTTAAATTCGTTATTATTTAGTTAATAAAACACTAATATTTTATTAAAAATTTATTTTAATCTAAACGTGAAAGCATGTAAACACTGTACTAAAGATATTATCAATAGGCATGCACAATTGCAAGACGATCGATGCGGAGAATTTAGATATTACCTAATTTTCCTGGCTTCGTTGGATTTGAAAATTAACAGAAATATAAACATAATTAAAAATGATAAAGTGATGTGCCTGTTATGTTCAACTGGATGCATCTAATCACGTGAACTGCCCATAGATAACGGCAGCATAATCAATTAATTATCAATTAATTAGATACGCCGGTAAGATAAATTGATTTTTAATTCATTTATTTAAGATTTAATTTTTGATCAAATAATCTCAGGCTATCTTTAAACAAATTAGAAAATAAACTAATAGACAAAATATTAATGGTCTATCTTCTAAAAAAAAATAGTACTCCAAAAATTCAAATGCGTGTAAGATTTCAACATCAAAACCTTTAAAAATTCCAAACTTTCATACACTCATCTTGATTTTTTTTATTAAATTAATTAAAAAATACTAACGAATGATGTTTAATTCATTATTAAATATTATTATCATACTAGAAAATTATATAAACCCAAATTTTGAATTTTGAATTGTTGAATGACATTTCAAAAGGATTTTATATTATTTTTAATAATGATTTTCAAAGATCAGGTATGAAAATATTATAACCATGAGGGGTGTAACTCAACTAGTCAGATTTTAGAGTTGCTTTTTAAAAATTACCAGTTCGAGTCCCACAAAACTCAGGACCACTAGAAACTTGCATGGTCGTTAATTACTTTAGAACCTATAAAATTGGTCGAGCTGTATGCAAACTGGTCCGGACAGCCACGTAAATAAAATATATATATTACCAAGTGGGTCGTTGGGCATTTAAATACACAATTTAATATTAAGAAAACGAAAAGAAGGGAAAAATCCTTTAAGGCAGAAGGCCATGCACGTACGATGAGTGTGTATGGAATATTAACTACAAATAAAAAAAAAATGATAATTGCACATATAATTGAAGATTCCTGGGATATATAATACTCATATGGATCTCGAGAAAAGATTCACGTGATCCTCGCCCTCCATTACTGCCCAGCTTGACATTATTTAGTACTACAGTGATGGTCCTATAATAATAAAGTTGTCCAGCTAAGCTAGCCAGTATGACAAGGTACCGTTTTTTGAATCTTTCCATGTAATATACAAAATAAAATAAAAAGTCTTAATATCTTTTTTTCTTTTTTTTTTTTGCTTAGATCAGAAGCAAAAGATCCTTTTCCATCGGGATGGATCTTTGTATGCATTAGTAGACTTAGTTAATTACTACTGTCTGTTTTTATATTTTAAAAATATTTTAAATTTTTTTTAACTCCAAGGGTAAATATATAATATTATTTTATTTGGTTGATTTTAAAGGTAAAATAATATTTTAATTATGAAAAAAAAAACACATTAACCCCTTGCTCAAGAAGTTTAATTTTTTATTTTTGAGTTTTAAAAATACTTTTAAAAAAAATATATTTTTATATTGTTTTTATATACTGATATCAAAATTAATTTTTTCAAAAAATTATTTTAATTTATTTTAAATAAAACATACTCTAAAAAAACAACTATTGCACTATCGTACAACTCTATGTACACCGACTTGTTCCTAGTGTTTTGTCAGTAGAGAGGCAAGAAATGCATCAATGATAGTGCTCTTCATGTAAGCTGCGGCAATTCCAAAATTAAGGAGGTAGCATTTTTCTCTCTTTCACACATGGAGATTGACAGGTTTGGGTATATAGGGATTTGTTTTATTATTATTATTAATTGAGTGTTGTTTTTATCTCGTGTAATCACCATCATTAATATAGAAATTCTTTTTTTTTTATTTAAATCACATGTGTTCATAGAGACCTTAGCCCACTATGCCCGCATTATAGTCAACGCATAGGATACTTTCTAAGTGATCTAATTAAAAGTATTTATAGTGCATTTGGGAAGGGGGTGAGTGGAGAGGAAGGAAAGGGAGATAATATGTAAGAATGGGAAATAATTAATTAGTTAACTCTCTTGGAAAAACCTTTTAATGGGAAGAGGGGGGATTTCTTTAGGCTTCACTCCCCTTGTTTTTTCTTATTAAAATGTATAAAAATATTTAAAAATATATTTTAAATAATTAAATATAAAATCATGTTTCGAGCCTTACTCTGATAAATTAACGAAGAAGAAGACAATAATTAAAAAACTTTGGCCCAAGATTTACAATTATAAACTTTCATGAATGTAATCTAATAATAAAATTTATCATTCTCATCCTTTGATAAATGAAATAAAATTTATAACTGAAAGACTATTTTCTTCCCACCGTGGATGAGAATAACGTATTAAAAGACAATAAATTAGAAAGATTAGATTAAAATCGAATAAGATTGTCGTATTGAATTTTTATTTTTATTTTTTTATTAAATAAATAACTCTAACGTAAAATATATCTCTCAAAGAGATTTATACTAAAAAATCAACCTAAAGAAAGTAAAAAAACCTGAAAATTAATAGTCTTAAAAGTCCAAGACAAACTAAAAAAAATTATTAATCACAATATTCGATGCAATATTTTTCCCATAAGACTTTCCATTATAAATTTATGAAGCCCTTGCGTCCATTTCCTTCTACAGAAAGGTCTTGCATATTGTAGGGAAAAAAAACAGAGCTAGGCCAGTAGAAGGCGCAGTAGCTAGTCACAATCCTCTAAAATACCATGGCTGCTCCTCAACCTAACCCAGTCCCAGTGGCATACCAAGGAGGCTTAGTTGCTTCAGTTCCTGACTGGTTAAACAAGGGCGATAACGCATGGCAAATGATCTCAGCCACCCTTGTTGGTCTCCAGAGTGTGCCAGGACTTGTAATTCTCTATGGAAGCATTGTCAAGAAAAAATGGGCAGTCAATTCAGCTTTCATGGCCTTTTACGCTTTCGCAGCTGTTGTAATCTGCTGGGTGGTTTGGGCCTACAAAATGTCTTTTGGGGATAAGCTCTTGCCCTTTTGGGGCAAAGCAGGACCTGCCTTAGGCCAGAAGTTTCTAATCAAGCAAGCTGCACTCCCTGAGACCACACAGGTCTACGATAACGGTGGTGTGGAGACTCCAATGGCTACACCATTTTATCCCATGGCTTCCATGGTTTGGTTTCAGTGCGTGTTTGCTGCAATCACTCTTATTCTTTTGGCTGGATCAGTGCTTGGAAGAATGAATTTTAAGGCTTGGATGGCTTTTGTGCCACTTTGGCTCACTTTCTCTTACACTGTTGGTGCCTTCAGCTTGTGGGGCGGTGGATTCTTGTTTCACTGGGGTGTCATGGACTATTCTGGTGGTTATGTTATTCATCTTTCTTCAGGGATCGCCGGCTTGACTACTGCCTTTTGGGTCAGTCCTTCTTCTTCTTCTTCTTCTTTGCCTCTGAACAAGTCTTTGTGAGCTTGACGCTTTGAAATGCAACTTGCTGCATAACTTTGACTGCTAATCATCATGAAATTAATTTCTGCTACCCAGGAAGATATTGCAGAAACCTTGTCTTGGTACAGAAACATTATAATTTGTAGTGAATATGGATCTTCAGTCCTTTGAATTAATTAATTGTTTTAGTGTTTAATTTAAGCAAATTTTACTTACTGACCTGTTTTAATTCTTAATGTTTATTTAGGGGTTACATTTTCAAAATTTTGAGACCATATATAGATGCTGGTTTTTCCCTTGAATATAAAAAAAAAAGCCTTTTCTCTTCATTTTCAGCATTGAAACATGAGAAAGTATCTCTAATAGTAGTGTAGTACTGCCCTTCCATGATTTTCTTTTCTTTTCTTTTTTTCTTAAATCATATTGCATATAAGGAAAAAACTAGATTTTAGTGGAATTTTCAACCTTGCTAAAAAAATATAAATAACAAATTAATTTTTATTTAGCTAATTCATATAGCTCAAGAAAGAGGTAAGCTCTCTCATTTTTCTTTGGGATTGATGGCTTGACTACTATAATATTTATTTATTTTTTTATTTTAAAATATATTAAAATAATATTTTTTTATTTTTAAAAATTTATTTTCGATAACAACATATTAAAATAATATATAAATACTAAAAAGAATTAATTTTTTAAATCACTTTTAAAACACAGTAACAAACCACCTCTTAATTAGATTCGGCCGGTTACAAGAAATGAATTCATTAATAGTATAACAAATAATTTTAGAATTGATATTTTTGTCAGATTATTGGAGCTGACTAAGAACAAGAACGTAATATTTTTGTTTTGTTCTTAAGATTTCTTCCATGACGTGAGGAGAGAATCTTTCAAAAGGTTGGTGGTGAGAAATTTCTCAAATTAACTGATGCAGGTAGGTCCAAGATCATCAAAGGATAGAGAGAGATTTCCACCAAACAATGTACTGCTAATGTTAGCAGGGGCAGGGTTGCTGTGGATGGGATGGGCTGGCTTCAACGGCGGAGATCCATACACTGCCAATATTGACTCTTCCATGGCCGTTCTTAACACTAACATTTGCGCAGCTACTAGTCTTCTTGTATGGACCTGGCTAGATGTCATTTTCTTCAAGAAACCTTCTGTCATCGGTGCTGTTCAGGGCATGATAACTGGCCTTGTTTGCATTACTCCTGGTGCAGGTAATTTCGACTTCCCTCGCCGTGTTATGTTTGCTCTCGATCCAATCACCATGCATGTATTTTCACTATTGAGATTTTTATTGGTCTTGGAGCTAGAACTAAGCATTCAATAATCTTTTTCTTGAAAAATCAAACTACCTAAAACATTAAATAGTGTGGTTGTTTTGCTGTAGTTCAATATACAATAAAATATATCTTCGCCTGCAATAAAATTATCCTTGCATCCTTTGGTCCAAAACAGTTAAGCTTCTTGGTGGGGGGCAATGATACTTTTTTTTTCATAACAAAAATATTATTTGGCCTCTAAAGACAACAAAATATAAAATTATTTATTAAGAGTTTTCTTAACTTAGCATAAGATTCTTAACAACAAAATATGTATTTACCTTCGGGGTCAAAAAAATATTGCGTTGTTGGATAAGAGTATTTTAAGATTTTCAAATTTAAATATACAGTACAACTACATATTTAACCTTGGAAGAGACAAAACATAAACTTAGCATTTGGAGGTATTTTGTACTTTCACATAGGTATTTTGTGTAATTATCGGGGTCGTGAGGGGCGTTTTAGTATTTTTATATATTTTTTAAAATTTTATAATGCTTAAAGCTGCTGGAGCATGCTCGACACGTTCCGACCCGTGGGTGGCGTTCGTGTCATTCAGACGGTGCGTGTAACGCTACCCAGTAGACATAGCTGGCCTTTTATCATCTCTCTAGATGTGTTATCGTATCCTTTTCCATTTGAAGTGGTGTGTGACAGCTTATGATGGTTGGATTGTCACTAATGATTGTTTGATTTTTTTTCTCTCTTAGCATGTGAAGTACTTCATTGTCTTTTTTTTCTTACTTTTCAATTTCAGTCCTCATTCTATTTATTTCTTATTTCATTCCTTTTTCATTTATAGAAATTTATATTCTTTTCAATTTAGTCATTTAATTGCAATTTCTCATATGTTCTGTTTTTTATTCCAGTCCTCGTTTTTTTTTAATTTCTAATTGTGTCATTATACACTTTTGTTGAAGTTCTTTTTCTTTCAATTTCATCATTCAATCAATTTTTTTGTTATTTTAATTTTTTCAGTGTGACCCTTATTCTTTTAATTTTCTTTATTTTATTAAAGTTATTTTTCAATTCAATTAAACCCTCCAATTGAAAATTTTTATCCCTCTAATTAATGTTTTTTCTTACCCTTATTTTTTTTATCCTTTTGTGTAATTATTTTTTCATGATTTTATTTTTCAACATTTATTTTGTTGGAAATTTGGCTTTGTATGATCTTATTGTTCAATATTAGTTTTTTTTAATATTGCTTATGTAATTATCTTCAAGTTTTTTTATGGATTTATCTTGGTCTCATGATTTAGGTTATGATTTTTGCTTGTCTTTTTTTGATATAAGTTTTTTTTAGTTGTTTTGTTTCTATTTCTTTTTTTGAAAATATTATTCTAATTCATCTAAAAAATTTTTTACAAATGAAGTTTATTTTTTAAAATAAAAAATATTTGTTTTTAAATTATATTGTTAATGTGTTCGGCCTTGCGTAATATTTTTATGTCGTAAGTTTATTCAGTCAATTTCATTTGTGTTTATCTTTTTAAGTCATTAATTTTTTTAGGGTGTGGATTTATCTTTATTTATTAAAAAAAACTAAGTTCAATAAACACAATTGAATGCATGTCTCATTTTATGTTATCGAATATCTTGATCTTACTTACATAGGTTTTTTAATTTACACTTTAAATTTTTTTATATAAAAAAATATATTAAAATAACTTGCATGCCTAATTTTTTTTTAAAAAAAAATATAACCCATAACAAATCGCATGTTAAATGACTAGTTTTCCCTACCTAGCATCATATGACTTTTCCATATTTGTTCCTGGCCATAGCAAACTTGTTCACAAATTATTTAACTTATAGAATTATTTCATAAGTTCTAATTTGTTCGTTCATACTTTCATTCATTGGTAATGGAAGGAAACATGAAAAAGGAATAGCTAGCTGAAGGATTAATTTAGTTTAATAGACTTTAAAATAAAAGATTAGGGAGGAAATATTGTTCACGTGGGATCCAATCATGTAGAACGATATTTTGGTAAAGAAAGTGAAGAAAAAAATCATTTTCCTAAAGCTTAGATTTCAATATAAATTTGATGAGGTACAACATAGGATAATCCAACTTATCAAAAGTTGAAGACAAAGCTACTAAATTTGCATCTCTTTAGAGCTTATTATTTGTTATTGTCATAGCAGTTATTTTTTAAAATATTTTTCACTTGAATATACATTGAAATAATTTTTGTTATATTTTTTAAAATTTATTTTTGACATTAGCATATTAAAATAATCTAAAAATATCGAAAAATATTAATTTAAAATAAAAAAAATATTTTTTTAAAAAATACTTTTAAAACATAAAAACAAATAAGTTTTTATATTCTTGTGTGCTAGATTTGAAGATGAAAATAGTCTTTTAGAAAGAGATGATATTCGAAGTTTAAAAGTTTCTTAAATATTTTTTATAATGTGATGTAAAGTCTTTTTAAAAAAATATTTTTTAATTGAAAATATGTCAAAATAATGATTTTTTTTTATTTTTAATAACAACACATCAAAATAAAAAAAATATAAAAAAATCAATTTAATACCTTTTTAGATGAAAAATAAATTAAAAAACATTTTGAAAAGCAAAAATTACCTTAGAATCCCAATGTAAGTGGAAGATATATTAAGTATCATATAACTTAGTCAAGAGGTTTAGGAGCTTATAAAGATCACATAATTCATGACCCGCGCGATGCCGCGGGTCTTTTTTTTGCATAAAAATATAAAAAAAACAATCTAAGATTTAAAAGTGTTAGGTTTTTCTGCAAAGCTATACCCAAGAGTCTTATGTTTGGCTGCAACGCCTGACCTAAAAGTAATATTTATAATATTAATAATAACATTAAACTTGCATGACCCAAGTTTAAGTAAGCCTGACTGCAACACCGGACCCAAGAATATTGGATGTGGGTCTGGCTATAAAGTCGTGTCACAAAAGCGTGATAATTAAGTAGATTAATTAAAAAGAAAAAAACAAAGAAAAAAACCAACATGAAGAAAAAAAATAATGAAAAGAAAAATCTGAATTCATTAGGTTAACCCTTCAAATCAGGTTAACCCGTAAAATCTGGGATTCGCGTCATGAAAGTTTGATAACTAAATAGAAAAAAAAATTGACAGGTTTACCTAGAATTAACTGGGTTAACCCATCAAACCAAGTTAACTCGTTAAGCCCAGGATATGTGTCGTGAAAGTCTGATAATTAAATAGAAAGAAATTTAACATTAACAAATTAAACTAAAAAAATTAATTAAAAAGAAAAAAAATCCGGGTTAACCCGTCAAACCAGGTTAACCCATCAAACCCGGGATCCGTATCATAAAAATCTGATAATTAAATAAAAAAAATTTAACATTAACAAACTAAATCAAACAAAAAAAATTCATTAAAAAAACAAAAAAAAATTAAAAAAAAAGTTCTATAATATAATATAATAATTATAATAATATAATATTATTAATAAGTGAAAGGTGTGGAGAAGCTACAGTAGTTTCTCCACGTCTTTTAAAGTATTACTTAATAAAGATCACATAATTCATATGTTCAACAAAGGAGGCAATTTGATGATTTTAGTTCATGTTTATCATATGATTATTGATGATATTGCTATAAATTTGCACCTGATTAACCATTTCAAAGTATTGTTTAACCTTATACTCTTGACTTTCTAGTATATTTTTTTCAAAAAAAAAAGTTTTTAAATGAAATTAGATATGGTGCTTGAAGCTTATAAACTTTCTAAATCTTTTCCTTCGAATCCATATAAGATACTAAACATGATCTAGGTTATGTTCAGTAATTTGCGTATATCAATGATTTTTGCCCAGAAACTAAGCACAACAAATTTAATATGTTCAGTAATTTGCGTATATCAATGAAATAGACAGTAATACTGAACAGGAGAAACACCACAATTTACAATAATAATGGAGGACAAAGACCAAACCTCATACCCACACTCTCTTGCAAGTGTCTCGTCTTTCTCTATCACCCACATTTTACCAGCCTCCACGAGCTGCTGCTCATGACAGCTCGTGTCGCTGCCACAATGGCAAAACCTCTCTCTCTCTCTCTCTCTCTCTCTCGTTGATACGCATGCTTCTGCTCTCAACACAACCTTTTATAGGCTTTTCAAATGGCAGCTAGAATTCAACAAAGGTAGGCTGCATTATTTCTTCATGAAGCACCGAATTCGTAGTGAGCACCAACTCACTCTTCAACTTTTAGTGGCCATAATTGTTGCCACGTTTCTTCCCATTTCATTTATCAAAGTTAGGTAACATTCAGTGCATAATTCTTCTTTTAGTCAAAATATGCAGCTCCCTCTTAAGACATGGGATCGTTTGCAAACAGGGTCTAAATGCTAATTGGCAAAATTTTGAATTTTTTTATTTAAAACCCACCAAATTTAAGATGGATGAAAAGTTTATAAACTGGGCCAAGTTAGGCTAAATTTTCAATGACTGTGCTATATCTTGATCTGAAATCCATCGGTCTCAAAACTGAGGCCTTCATCATAGGGGCTTGATACTGAAGTTCAAATTAGAAATGGTATTCTTTTCTTAGACGTTTTGCTACGGATTTTTATAGCACTAAAATCCTATGTTGTAAAACTACAATCCGCCTGCCAGTTAGATTTGAGACATGGTAGATTTGGAGTTTTAATTGATTTGAATTGGAAAAAAAAAAGAGCATGGAAAAAATTACTGGTTATTCGTAAAATAAGGTTGATTTGGAGTTTCTATAATTATATATTTTTCAGGTCTTGTTCAAGGATGGGCTGCCATAATCATGGGAATTTTATCTGGTAGTGTTCCATGGTTTACCATGATGATTGTTCACAAAAGATGGACACTACTGCAAAAAATTGATGACACACTAGGAGTGTTTCACACTCATGCTGTTGCTGGCCTTCTAGGGGGTGTTCTTACAGGCCTCTTTGCAGAACCTGAGCTATGTGCACTATTTTTGCCGGTGACAAACTCAAGGGGAGGTGTCTATGGTGGTTCCGGTGGAATCCAAATACTCAAACAACTAGTTGGTGGTGCTTTCATTATTGGATGGAACGTTGTCGTTACATCAATTATCTGTGTAGTGATAAGCTTTGTGATACCATTGAGAATGTCTGAGGAACAATTGCTTATTGGGGATGATGCTGTGCATGGTGAGGAGGCTTATGCATTGTGGGGTGATGGAGAAAAATATGATGTAACCAAGCATGGGGATATCACAGAACATAACATGGAAACGAGGACATCAACTGGTGCTACTCAAGTGATGTAGAGAAGGGGATCCACAAAATTAAATTAATTGTTGTTTGATGATTAATTTGCTTCAAAAGTGTTTGAGGTAAATTAAGACTAAGTACTGTACTTAATGTATTTCTTATTCTTTAGACTTGTATAAAGAATTTATATTGAGACTTATTTACATTAAATTTGTGTTAATTTTTTTTTAATCACAAATCCTATTTTTAATAAGGTTATTAAACACAACTTAACTTAACTTATGACCTAATCTAAGGTTTAAATCATGAATCAAGAGGGTTAACTTAGCTTCGAACAACATAATTTTTTTAATTTTTTAAAAGTCAAACGAGTTTTAAGTGGGTCAATCAAATAAGGGGATTACATATGGATTATATCAAACTTGTTAAAATTAAATCGAATTATGATTTCAGCATAAACATTTTAAAATTATAATTTAACATTCATACAATGTGTTTCATTGTGGAAAAAAAAAACTCTTAATAAAGACCACATCACATGGGTTTACTTCCACCCATTATAATTTAAAACTTGACCCAATCTAGGGGTTTGATTGACGAGTAAATGAGTTGACCTGCTGGTTAGATCAGGTTTAATAACAATAATATTTACTTTTTAAACACCAAATTAATTGAAATCAAACTATATTTTCAACATAAAAAATTTATAAATATAAAGTTTTATTGTGATTATGAAAAAAAAAACTTAATACAAGTGGACTAGATCACATGGTTCAACTTCCACCTTTATAAATTTAAAACTCGGCCTAAGCATTGAATCTAGTTGGTGGATCAATAAATTTATTTATCGGTTGCATCAAGTTTAATAATATTTACTATTTAAGTACTAAATTAATTGAAATCAAACTATGGTTTCAAACATAAGCATTTCAAAAGTATAGTTTGACATTTATACAATGCATTTTATAATGATGAAAAAACTTTAGGGAAGATTATATCACACATGTTAATTTCTACTTGTTGTCATGTAAAACTCAGTCTGGTCTGGTCTAGAGATCTGATGGGTGGGTCAATAAGTTGACTTGTTGAATAGATTAGTTTTAATAACCATGGTATTTACTATTTAAATACCAAATTAAAGAGGGAAAGGCCAAGAGGAATACGAGGTAAATTTTGCAAAGTCTGATACTAACAATGTTATGAAACTTTTGTTGAATATTTTAGAATTATTATTATTATCACATATATTAAAAATGTTAAGTGTTTTACTGTGTAGTGAAATATTGAGCTGTTTTTTTTTTAATTTTTTTTTTTGCACTTAACTAGGGGGATAGTAACAATGTTATGAAACTTTTGTTGAATATTTTAGAATTATTATATTATACTATCATATATCAATAATGCTTAAGAATGCAGGTTGAGTGGTAATTTAAATAGAGTTTTTTCCCAGACGAACACAGTGGAAAAAAAAATCTCAAATCAGCATAGTAATTAATACGTGCAGTAATATATGCGATGTGTTTGTGTATTTACTAGTTGTACAACTATCGATTTTATTTTTTTTTCTCCTTCAAATCCATATTTTCCCAACAATCTTAGCGTATATTAGATTGGTGTCCCGTATGATATCACTCAGCGGACCGAAAAAAAAAACCCAGAAAAAAGTTTAAAAAACAATTATATTTTTAAATAGGAATTAAATCTTAATTAATTTAATAATATATAAAAAAAATAAGACAACAATAAAAACCCTTAAAATCTATTGTAAAAAGAAATCTTAAAGTCTAGCTTATTGGCTCACGTTATGTCACATGTTAGAGTAAATAGTTTTTTTTTAAATGCAAAAATAAAAAGTAAAGTGAATTTAAATAAATTTTAAAGATGAATTTAAATCTATTGTAAAGTAAACAATAATTTTATCTAATATTAAGACGGAAACACATTAAATCTACCCAGGTTGATATGCAAAACTTGTTGGGATGATCTTGTAAAAAATAAATTGAAAATCTAAATCTTTAATTAACTCAATGTTCAAGGATAAAACTGGTAAAAAACAACACTTAATTCAAAAAACATTATGCGAATTCGGGCGAACCAATCAGACTTGTGATGCAAGTCAACCACGCATTCGGATTCAGTATTTTTTTTATCCTAAAGATTATTTTTTATTTAATAGATTTATATGACAATAAAATGTTTGTCAACCTTTTTTCATGAAATATTTTTTTTAAAAAAGGAAAAAAATCATGAAGAGCGTGTGGGACTGAGAAAGCAAAGACAAATCATTGACAACAAAAGATAAAATTTTATTTTTAAAATTTTTAATTTAAATAAAAAATAGTTTATCAATAAGAAAGGGAGGAACTGTATTTTTAAAAATTGAGGGACAAAAAAATGCATAAAAAAGAGAAAACAATAATAGCCTAGATGATGTGGTTTAACTCATCGAAGTTGTGATTCACGTCATAGACTTTAATTGAGTTTAATAATTTTGTTTTTTTATAAATTTATATCTAACCTAAATATACTTTTTTTTAAAAAAAAAAAGTTGAAAATAAGAGCCTAGCAGTGCAACCTAATGGCCCAACACCTTGGGACTTTAAAACGAAAAGCCTAGGCATGTAGGCATTCAAGCCCAGACTCATTATTATTTTTTTATTTAAAAAATGAACAACTTGTTATCTACTTCAATTTTCTTTTGAAAAAAAAAAGGCAAATGACACGTCGCTCTATGTGGCAAACGACATGTCATCTGCCAACCTAGATTTCACCCACCACTATAGTGATTGGAAAATCAAAGCTATAAGTTAAAAAACTGGTTTTTCAACCCATTTCATCGAAAAAAATCTTACAAACACATTTAGAATACCAAAAAACCAATCTATCAACCTAATAAACCCAAAAAATGGTCTAAACCACAAAATCAAACTTAAGAAAATATCACATCCTTGATTTAGATATGATTTTCAGGCTATATGAAGGCTTAAAACAATCACTCTCATCACTTAGTGGAACTCGTTGACACCAGGTGTCAACAATGAACTCTCTCTACACCAGAATCTAGCGAGCTCTCTCTCTCTCTCTTCTAACAAAAAAAAAAGAAAAATAAAGTTAAAAAGATCACTTATTAAGTTAAAAAAAATGAGAATTGATGAAAATAAAATTTGATAACAAATTTAAATTTGAAAAACCTAAGGGACTAATCAGCTATTAAGTTAAAAAGATAAGGAACTAAACTAAGTTTTTGGATGAAATTAGAATATATCATCTATTTTGCTTGTTTTTTCACATTGATTCTCTATTTATTAATTTACCATCTCATAAAAAAACTGATTGACTGTTAATTTAAGCTTAAAAAGATTCAATCGTGCAAAATAAAAACTTAAAGATTAAAATAAAAATTTTAAAAAATTATTATTTTAATTTATAGTGATTTATAATAAAATAAATAGTAAATAAATATACAATAAAATCACTATCTCTTAATATTTTTCCAATATGTGATAAAGTTAATATTCTACATAGAAGACACATTATGCTTGGTAGAGGTCAAGAGGATGCTAAATTTTACAAGAGTAAACTTTTATTTATTTATTTATTTATTTATTAGTAGATGAATTATTAAAAGGGGTAATCATTACCCCCATAAATTGGTGTTTTTTTATAAGATAATCGTGACCCTCCAAGCAATGTTACTGCTTTTTTTTTTTTTTTATCTCAAACTACACACCAAGTAATTTTTAATTTTCTCTCACAAATTATTACTAGCATTATTATTATTATTATTATTTTCTATTTCCACTAACTTTTAATCCTTCAATATATAAATACATCAAGACAAGATACATTGCCTATGGCTACTTGACAGAAAAGGACTAAATTGATACTTTTGGAAACTATGGATCTAACATTAAGAAATATCATAGGGGCTTAAGTGAACTCTTGTGGAAACTGTAGGGGCTAAAATATATTTTACCATTTACTTTAGATTAAAAAATTAAAAAAAAAACTATAAAAAAAGGTGTAGCGTTTTGTTAGATGAACATGCAATATCCGAAAATAATTAAACTTCCCTCACTCTCGGAATTGTAACAGAACTCGACTTCCCTTCCCTGTCTTCCTCACGACAAAACTCCTCCTCCGCCGCGCCGCCACGACGCCACAATTCTCCTCCTCCGACTCTACTTTCATCCTTACTCACTACACTAGAAAGATTAAAAAACGCAAACCAATGTTTCTTTCTTTTTAAGCTTATTGTCAGCAACATAAGAATTAGGGAAAATTCAGCAACAGACCCATGAATGCACCAATTATTGGTCAGCTCTCTCTCTCTTTGCTTTTCTTTGGCTTATTTTATTTCTGGGTTTTCGTTTATGTGCTGAAATATTGTATTTTACTGTACTAATTTTGGCTAATGTTCTGGGTTTTTTTTCTCGAAAAGATCCACTGCAAGGGGATTTTCCAGAGGTAATAGAGGAGTATTTGCATCATGGGGTTACGAAGTGCATTGCTTTCAATCGCCGCGGCACGCTTCTTGCTGGTATGTGATTAGAGCTTTATGTGCTTGAGTAATGTAGGTAGTAGTGGTTAGCTAGACTGCTAAGCTATTGTGGGTCTTGATTGTTTTTTATTAGTTTGATTGTTCTTGGTGTTTTCGTGATGGGTTTTTGCTACTGTGCTTGTGTAAATTTTTTGTTTTATTTATTTAGTTGTTGGAGATAATGTAGAGTTTTGTGTATAAGAGGAATTAAATTTCCAGGCAAGAATGCCGCAAGGTGTTAATGTTGGGGTTTTATGAGTTTTGTTGTTGATGTTAATGTTATTTTTAATGAACTATTTGATTTTGTCGAGGGTAGATGGTTAGTGATGTCTTGTTTTTATTAATCTTCTTTGTGTGGGCTTAGATGAGCATGGTTTTAGTGGTTTGAATGGCAATAGAGGTGGTATAATTTGTAGTTAATTGATTGTTATTATTAGTGCTTTGTAGTTAGGATACCATACATGAATTGGAGAAACTAGAAAGAATTATTGTCTAATAATTTGGAGCGAACCTCAATTGTCTTTATCTGTGAAGCCTCTCCCTGTTAATCACTTAAGATTAGTTCAATCTTTTAGGCTCTTCACTTGTGTCTAGCCTATTGCAAATAGTTTCCTGAAAGCCTTGAAAAAACCATTCAAATGAGCAACTTTTCAGCTATGTCCTAAGGATGTTATATGTGCCATGGTACAAGGAGCCACCAAAAGGTGTAGCGAGAATGGCTTTATCAGTAATGGCCTCCACCAAGAGGTGTAGTGGGCATGGATTTATCAGTAATGGCCTATAAAGTTCTGTAGTACACATGGATTTTATGTTAGTTATAGTTGTGCGTGTCAATGGTGCTGAGCATAAGAAGAAGGTGAATTCCTGCAATAGATAAAGCCATCCATGTGGAATTCTGATAGAATGTCAATAAAGGAGTTCTATGCATTATGCAATCCTTGAAAATATGTGTTTCATCTTGATTTTATTCAAGCCTGGATTTATGCTTTGATAAGGAAACCATTCCTTTCTGCCCGTGCTTTAAGGCCTCGGTTATTTTTATTGCTCTTCATTTTTCACCACTTAAAGAAATATGTCAGTATTGTTTGAAGATATTCTGATTTCCTAATTGCTTTTGTTTTCTTTGCCAGCTGGATGTGCTGATGGAAGTTGTGTTATTTGGGACTTTGAGACCAGGGGAGTTGCAAAAGAGCTCCGGGATAAAGATTGTATTGCTGCCATAACAAGTATCTGCTGGTCGAAGTATGGTCATCGTATTCTTGTGTCATCTGCTGACAAATCACTAATACTTTGGGATGTTGTCAGTGGAGAGAAGATTACACGTATTACTCTTCATCACACCCCACTACTAGCCCGGCTACATCCTGGTTCCTCTACTCCATCTCTCTGCCTGACATGCCCACTTTCATCTGCTCCCATGATTGTAGATTTTAACACAGGAAACACCACTGTGCTACCAGTTACAGTACCTGATGCGGACAGTGGACCTGCCCCCCCATCACGTAATAAACCCTCTGATGGTCCCCCTTACACCCCAACTGCTGCATGCTTTAACAAGTTTGGGGATCTGGTTTATGTGGGAAACTCTAAAGGAGAAATACTTGTAATAGATCACAAAAGCATTCAAGTGCGTGCCATGGTTCCCACTCCTGGTGGTGCTGTTATCAAGAACATAGTGTTCAGCAGAGATGGTCAGTATCTTCTCACAAATTCAAATGACCGGACAATCAGGATATATGAAAATCTTCTTCCCCTGAAAGATGGTCTCACTGCGCTGGGGCACCTGAACAAGACTGTTGATGAGGTAGCTGGTGTTGAGAAAATGAAGGCTGTTGGATCAAAGTGCTTAGCACTTTTCCGGGAATTCCAGGATACTATCACCAAAGTGCACTGGAAAGCACCTTGTTTCAGTGGTGATGGGGAATGGGTGATTGGTGGTTCTGCGAGCAAGGGAGAGCACAAGATCTACATATGGGATAGGGTTGGGCATCTTGTAAAAATCCTTGAAGGTCCAAAAGAGGCATTGATTGATTTAGCATGGCATCCTGTTCACCCCATTATCGTCTCTGTTTCCTTGACTGGCATGGTTTATGTTTGGGCTAAGGACCATACTGAGAACTGGAGTGCATTTGCCCCGGACTTCAAAGAGCTAGAGGAGAATGAGGAGTATGTGGAACGCGAAGATGAATTTGATTTGATACCTGAAACTGAAAAGGTAAACACAAAAAGGCTGATTGAGCTAGTCTTTTGTCCGTTTCTATGTTTCTCAAAGTATATGTATGCTTGCAGGTAAAAGAATCAGATATTAATGAAGATGATGAAGTTGATATTGTAACAGTGGAGAAAGATGCTTTCAGTGATTCAGATATGTCTCAAGAAGAAATATGTTTCTTGCCAGCTACCCCATGTCCTGACGTTCCTGAGCAACAAGACAAGTGTGTGGGAAGTTCTTCAAAGTTGATGGATTCTAATAACTCTGGATCACCGCTTTCTGAAGAAGCTGGACAGAATGGACAAGCAATGAATCATGCATCAAGTCCTCTTGAAGGTAACACCATATGTATTTTTAAAGATTCTTAAGTGGTGATTTTCTTATAACTAATGATCATGCTGTGAGGTTTGCTAATATTCTCACTTCATACCATGAACTGGGATTCAAGATTTATCTTAAAAACTTTAACATTTTCCACATGCCTGATTTGTCAATAATTGTAGACCACACTATACTTGTCTTTCTAGGAAAATGCTGTTTGTGTATGATAGTTGATCTCCAATGTGAAAAATGAAATTGTATAGTTTTAGCAGATGGAATTCTGATGATATCATGCCTAAATTCCTAGGCTTTTGGTATTCGAGTCTTTTAAGCAACCTGACTCTAAAGTGTTCCGTGTTAATTTATTTGTCAAGTGGTGTCTAACTCGTATGCTGCAATGGATTCTCTTACAGAGGACACAGGAGGGACACGCATGAAGAGAAAACGAAAACCTTCAGAAAAGGGGTTGGAATTGCAGGCAGAGAAGGGCAGGAAACCCTTGAAATCTTATGGTAGAGTGTCAAAAGTAAGGAGTAAACCTGTTGCTGATCTGGATATCACTAACGGAATATATGGGGATGATATTTCTGACTGAGTATAGCTAGGTTATAGTTGACATACATTTAGTATTTGTACCTGCAAAGCTTCCTTATTCAGCAGGAAAACTTCGTCGGCATCATTTATTAGTTAAACAAGTTTTGCAAAATCAAATACAGTATTTTTAGCGGTACTCGAATTGTATCCCCGGCCCCCACCAAGTTCACTAGAAGCGCAACAACGGTCTTGACATTCTTTGACATTAAAAGCTTAGAACTGAGAACCCATGGACAACAGGATTATTTTATTGCCAATGTACAGTCTTTTGCAGCATCATCGATTGGTAGTTTTCATGCAATGTTCCTGTAAGAGCTAAACAACTCTGCCGCTGCCAATTATGAAACATGTCATCTGGGAAAGGGAAATATGATATGTGGAAAGAGATGTTTTTTTTTTTTTACATTATTAATAGTCAACTTTCTTGGAAATCATGGAACTTGCACAACCAACTTGATTAAATGCACTAACCCTCTTCATTGCAGAGTTGACCTAAAACTGTCCGGATGTCAAATAGCAAGTAGAGTGTCTAATCATATTCTGATGGAAGAATGATGGCTGAATGCAGGCCATAGTTCTTTAAGCAAATTCACCAGTCTTTCGTTTGCTTCGATTCAGCCTGAATGTGTAATATATCCCTTCAGTCACTTGTTAGATCAACTGTTTGTTATAATGCAACTCTTACCTGCCAATCCATCTTTGTTCTCCTAACAGAGCAGGTGGTAATAATCATATCATAAAAACAGGGCACACGTAGTCACATGCCTTGGGGCTTCTTATAGCTGTGATGCTCACTACCAACCTTCATTGCCCATTATTAACCCATTAATGCCGAAATTATAAAACTCCACTCATTTCAATATCTAGTGTTAAGCACATAGTTATTATTTTTTATTTTGTTTGGTTTTTATTTATAAAAAATAAAACTGAAATCGGGTTCAACCATTCAATTTTGGTTTGGTTCAGTAATGTTATTTTATATAAAAAATCAAAACACAACCGACTGGTTTCGATTCGGTTCGGTTCGGTTATTTTATATTAAAAATCAAAAACTATATTGTTTTTTTGGCTTTTTTTGGACTTTCTAATGGGATTAGTTTCGGTTTGGTTTTTCTATTTGATTTGGTTTATTTTTGACTAAACTACTTCGGTTCGGTTGAGGTTTTTCGGTTTCAGACTTATGAAACCGAAATCAAACCAAACCAAATATTTTTTAAAATATTCTAATTGGTTTAATTGATTTTTTTTTATTTGATTTTTTTAATTAATTTTTATTTTCTTGATTTAATTAGTTTATCAAATTTTTTTCTTGCCACTAATTACAGGTTGAATAAGTTAATTCCATTTTAATTTTTAAAATTTCTTTTTGGAATAATTAGGATTGCTTCTTTTTTAATCTCCCAAGTTGACAATGCATGTACATCAGCTTTAATGACAAATGGCACCGTTGGGCTCATTGCTGGCCAAGACCACTTACAAGTCTGCTTGGTGCCTCACTTTGGATGATTGGACAAGCTAAAGGGATTGCTTAGAAACATTATTTCCATGAAATTAATTCATTATTTATCAATTAAAATAAATTTAGATATATCTTATCTTTCGGATTTGAATATACACATAAATATA
Organism: Populus nigra; assembly: GCF_951802175.1. Taxonomy (NCBI): domain Eukaryota; kingdom Viridiplantae; phylum Streptophyta; class Magnoliopsida; order Malpighiales; family Salicaceae; genus Populus; species Populus nigra. Next base: position 15,087,494 of record NC_084862.1, on the reverse strand, counting down.
TATTATTCGATTGTTATTTAATATTCAACATAAAATAAAATAATAATATATTTTTTAAACTATATATATATATATATATATATTAAATGATAAATATTATACACATCATGTCAATATTGAGATATACATATAATATATTGAATTAAAAAACATAAATATTCTACATGTATATTTATATAATGCAAATATATATTTTGGATTGGGTTTCGGATTGGTTCGATAATATGTATACCATATCCATTACTCATCGAGTAAAATAACCATAAAAAAAAAACTTATTTATTTGAATCAAATTGAATAAGTATCTATTAAGTTCAGATTAAATTATTATTTCTAATTATTCACATGATAAATCTAAATGCAAGTCTACAATAAATAAATAAATAAATACAAATTCAAATGTTTAAATTTAATATGAGACATAGACCATTATAAAGAGCCGTTTTATAACTTGAAATAAAAGGTGGCCAGCAAATGGAGATCAACACTACTAATTCATATTCATGGAATTCGATCTATAGGAATTAAAATTAAGTATATGAAATGATTTGAATCTTTAGAAACTCATCAAACACTAACACCCCCACCACATCACCTTCAAAAATTGAGAAACTAAAAGGATTAAAAAAAAAAAGAATTCTCAAATTAGTCCCAAAGTATTTCTAATTTTCAATAAGATTCCAACCTAAAAATTTATATCAATTGAACCTCCCACTTGCTACTATTCCTCAATCATATCCATTAATCTTTTCCTAAAGTGCATATTGCATGCAATGAAATGATAATGATTTTTTATTTTAATAGCTAGTGATGATATTAAATGAGAGATCTCATTGAGGAACTCTAGAGGCAAGGGACTTAATTGAAATTGTATATTATACGTGGACCTATTTATCAATTAGTAAAATGGTTAGGGGCTAATCTATGGTTTTCTTTTAGGAAAAAAGCTTGCACGTGTGCATATGTATCTCTTGGAAGGTTCGAAACAATTGTCCAAGGCAGACAAGTGGAACACGTTCCTCATATGGGCACTCAGCAAATTCTTCCTCGTGTTCATCAATCTTGAACAATTATGAAGTTGTGAAAACTTCATATAGTAATTAGCTTTTTATATGTAAGTTCGGATATAGGTTTTGTATATCAAAATTGGAGATCTTCTAAAAAATAATGGAATAATCTTTTGAAAAACAAAACAATAAATAATTTTTTTACTCAACTTAAATAAAATTAAGTTTATTTTTTAAAAAAAATATGTAAGATAATAATAATAATAGTAATTAAACTAAAGTTAGCTAAATATAAAAATTGAGGGACCAAATGTATTTCAAGTAAAAAATAAATAAATAATTTCATATTGTAACCAAAAACAATTAGTGCTTGTGATATTTGCGGGTCTCTGGTCTCTGGTTTGAGAATTATTTTTCTTTTAATTAAGTTAGTTTAGGAAAAAAAATTAAAATACTAATGAATATGTCTAGAATTTTATTGAGAATCAGCCAAAGATATGTGAGGATATCCCAACTGTTAAAAACATATCATTTATATACTAAAATACACACGTGAGGTTTTCACTGTAAATTTATCATTGTGTAATTTCTTTTTCATTTTGATCCTCCAACTTAAAAAATCATACAAATTATATAATTACGGTCCTTCAAAATTGCTTCAATTTTATTTTAATACAAAAATTTATTTTTGTTATTTTTAGGTCCCTAGTTAAGAGAGGAGAGAGGGGTCGTCGGATTTCGACAGTAAAGAGAGAAACTTAATATTAACACCGATTTAGGCCACCAAAATAAAAAATTTTATGTTAAATTGTTCCATTTGATGCGGGGAGTTCATATTAGGTGTTTTTGTACATTAAAAATTCGTGAAAAAACAAATATAGACTTACATTGATTTTTTATTTTGAGTTGAATTCAGTTTTTGGAACAATGTTTTAGGTTTTTTAGGCTAATAATGAGGTTTTCAAGGTTTTTAAGGTGTTTTATATGTGTGTTTGGTTGAAAAATAGATTGCAAAACAGATATTTGATTTAAAGAATATAGACTCTAATTTTCCGATCACCACAGTGTTCGTAATCTAGATAAAATAGACGGACATGATTGCCAGACCCACAGGCATGAATTGGGTTTAACAGCCACACTGAATCCAAGAAGCTAGGGTCATGTAATTATGTCAGACCCAAGCGTCATGGGTCAAACAAGAATTGATTCTAGTAATCATGTTCTTGGGTCTGGTATAACTATATGACCCAAGCACTTTGGGTTAGGCATGGATTGAGTCTGATATGACTACTTGATCCAAGTGCTTTGGGTGCCCAAGACGTTTGGGTTCGGCATGATTATCAAATCTAATACCTTGGATCGGACAAGTTTGTTAGACCCAATATTTTTTTTATTTTATCAATTTAATGTTTTATTTTTTAAGATTAAATATCTTGATTTACATCTGTCATCAATTTTTTAAAATTTGTTTTTAGATATTATTAATGATTATTTATTTATTTATTAGCGCATATAATTATTAGTTTATTTAATTATATATATATAAATTTTTTAATGGATTATATTTTTTTAAAATAATATTTTATAAAAAATAAAAATATTTATCCCTCATTGCTGGTCACTTAGCTGGTATGTATGATAAAATGTTCCAATATTTAAGACCAAATTAAAAAAATGGCAGGCAAGGCAAGAAAGAAGGTGCAAAAGGAACAAGACAAGTCTACATAAAAAATAATAGAGCAGCAGCCTATGATGACATGGGTTCTGCTTTTCCTATTAAAATGAAGGAACCAAAGCAGCAGGCTGCAGTAGCACAAAACCTTTGACTTGATCTTCAGCCACTTTCACCTAACCTCAAACTCAAAAATAAAAAAATGAGAAACAAAAATATCAAACGCATAAAAAATCAAACTTTGACCGTCTTCTTCTCCTTGGTATTCATTGAAATGCAAGAACTTTCGTTAAATAACAAGAAGAAGTGCAATATTAGCAAAAAGAAAGACTCAAAAGGACTTCATCTTTTATGGGGTTTGAGCCAAAAAAGAAAGAAAGCTAAAATTTTTGAGAGAGATTGTGACTTGTGAGGATGAGGAGTGCGAAAAAAGCTGCAGAAGAAGCAATAGAGGCAATTGGGTTAGGATATGATCTGGGTTTTGATTTAAGGCTTAAGTATTGCAAGAAAAACTCACCAAGATTGATAGTGATTAATGATGATGGTAAACAAGTGCATAATATGGTGATTCCTGGTGGGTTTTCTATTCCTGATGTTCCTAAATCTATCAAATGTGATAAAGGCGAGCGTTTGAGGTTTAGTTCTGATGTTCTTTCTTTTCAACAGGTAAGAGGAATTCACCTTTACTTTGTTCTTTTTGTTTATGTTGCTGTCCGCTTTTATTTGTGCTCTTTGTTGAATTTGCATGTCTAAGTTCCTGTCTTTGTGTCTGTGTTCTATTGATGGAATTTGTATGATCGAGTACCTGTCTTTGTGTTTGTTTAAGAAAAGAAAAGGTTAAAGAATTTGCTGCACTTTTAGCTGTCTCTTATGAGTGACGAGCCCAAGAGAGTTTATGGTTGATTTTGCAATATCAACTACTTTTCTTCAAGGAAGATGAAAAAAAAATGTGTTAGAATAGATTGTTCTATGCTTCATTAAGCCCTATGATTACAATAAAGTTATCCCATTAACTTTTTATCTCTTTGCTTCTTCTTATAGTCAAAATAGTTTCAAATTCATTTGGACAGTCCAATTTGAGGAAGTTTGTTGATTTGAACTGCCGTGTTGAAATGAAAGGGGCGTCTTTTTTGTGTGCAAATAAACTGCCCTGAGGGTAGAGTTTGCTGTGATTGAATATAGATGGGATCAATTGGGAAGTAGATATGAAATTCGCATTGCAATCAAGAGCAAATTAAATTGTTTCATGCTTTAGTATACAACCAAGGATATAGATTGTTTTTTAATGGATTATAATGGTGTTTGGTTAGAGATATAAGTAGCTTGATTCAACAGTTCACAGTGTTTTCCCTTTGCTTTCAGATGTCAGAGCAGTTCAACCAGGAATTATCTCTTTCTGGAAAAATTCCTTCGGGCCATTTCAATTCTGCGTTTGAATTTTCAGGAGTTTGGCAGAAAGATGCTGCCAATACTAAAGCCCTTGCTTTTGATGGCGTTAACATCACTCTTTACAGCATTGCACTAGATAAGTCACAGGTGGTGCTATGTGATCATGTTAAAGAAGCTGTACCATCATCATGGGAACCTGCTGCATTGGCAAGGTGAGATTCTGTGGCTTCTAAAACATATCTTCAAAGAGCTCAATGAGGTTTCCATATATAACCTCAAAGCTCTTTTGATTTGATTGCCACTCCGCATCTAGATCAGAAGAGGATGCTTGTTTTTTCTTCACCTTGTGATCATATTTCAAGTTTTTCTCACACCATATCTAAGCTTGTAATAATTCTGACCACATAAATCTTACCAAGACTGATTCACCGAATGGTAAGTCTAGGGAATTTTACAATTATTGGTTGAAGCTGGCATATTTGTGACAACAAGAACATAGTGTGTTCGCGGTCTGATTAAATTTTTCAGCCACAACACTGGGCAAAGTTTTTGTATGTTTGGATGTAAAATTCATGACAAAACAATCATCCTTTGGTGCGGTATCCTGTGATTCAGTATATTAGGGTGGTAATACCTGAAATGCAATTTTATTGAAAACATTGGAAAGAACTTAGATGCAAGTATTTTAAAATATGAGATGGAAACTAATGATGGGTCATTGAAATCCTATTGTTAATGTATTTCATTAGTGCCATGGGATTTTATCACCAGTTTCACTTTGCATTGGAGTTTATTTAACTTGTTTGGTAGACTATGAAGTTAGCAGAAGTGAATGTGAGTTGATCATTGATGGTCTGTTATGATCATATCTTAATAGATTTCCTTTTTGTTGGCGGGATTATTTACTTGGCTTTGTTGATCTAAGGAAGGGAATGGAGTTTAAGGTGTTTAGCAGACCAATAGTTTCCTATATATAAGGCTCTGTGTAACATCTTACAAATAAGACTTGATACTTCTGAAGGAAAACCTTGGCTATGTTCTGTCTGTAATCGTAAGTTAAGAAAGATAAAATGTTGCATGGTTATCAGCACATATGCTTAAGTGTTTAATATATCTGTAGCTCAACAGGCACTCAATAAACAAATGTTAGTATTCTTATGTCTCTCTCTTGTCAGCATTGGTCCTCTTTAACCTTTCCTATATAAATAATGGATCTGCAATGGGATAGCTGTATTAGAATTACCAAAAAGTTTGATTCTGCCATTCAACTATGACATGTTCTTACTTGTTGGAGTGTATGTACTTTGGTTGTATTGATTGTTGTGTGCATCTGTGTTATAGACTGAGTATTGCATTTGTAGAAATTTAACCCTGTTAGTGATACGTATTACATTGATAATTGATTATATGCTTTGTACAACTGAAACAGACATGAAATTTCTTTGACCTTTTATGCTTCTTATTACACTGATAATTGGTATATCCTTGATAACTTTGTTCTGACTTCACTGTTTCTTTCCAGTTTTATTGAGAAGTATGGTACGCATGTTATTGTTGGCATCAAAATGGGCGGAAAGGACATGATATGTATGAAGCAACAACATTCATCGCCTCTCCCACCTGTTGATGTACAGAAAAAATTAAAGGATATGGCTGACAAAATGTTTGTAGATGGTGGAAGGAGTACCATGAATTCTGATAAATTTTATGACAGAGAAAAGGTTAGAAAATCAATCTATCTATGCCCCCTCTCATAATTTGACATGAATGAAATTCAAGAATCTCGTGTGGATATGTTTCATAGCTTACTTTGGTCATTTTTCTTCCCAGGTTCTCCAGCTGCAGGGGCTGTCATTCATGGACCAATTGCCATCTAGTTCTTATTCCCAGACAGAGGTACCCTTGTTTAAAATGTGAATAAATTCCTAGTTTCCTAACAATGCGCAACTGGCATACTGAAATTTGATTTTAATCCCTACAGATTGTGCAGTGGTTGTTATTTTAGTTTAGTTGACTCTCGTTTTTCTTCCATATGACCTGAATTCCTTATGTTAGATTTTGTCAAATTTGTGTTTAATTTGCAGCACATTAAATTCATTAGCAAGCGCAAAGGTGGAAATAAAAACCTACCACACAAGGAGTGGTGTCAGACTGTTCAGACCGAACCTGATGTTATCTCAATGTCATTTGTGCCAATCACATCATTATTGAGTGGAATCAATGGGAGTGGATTTTTGACCCATGCCATCAATCTCTATATCCGTTGTAAGCATGGAATTTCTTCTCGACTTTGCATGTTGATGTAGTGCAATTTGTGAAGATGAGAATCTGATAGTGCACATTCATTGTGTTCCTATGAAAGGAAACACATTTCAAAGCTGAAAGGAAACTACTGTTTATTTAAATTATCAACAAATAAGGATGGGTTAGATGGCATGCATTTGGCTGTATATTGTAAAATGATAGCCAAATTAAAAATCTTTTGTTGGATTTTCACGCTCACTGAATTTTTTTGGCTATTAAATCTTACCTATTGTTTGGTTTGACCTGTTTCTGAGTGCAGATAAACCACCACTTGATGAATTACACCAGTTTTTGGAGTTTCAGCTTCCAAGGCAATGGGCACCAGTATTTGGTGAGCTTGCCCTTGGTCCTGACAGGAAGCAACAAAGTAACGCATCTTTGCAGTTCAGCCTCATGGGTCCTAAGCTTTATGTTAACACAACACCAGTAATGCTCTTACCATCATCATGTTTTGCTTTGTGGGATTGTTGTTTCCTTTCTTTTGTTAGGGCCTTGCATTTTGCTTTCAAGTTTTTCATTCTCTTCATTGAAGAAACCAAAGCCCATTCTATTGTCATTCATCATATATGAGATCATAGTACCACTTGGAAGGTAATTACATCTCAAAGCGATCATAAATCTTGTCTCACAGTCTTACCTTGAAGATCAAGAGTGGAAAAGACACAGTTTACAAAGTAAAAGTAGCTATCCAATGTTGTCATTAGTAACCATTACATTGTGATTGACTTAGTCTGAGAGCAGTAAATATCTATAATAAGGGAAAGTGGATGATGCTCAGCACCTTGCTGTTGTATTTATTTTTTTAACACAATACATGGCAGGTTGATGTGGGGAAGAAGCTGGTTACTGGCCTTAGACTGTACTTAGAAGGTAAAAGAAGCAACTGCTTAGCGATTCACTTGCAGCACCTATCTTCACTGCCGAAGACCTTCCAGCTTGCAGATGAACGAGGTGGCAACATTTCAGATTTCTCCTCTGACCGCAGATATTATGAGAAAGTGAAATGGAAGAGCTTCTCCCATATCTGCACAGCCCCTGTTGAGTCGGAAGATGATCTCTCGATTGTCACCGGGGCACAGTTTGAAGTTGGAGAGTCTGGTTTGAAAAAAGTTTTATTTTTGCGGCTCCAATTTTCTAGAGTTATCGGTACCACAACTCTGAGGAGGTCTGAATGGGATGGTTCCCCTGCCTTGAACCAGAAGTCTGGAATAATGTCCACATTGATCAGTACTCGTTTCTCAAGTGCTCAGAAACAACCTCCTCCACAACCAGTGGTAAACATAAACTCAGCCGTGTACCCAGGAGGTCCCCCAGTCGCTGCCCAGACCCCTAAACTTTTGAAGTTTGTTGACACAACAGAGATGACAAGAGGACCGCAAGACACACCTGGATACTGGGCCGTGTCTGGGGCAAAGCTTAATGTAGATAAGGGAAAAATCTCTCTTCGAGTCAAGTATTCTCTATTGCCTTTGGTTTTACCTGATGATGATGTATCAATAGAGATGTAACTTGTTATTTTGAAATGGGAGAGTGAAAGAGAGATTTTATGCAGGTAAACAAGATCTTAACAGGGTTTGTATTCGTTGGGGTAAGGATTTCTATGAGAAATTCAGTGGGGGGTGGTTGCGTACAAATCTTCTATTCTATTATGTAATCTCTGCAGAGCTTTCAGTCTTTCATGCTGTTTGTGAATATATTGATGCCTGATATTAAAGATTTGCAACGGTTTCTTTTTCTTTTTGTTTTATACTTTTCCGAACCAAATAGAAGCTGAGGTCTCTGAACCTGAGATTTCTATTTTAGTAGTGTTCCCTGCCAATTCATCTCCGAGTGGTTTTTTCATTTGGTAGGCAAATTTGTTCGACAATATTTTTGAAAATCTTTCCTTTTGTTACAAATGAGAGGCTGTCTCATACCTGACAACTATTAGGGAAGAGAGGGAGAGCGGTGTATTTAAAAAAAAAAGATAATTATAATTTTTTATTTTAAATTAATAATTTTTTGATGTTTTTAAATTAAATTGATATCAAAAATAATTTTTAAAAATAAAAAATATTATTTTAATATATTTTCAAATAACATTACTAATCCATTATAGATACATCCTAAATCCTAAGTCATAAACTTATTGGCAATATCTTTATTGCTATTGACCATCACACAACAATCTATGGTTTGGTCTAATTTTCTTAAAAAAATACAATTCTCATGAGATTGCACATGTAATAATAGGACTAATATCTTTATTTTTTAACCTGTTTGAGAGTATGGTTGCTTTTTAAAGTGTTTTTTATACTGAAATGCATCAAAATAATATTTTTTTTTAAAAAAATTATTTTTAAGATCAGCACATTAAAACGATCCAAAACATAAAAAAAATTAATTTTTAGCAAAAAAATTATAATTTTTTAAAAACACGAGTATAACCACATTTTCAAACACTTACTAAGAAAAAAACAAGTTTTCGATTTTAGATTTTATACACAACTATTAAAATCAGGATAATCTCATGCATCATTATCAACCATTCAACAATTTCTATAACTTCCATTAACCATCCATCAATTCCCATAACCACCATCAACCATTTAATAATTCTTATAATCACCATCAACCACCCACTAGTTCCTATAATCGCCATCAACCATTTAACGAATCTTTGAATCATTCAACAATTCCTAGAATATCCAACAACTACCCAACCATTCGTAAAACCATCATCAACCACCATAGAACTACAGAGAACTATTCAACAAAATCAAAGATAGAAACACACAACATGTAGATAAACACTCATTACAATTTCATTTATGTTTTAGTATATTATTTCTCATCCTATTTTTACTAACTTCTATGTCTGCAAGCAAACTCATGAATCAACTCAATATAATAACCATGAAAAGCTGAAATCCAACCCAAATTCGGTTTTAAGTTTTTTACGACTTCAGAAAAAAAAACTAAAATTTTAGCCTATTTACTACTTCTCAATGAATATCAAGAAGCAATAACCTTTCTTGTGTTATGATGTTGTAAAGATTCATGTGAAGTCTCTAATTATTATTCCCATTCCATGCCCATCTTATCATTTCCAGCTTCTCTCCCGTTCTTGTAGACTCATGTCGTGGAGAGCCAACCCTTGATTGGACTTGTTGGTTGACTTGAATCAGAGAACTTGAGCAAGAATTAGAGGCCCTTTACAGCAAAAGTTTATTTATTTATTTATTTATTTTAAAATGAAAGTATTTCAGAAGGCAAACAAACCCTTGGTAGAGGTTACTTGAATCTCCTCAATATAAACCATTAATCAAATATCAAGATTTATCTATATGCTCTTGTACTTTGAAAAAGAAGAAGAAAGAAACATCAAATACCAAAGAGAGTGTTTACTAGGGGACTCTAAAACAAGTAAGAGGCCATTATTGAGATAAAATTTGAATCAAAGTTTGACATAATCCCTTATCCCTCCAGCTGGTGAAGATTTTCATGTATAATAGATTACGAAATTCTAACATAGTTGATACTATTTCCTTGTATAATAGATTATGTGATAATTCTTAGCTGTAAATGTTAAATTTACAGTCTATATAATTCAATACAGGCCATGCATCACGCAAGAAAGTTTTTCCAAAAACTTCATGAGCTCACAGTTTCTAACAATGATATATTCTTCTACCTTGAATGAGCTTGATTTTTCCCCAGCCAGAACTACGCTGCCTGGTATTTCTATTAAACTAGACTCAGCCAGCTACCTGTTATGGAAGACACAAGAAGTCCTTATTCTACATGGCGATGGTCTTTCCTGGGTATGTGAAAAATGAAGCTCCATGCCCGCAAGCTATTACCATCAACGATAAAATGAGTGGGTCATAATTGCTGCCAAAGATAAATAAGTTACCCTCTATCTTTAGAAGACAAGTGTGACCGACTCAGATCATTATTGATAATTGTTTTTGGTGTTATTAGATTCCTCTCGTCGATATCTTTTTTATGGTACTGATGATGTCATAATTAGAGTTTCAATGTATCTCCGGGATTTTTTTTCTTTCTTTGTTTACTCTTTCCTCTCCAATTTATTTTATGTTTTTTTTATTGAATATCATTATTCTAAATAGTGACAAGTTATAAAAGTCATATTTTTCAAGCGTGTTATATATAATTTGTGTTTTTTTACAAATTATTTTTTCAACAGTGCTATTTTGCCAATATTTTTAATTAATTGTGCTAATTTAAAAACAAAATCCACAAAAATACATAATACTAATAGAGTTCTAATTTGCACGAACAATTAAAATATGTTTTTTTTACAAGAATAAGAATATTAGTCATAGTTATTAATCTAAGAAATTCGAGACTGAATCTTATTTCAAGATGAGTTTTAATTTAAATTCAAAAATAAACAAACCAGGTTCAAACCTAAACGATTCAATATTAAAAAAAAAAATAAAGCAACTACGTGAAATAAAATTTCCATCTAGTCCTTATAACCTTGTAAAGAGATTAAAATGAATAATTTGAAATAAAATTCAATATTATAATTTAGATTTAAACAAGTCACCCTATTTCTGTTTTTGGCCATGCATGCTACCCATGCTTAACTCCTTTTGGCAAGACTAAACTTGATTATAAATTAAAAAAGGTTTATCTTCCTTGGTTGTTCAACCCACTACAAGGGCTATTGGTGATGAACTCACGTTTCCTTTCACTCATCGATAGGATCCTATCCAAGATGATTTGGAATTTTTCGAGGATTTAAACGAGCCCTCGGGCTTGATATACCAAATTTAGCATCTACAGTCAACGACTAGTTTTCAACATTGTTCTTCTGATAAATCCATCTTTTAATCGTTGCCATGGCTCTAATAACATTCTTATGCTCCTGATTTACGTTGATGGCATCATCATCATAGCAGTAAATTCTTCACAAATCAGCAAATTTATTTCTAATTTGGTGTTAGTCTTCAATATGAAAGACCGTGGAGAATAGCACTATTTCTTGGAATTCAAGGTGGTCGTGATCAATCTACACTAGCTATTACTCTAACTCAAACGAGATATGTGCTCTCTCTTCCTTAAGAAATTGGTTTGGATGGTGCCAAACCTGTTACAACACCATTGGCCACAGGTGCTCCATTGCCAGCCAATGAAGGTGCTCTTTTGCTTGATCCATCTCGGTATCGGCACATGGCTGGATTAATTCAATATATGACCCGAAATCGCTCTTGTATGTCAATCCATGCAATGTCCCCGTGCTTCATGGTTATTGTCATCCTAAATGGGCAGGTTCTTGGGATGATCGTCGATCCATAACCAGTTTTGTTAATATTTATGAGTGATGACTTACTATCTGACAGAAGCAGAATATCATGATTTAGTGGCTGCCATAGCTAAGCTCTTGTGGTTTATGCATGTACTCAAATAGCTTCGATATGATTTATCCTCACCCACATTCTTAGTGCCATCAACATGGCTAGAAATATGGCCCTTCATCATCGCACTGAACATATATAGAGATTGATGTCCATTTTGTTCGTTAACAAGTAGCCCTCCCTCGATGTTATTTCTTTGGCACACATCTCAGATTATGATCAAATAGCTGATGTATTTACAAAACCCTTGAGTGCTCCCAAATTTGTTCCAAATGATGACACGCTCTTCTTCGGTTCCGTCCTGCCCTGAGCTTTAAGGGGAATATTGAGATACGATTTGAATCAAGGTTCAGAAATTATCCTTTATCCCTCCAACTGGTGCAAATGATCCTCCACAACTGGTCTTCCTCGCAATTGATACTCTCCCGTTATTATTTCCATGCATAATAGATTACGAGATTCTAGCATAATTGTTATTATTCCCTTGTATAACAAATCATGAGGTAATTCTTAGCTTGTTAAACATACATTCTATATAATTCAATACAGGCCATGCATCATGCAAGTGAGTTTTTCCAAATGTTTCATTTTCCTTGCAGAGTTTTTCCAAATATTTCATTCTCCTTGCAGCCATGACACTAATCATGTAAGCAAGGAACAAATCAATTTCAGCACAACCAAAAACTCGAATTTACTAAATTTGTCACATAAAATCAAATCAATTAGATTACAAAGACCAGACCCAACTACATGGGTTAGCTCAGTTTGAAACCTACACACATGAGACTGAACATGGTTGGAGGAATGAAAACAAATATTGCTACAAGCTGAGAAAGGGAATGCAAAAATGTGAAGAATCAAAAAAAGGTGAGATGAGAGACCACTACAAAGGGCTATGGCATAAGACTAGACTGTTGTTTTAGAAACTCAGAAGTATTCGCTAACAAAAAGATTACCACATGGTGTTCCCCTGCACAAACAATAGACTCTCGAGCAGTCCTGCATGGGGCCTTAGGTGCCACCAAAAATTGAAAACTTTAGCACCTCAAGTATAGTATCTTTCACTTGAAATGGTCTTGCTGGAGAATTGTGATAAAATTGGGAGATGGCCCATCTTCATCCTTCTGTTTCCAATGTTCTCCACTGCTTTGGATGTACCATGATACCTTTGGAGACAATGGTGTATAAAGATCTGCATGTTTGGAATTATCAGACAAATGCATTGCTTTTCTTTAATAATATTAAGTGTGTGTTTGTCTAAGCGACGCTTTTCAAACTGTGGTTAGCCACAAAAAGCATTATTTTTTTTTATGCTTTTTGCACAGCCAACCGCAATTTGAAACGCGGTTGGCTGTGTGAAGGGCTTTAAGGCTTTTGCCACCCTAGAAACTGAAATCCATGTAATGTTCGTTTTTAACATATTAGCATGAACACAAGTCATCCATGCAGTAACTGACATTTCAAGGAGGTGAAGAAAACCTACCATCATAAAAAGAACTTGAATCTGATCCTTTACAATTAAAATTACATTACACATTTGGCTGCAGCCAACATAACCATTTGTTCCAGCAAAATAAAACTAGAGCACATCAGTACTGGTGTACGAGTGGAAACATTATTTTGTTTGCTTATAGAATATAACATCTTTATAGTTAATAGCTACCACTCATTTTCTACAATCTTCACATAGCATTTTCACAAGTATCATGCGTATTATCTTGAAATTACATTCCAAAAAACCAATTATTTAACTTAGTTTTTATTTATGAAGGCATTTTGTCTTCAAGGTAGTTCAACTTGCACATTTTTTATTCCAATCAGTGATCTTTGCGGTCAAATCTTGTAATTGATACATAATTTTCGAAGCCTGACAGTTGATAAAAAGGGGTGCTCTCAAAAAAACAAAAAAAACACCTGATGGTCTCATCTGCAATGAAGACTTCAACATCTCTAGCCAGATGCTGGAATCTAAAGAGTTTCTCTGAAATCATTTCAAAATTGTTCAAGAACCTCAAACAAATATTCAAACCTTTCCGTAAACCTATAGATATTTTTGCCTGTTCCCATTACAAACTCTTACATCTTACAAATTGAGTGACTTGCTTTCTCCCCTCACTCAGCCAACTTCTTTTCTTCTATAACCTGAATCATGCTCTTTTCCTAATTCATCATACTGAGAAACCCCACATAGTGCTCCTGATAACTTCTTAGAAAACACAACTCATTTCTTGTATGTTTCTGTCTCTATAAAATGAGCGTTAATGCTTTATATTTTCACAATTTTGATTCGACTAATAATGATTTTTTAATTAGAAAGTAATGAAATTGCAGGTGCAACATTGCTCGAACATTAAGCAAATATGAGATACCTGGCAAGCATGCATTTAAGTCACAATTTTAATATCTAGCAAGATTCACCAACCTAAGTGCACAAGAGATTTACCTGTCAGGATTGGTGGATCTGGTTCTCTGGTGCTATGTAATACAAAGGTACCAGATAACACAGTAACAAACCCACAAAGCTCCGAAGCAATGCTGCTTGCACTCTGACCAGAATAATCCTTCAGAAAAAGTACAAAAAGCAGTTAGAAGTGCTCATTACTCTCTGTCTCCCTCCCCCCTCTCTCTCTGCATGAGCATTTGTGCATAAGGATACCTTGAACATTATTGCACTGGCAAGAATTGTAAAAGACGTAAACCCGGCATAATAGATGGGAGAAACAATTGCTGTGTTGAACGTATCCAGGGCCTGCAACCACACCAGATCATTAGATGAGAACTCATATTGAACCTGAAGCACTATTAAGGCAATGCAACATATTGACTATAATTTTGGAGACTAGGAATCTTTCAAATGTGCAAGAAGAAGAGGAAAAGAGAATCATCTTTTAACCAACCATTGTCGCAGATTTTCAAAGTGTATTCAGCACTTGTTGTCAGATAACCACGAACATTTATGATGTGAGACTTAAAAGTCAACAAAAGAATCATACACAATTAACAAAATAATAATAAACAACCAAAATCTGTTCAGAGTACTATGTGCATCTCCTGTTCAATTAAACCCTATCACCAATATATTCTTAATGAGACCACACATTTGTTTAGATTGAATTCTTATAGGTGTATCATGGGGGATATATGATGGAGTTCAATTGAGGTTTCTGAAGTTTCATGGCAAGGAGGCATCTGCCTAAAAGTGTGTTAGTTAGAGTGCATCACTAATATTGGTTGACTTATTACATAAAAGTGTTTGAATTTACAATCAAATGTTACGCTCACATATTCCAAACCATTGTCCATGGCTAAGGGTCCAGACAACTTCATTCCATGCAAAGCACTACACGAGTGCAAATTAAGAAATATAAACACTTCTTTTATGTCCATAATTTCATGGCTCAAGAATTCAGATTTTCTGCTAGGAAAACTCATCCAATTTCGGAGCCCCAAAATAGTGAACTTATTCTCTAAATTCTCTTCTTTCCTAACTTGAAACCAAAATATTTTTTTTGGTACAACTTTAATATTGTAAGAAGATAGAAAATGCTAAGCATTCCTAATTTGTAACAGAATTTTATCTTATTCCTCCTCGAGTCAAAGACACTTTTCGATCCGTACCTAAAATAATATACTAATGGTTCTTTAACCATTATAGTTATCTTGGTCCTAGGTTAGACTATAAACTTGCAGGTACTAAACCATTTCAAATCTTAATGATATCAGATCCCTCAAGACAAGAATGCGTGTGCACACACCCAACTAGGTCCAATTAATGGATTGGAGGCAATGATGATAGTAACCAAGTCTCAAGACAGTCATAGATAGATTTGAGCATCAATAAGAAGATAGGAAAGCAACTCTTTCCAGAGCTGTAAAGTAATTTGGTCCTCATTTGCATAAGCATGCTTGTCACACGGAAATTGGTTAAACATCACCAACTCACTAGCTTGTAGCACTTAAAGAGAAAAAAGCATAACCATTCAGATAATACCACAGTGACAGAACTGCATATTAAGATACTAACCATGTTTAGATAATTTAATTGGGTGATGATGCAAGTAATTGCAACCATTGCAAAAATCCACGTTTGGAAGTATTTGGCTTGGTTTGTGCCCTCTAGCGTTAATTTTATTGCAATGCCAATGGCTTTTATACTCATAACCTGCAAAACAAGAAAGCCTGTAGTTATTATTGTTATAAGAACACATGCAAATGTTCCATTGAGGTTTAAGTTTCAAAGTTCCCAGACCACATGCATAAACCAAAGGTTTTAAATTCACTTAATCCTAGTTTACACCTAGCAAGGGCTTAAGATACTTACTGTCAATGATCCAATTACTGAGCAAATTCCTATATAGACCAAAATGTTCGTTTGGCCATAGCGTGGAGAAAAATACCAAATCAGCACCAATGCTATAGCTGCCGCAGCGGCTGTATATGAAAGAAATGCTGGAAAAGAAAAGATTGCACATCAAATTGATTAGGAGGAAAGGTAGAAACAAGAGATGAGCACAACTAAGCAGGACAGAGTTCTACCAGGCTGGATAGCTAATTCCCAGATTTCTTTAACTGAATTGATGGACCGTTCTTCAGGTGCATGTAGCACAATCACAGTAGAACCGACTATGCATAGAAGACAACCCAACACCCCCATTTTTTGCAGCTTTTCCCCCAACAAGAAATGGGCTAATACCGCACTGCCCATGTTTACACATAATTAGACTAATCAATTACAGATACTAATTGAAGATGAAATAAACATTACCTAACAATGATACTCAATGCACCAAGTGGTGTCACTAGAACAGCAGGAGCATAAACGTATGCTACAAAATTGGCAATTTCTCCAACAATCACTGTCAATTCGTCCAACAAAACACCAATCAGATCAAGACACATCAAATCTAAGAACACACAAACAATCATCCCTCAAACACTTCCACTTAAATTCAAATTAGCCTAAAAATCAATTCTTTTTCAACAAAGACCACATTTAACTTGAATAACCAAAACAGCAGCAGAAGCAGCACTAACAAAAGTAACTTACTACTAATCATGCCTATCCACCATAGTGGCTCCAGCAAATAACCATAGCCTCCGACACCTTAAACAAACAAAATCAACCTCAATCACCATTACAAACTAAACAAACACTAAATTCAACAAAACCCCAAAATTCCTTTCAAACAAGAACTTGACTTACTTGCTCGAGGACCACTAACACCAGCTTTCCTAAGACCCTTCTTCTTGATTATAAAACTGGTCCCTATGAAGGTACTGGAAACCAGTGCCAGTATAAACCCTGTTAAATTGCTTGAGTACATCTACACAGATACATACACATACACATGCACGCACGCACGCACGCACATATATATAGATGTGAAAGAAAAAGGATAAAAGGATGCCAATTCTATCAAAACAGTGACAAATCCGATCTGGGTTTTGCTCTAAAACTCTGTAAAGCAATGTTCTTGATGATGATGATGATGCTGATGCTGCTGCTGCTGCTGCTGAAGATGATGATGATTGTAGCTGACCAATCCAGCATCTGCAGAGACAGATACATATACAAGTTACTTTGTTTTTGTTCTGTCAGAAGGGAAAGATGTGAGAAAGTGTGAAAAGTGTCAGAGAAAGGGAACATAATTTTCCACCTGCCAGTCATCTTGTTGTTCAACGATGCTATGGTAGCTGCCTACAGGTGTTGATCTCTTAGTTTTTTTCAGGGGGGAGAACATGTTTGCCCCCCAACTATTACATGAGTTTCAACTAAGTCTCCAAACAAAATAAATTTTCAATTGGATACCCCATGTATAAGAAAATTAGCCAATTACTTAAAATTGTAGAGAAACTGCGACGAGTTTGTTCACAGTATAGCACTATTATTAAACCTTGCCTGGCTATACTTGAGACTTAGTTGATTCAGGACTATCATGGGTCATATTTTATAGAAAATAGAAGGGAGTTGGCTTGGTTTCACCAATTAAAAATCTAAATTAACCTAATCAAAACTTGATTACTTTAAAAAAATAATGTTATTTTAACCAAACAAACTTACCTAACCCAAGTTTTGTGCTGAGTTAACACTCCAACTAGGTGTTTTATATATACATATAAAGTGACCGAGTCTATCAATAAGTTGATTAAAAATATTTAAAACTTAAAAACAGATTTAATTTTAAAATATTTAAAACAATAGTTTTTTTTTTTTTGAAAAACAATGAAATAAAAATATTTTGTATTAATATGAGGCTATCTAGATTACTAACTTGTAACTGAGGTCATGGCCTTAACTAAGTTTAATATATTTTTAAATTTATTTTTATCTAATTATATAATAATAAAAATAAACATTCATATATATTTTTCATCAAGATTATTTATTTAAATTTGTGTATTTTTTTTATTTTGATAAAAAAATAATTTTTTTATTAACAACATAATTAGTTTAATAAACAACATCAGCAACTAGAAAAAAAATGACAAAAACTATAATGATCTCAACTAAAAAGGGAAAAAATATATCTCTAATGAAAAGATCTATTTTTTTATTCAAGCATTTATTTTTTATTATGACAAGAATTTCTTTTAACTATAAATGATTGTGAAAGCAAGTTTCAATTAAAATATTAAAAAATGATGAATCAATAATTAGTATGGACTTGTATAAAAAATTATAAGAACAATAAATATGAGAAAAAACTTTATACGAAAAATATTAAAAAATAAATATTTTATTCTTATTCAATATTGATAAGTAAATTATTTTAAAAACTCGGTATATCAAGCTAATACATAATTATTCATGTAAAGTAATCGATAATATCATTGTAAAAAACCTAAATATTTTTTTAATTAATAGCATAATTCAATAATTGTTTAAATGTTATTTTAATAAATTTATTTAAAGAGATTTTTTGTTAAAAATTAAAAAAAATAATTAAGAGTTATTTTTTTGAATAACCTCAAAAAAATTCATAACTAGGCATGCATGAGCCTAAAGCTAGACCCAAGTGCCTTATTTTTTTTGAATAGGTAGATATCATATCCACTCTTAAATTTTTTTTATACATCAAACGACACATTACTTATCTCGGCAAATAATATATTATCTTCTGGTTAGCTTTTTGATCATCTTATGGGATTGAAAAGTTAGGTTTCAGGTTCTCATACTAATAAAACTTAATTTTAAATTTATTTTCAAGTAAAAACACCATAAAATACTATAGGAATCTCAGAAAACCTATCCCAAACCTAAAAAAGAAGAAGCTTATAATCATTTCAGAAAATCAAATTCTAACATGATTATAAAAAAAAAAACCTTATGGGTCTCAATCTACTATCATTATATTTTCAAGAGGAAAATGAATCCTCCGTAACACTATAATCAACCTTTTTGGTTGTTAAAATGTGTTAAATTAAACACTTTATCTATCTTCTCGCTTCTCATTTTTTTTCTATGACTCTTTTTTTCTTTTTAAATTCTAGAACTGAAATATAAAATCAATAGTGTGTTTAAGATTGAGCATGAAACTCTAAAAGTACAAGTACTAGAAATAAAAAAGTAAAAGCTTTAGAGACTGAATTGTAATTTTTATATTTATGTATTAAATTGGTCTATGCTTTAATATTTTGAATTAATAAAAGTAAATTAAATTTTATAAAATTAGACATTAATTTAATACCAAAATATTTTTTGACATTGAAAATACAGCACAACATACAAATTGAAATCAATCACAAGCGATATAAAACCATGTAAACATAACATGAGAGGATGAAAAAAAACACACGTTAAATAACATAAATAAATAATCGTTCAAGGATAAAAAAAAAAAAGCCCAAACTCATCAGTATTATAGTAGACCAAATTAGGCTATGTATTTTCAGTTAGTCCAAATGATTTAGCCCAAAATAGAAAATCAAAAGCACCTCTGAACCTCAATTAGGTCTTGGAGTATTGGTTGATTTCTCAAAATTCCAAGCATCTCTCGTTGATTGATGGATTCGAGCCATTTTGGGCTTAATACAATTCTTAATACATATTTATAAAACAAATCTAAGAGAAATGGTTTTCGTATAAACAAAATGTCAATCACTAAGTCCTAAAATATTCTAGTAGTCTAAAAAGTCTAAAAATTAGCTCACGGGTTGGATAATTGATTAATCAACTGGTCCTAGAAATCTCATCCATTCTCCCTAGCTTATATTTAGTATTTGGTAGGTTAAGATAGCTTATGTTTAGTACTTGCAAAAAGTTTTTTTTAAGTGAAGGTTGAGATTTTCTGATGCTTAAATAAATATCTTTTTAGAGAGAAAAATACAATAATATTCTAGAGAGAAATGCTCTGAAAATATATATAAAAATTATGAATCTCTGTTCTGAAGGTCTCATGGTGTATTTATAGCTTATGAGTCATGTCTTTTTATGAAGAAGAGGGTCTATATTGTAATTTTATCCTAATAGCATTTAACAATGGATAAATATATCTTGCATTTATATTAATATTTGATGGAAATATGATGGGTTCTTGAAGAAATTTTATACACCTAAAAGGTGTAGAAGATTAGAATCCAAGATGTTAAATATAGCTAAAACCCTTGGAGGCCGAGTTCTTCTCTCATGATAGACTGAAGGAAAAAGGGTCATTTTCTTAGACGTGCACAAGAAAGAATAGTCATTCCATACTATCTTACCCAACATGTCTGGGGCTTAGCAATGTGCTAAGCCTAACATGCTAAGATCTGGCTAGCGCCACATCCAACAGGCGTCTATTGGAGCATATCTGTATTCCTAAAAATTTAAACCCTAAAAATTTAGACCTGGAAGTCTTTCTTAAACTAATTTTTTATATATAATAATATACTAATAAAATATTTTTCATCACATATGATGCATCTCCAAAATTTAATTACAACTTGTGTCTTGAAACTGATTGATTGCAGACATAAACATGGACATATGAATGCAACTACAAGGGCTTTCTATTTTGATTTTGTTTTTCAAAACAAATCGAAGGTGAAATTCAGTCTTTTTGTTAATAGGGGATTTATTAATTTCCAGTACAATCATGAGCATAGAATGTAATATTTAATCCTATTTAATAAAAAATCTCAATTTTATTTTTGATTATATTAAGAAAGTATTTGTACTTTCACTTGAAGGTTTGACTTATTTTATTCTAAAAATAATTGAATGTAATCGAACCCCAATAAATAAAATGACCCATATTTTATGATAAATAGTCTAAGAACATAATACATTCTACCCTTTTATTTTTCTGTTTTTATATTTATTTTATTTTCTAGTTGTGATGTCACACTTGGTGTAACAAAACCATCAAAAGTACAAGGTGGCATTTAAGTATAGATAACAAGAAGGGCATTTGGTATTGTATTGTGAAAGGTTTAATGGATTTGGATCACACAAATGATCCATCCAAAATTTCACCCTACACTTTTTCTATTTTAGGTCTAGAAATTAGAGATTTGTTTATGCAGTCGGGCTAGGCTAGAGAAAATAAAATATTCTGGGCATTCAAGTAAGAATATAATATAATATAATTAGATAAAGATTTGATTCATAAAGATTATATGGATAACTCAATCAATGTTTTAATGAACTAGTAAGATAAATTTAAACTTAAAAAGAGATTTAATCACGTCAAACTAAGTTAACTGCTTAAAACAACAATAATAAAAGATTAAGTTGTTGGATCAGATTTATATTTTTTCAGGTGATTTTACAAGCATTTTTCTTATAAAAAAACTACTTTGCTTCTTATTCAACCATTGATCTTCTCGAATTAGGCCTAAATATTGCTATTTGGGTTTGTTTTGTTATTTTTCTTAGTTATTTTTGGAATTATTGTTTTATTTTGAATTATGTTTTAATCAAACTTATGCTTTCAGATTCTTTGGTGTTTTCTAGTAGAGATATGACTTCTTTAATCTATTTACAAGTGTTGTAAACCTCTAAGAAAACAAACTTCTTTAATATTATTTTTAGAAATTAAAATTATAGATGAAAAAAATAAGAAATTCTTGTTTGTTATCAGTAAAAAAGAATGGAGTTACCACATAATATTTTAGTTACTAAAACCCTAATTGGTTTTAAAGTCTGGATAAGAGGACTGGCTATGTATATGCAAGACGTATCACTTCTAGCACACCTTATGTAAGGTAAGCTACATAGTTTGTTTGTCTAGTATAAACTAAGTCAACACTAGATAAAAACCAACCTTTTTTATTCTTTTAGTGTTCATAGGAGTGAAAAACTACACTTTGATCCTTGAAGTTCTAATTTTCCCAAATGCAATCTTGTTATGTAATTTTTTTTACATTTTAATCTTTGGATGTTATGAGATGAGAGAGAATCATCTACAAAAAGAAAGGGAGAGAGAATGTTTGTTAGTCATATTTAGGCCATTAAAAATATCGATAGTGGTTTTAATGGCTTAGTCTTTGAGAGGGTGGTTCAGTGGAGGTGGTGTTTTTCATTAAACATACTGTAAAAAAACAGATTGGGACTCATATAGTGGTTTCTAATTCAGT
Source organism: Populus nigra (assembly GCF_951802175.1). Taxonomy (NCBI): domain Eukaryota; kingdom Viridiplantae; phylum Streptophyta; class Magnoliopsida; order Malpighiales; family Salicaceae; genus Populus; species Populus nigra. The sequence goes on along the minus strand of NC_084862.1, from coordinate 15,065,199 downwards.
TAGATTTTAGACTGATTAGAGTTTTTTAAGATTGAAAAAGAGTTTATTGAGGTTCGTAGACATTTTTAAGATGTTTTAAGGTCAACAAATTGGAAATCAAGTCTTTTTGTTCAAAAACTTGGACCCAATTTTTTAGTGGCTAGGATTTCAACTAAAAGAGGACATATGATATGCACAAGCAAGCAACACATCAATAGCTATATTTTTTTTTAAAAAAAACTAACAACATATTATTCACTTAATAAAAAAAAGGTTAGGTTTGTAGACTTAACCTTCCTAGTACATATTATCTAGTGTTTTTTTCTTAAAAATAGTCAAAAATTGTATATTGACTTAAAAATATTTCAAATCTAATTTTGTTAGCACAAAAAGAAGATAGGGAAGGAGAAGTAAGTACTGCTTAGATTATAGCTTTGTATCCTGACTATTATTCTTAATATAATTTCCACGAAAGCTTAGAATAGGTTGATTCTAATTATGTTTTCTTTTCTTTTGTAGAGTTATTGAGGTTTAAGGTTTGTGTTGGTTTAAAATATAATATGATTGGTATTTTGATATTTTATCTCTACTTGCTAAAAAACCTCTAAATCACAATAAATGAGCAATCTTTTATATAGCATAAAAAATAAGATAAAGAAAATCAGGCATACAATATGATTAGAACAAATAATTTTTGAGTGAAAACACTACTAGAAAATTTCAACTCAAGCATCACTTTTCTCCTGATCATATTCACTCCAAGAAATTAAAGAAAAAAAGGTTAAACTTATATATAAATGTGTGTGTGTGTGTCTATATATATATAGACACACACGCACATTTAGAGGAAAAATTGATATAGGTTGTGCATTTTATTTGGTTTTATTAAAAAAATAAAAATAAGAAAACAACAACAAAAATTATTTTTATATTTTTAATTGCACATGGACAAGTTTCTCAAAAATAAGTTAAATTTTCATATTTTATAATATTAAAAAAATCACAAAAAATAGTCTTTTATTTTACATGTATTTTTTTGGATTTAAAGTAATGAGAACTTGGTTTATATTTTAAAAACATCAATTTTTTTTATTTTAATATGCGAGATTATGAACTTATACATAAAATGTATTCCTGATATTGAATAAAAAGATAATTTCTTTTAATTTTATGTTTTGGCTTTAGAATTATTAGGTTTTAACCAAATGAGATAAATATTTTTTATTGAGGAGAACTTTTCTTAAACCTTAGACAAATCAACGATTAGAAAAATAACATCACCTTAATTTATATCAGAAAAATAAACAACACAACTTACTTTAGATAAGGTGCACTAGGAATGCTATATTATCTTTATACACAATCAGTCCTCTTATCTAAATTCTGAGACTAGTTAAGGTTTTTGGTTATCACAATACTAGGTGGCGACTTCATCCCATTTTTACTGATAAGAAAAAAAAATTCCTTGTTCATGCCCCCATCTTCAGAGAGATCTCGACCCGGGAGGACAACTTTTGCAACTCCGCACTCGTGTGACAATAACTACACTACTTTATTTGTCAAGACAATTTCTCTATTTTGTCTTTTATCATAGTAGCTTGTCAAAATACCTGACGATCTTCAAATTATTGTCATTCTAACAATAACATCTAATTGCTAACAGTTAACACAATAACCCCTCTAGGAGTTTGTAGCATCTCCAACAAATAATTCTTCTTGCGAATTTTCTTTACACGCCACTCATGTGTCAAGAATATATGATACGAAGCTTTGTGTAACTTTTTAGCTGGTTGGACACTCTTGCTTCTCTACAAGTGCCCAATGTTGTTTTGCCTCGTTAAAACTTTAGAGTGTCATTCCTTATATACACATCTATATGATAAAGATAAAAACATTTAATAAACATTATCCTCGCGCTTCCTAGTCTATTATATTATTAATAGATTACTAGTTGTGTTTCGCAAAAAGAACTTTTTTTACAGTTATTTTTGGATAATTTGTGTTTATTTTCTTTTGATAAAATTTATATAAACTTTATATATAATTTATTCAAATAAATTAGATAATTATATAAATAATTATATTATATTTTATAAGATAGACTTGACTGATTTTTTATCTAATTTAAATAAATTAACAATCTTAAAATATTCACTTTTAACGATGCAAATAATTCTTTAATAATAGAACAAAACATTTCTACATTTACATGACATATGTCTCACATAAATTTTGTCGCACATGTTCAGCTTCATAATGATTTATTTTTGGGTCAGGATCTCTTTAGTAATGAAAAAAAAAGGAATTCTTGTTTTTTTACAGGTAACAAAAAGATAAAGTCCCACTTAATATTTTGATCATTAGATTCTCTAATTGGTCTTAGAGTTTTTTTAATAATTATTTTTAATATTAATATATCAAAATAATCTAATAACATAAAAAAATTAATTTGAGGTAAAGAAAATATATTTTTTATTTTTTTTTCAAAAATACTTTTAAAACATTGAAACAAACGGGCTTTAAAATCTCTACCAAAGCTTAAAAAAGCCCAAGAGCATGACCCACTTGCTAGAAAAGATAGTAGTCGCTCACTTGCGTTTTTGTTAGTGATCTTCTTTGATATTATTATAATCATCTCATTTAGAATTTTTTTAGATTAATGTAGGTGTTCGGACCAGCTTAAACATATCTTGACTGATCTCATAGGCCCTGAAATTAACGACTATGTAAGCTTCCAGTGATCCTGAGGTTTGTGAAACTTGAACTAGTGATCTCTATACAGTAAATTTAGGATATAACCAATTAAGATTTTTTTTATAGTATTGGTGATATTGTAATTAAAATTTAATTTGATATGTTTTCAATATTTTTTTAATATTTTTTATATGTTCTCTTTCTTTTTTTTAACGTGCCGTCCATTTCACTTTTTTATTTTTTAAAATTACTATTCTAAATAGCAACAATAAATATCACGTTTTAAACGTGACAAGTGAATTGTGATATTTCACAATTTTTCTAAAAGTATATTATTTTGGCATCATTTAAAAAAAAACCGTGCTGGTTAAAAAAGAAACCCAATTCCACCTCTTGCCATGCATTAATAATTACTGTCAGAATTATAATTTTAAAATCTGATCTGATCATGATCAATTTAGGGCATGTTTTGTTCTGTGTTTTAAAAGCGTTTTTGACAAAATTTGAAATTTTTTTATTTTTTTATTAACTTCAAATTAATATGTTTTTAGTGTTTTCAAATCATTTTGATGTGCTGATGTCAAAAATGATTTTTAAAAAATAAAAAAACATTATTAGCATGCATTTTTGCACAAAAAGCTATTTGAAAAGCAACCGCAACCACACTGCCAAACAAGCCCTAATCACCTAATCACCTATAAAAAAACATCTAAAACCTAAAAGATAATTCAGCTCTATTAGTTGCACACTGCTGCTCAAAGAAAATAACAGTGATATAGCACTGAAAAAAGCCAAATTGATTTAAAAACTTGCAAAATTCAGATAAAGTTCAAAGCTTATTCTTTTTGTCTCCCATTTACTGAACCAGAGGTCTGCATCCTCACCCTCGACGAAACCTCCCATAGTATGCCAGTATGGAAGTTCAGACCCCCTTCCAGATATCTAAATCCCGTGTGCAGACCCTTGAAAGAACTGCCTGTATTTTTGCAAACAGAGAGCCTCTTCCAATTATCTAAATTCCCCTGTCAGACCCTTTAAAGAACTGTTTGTATTTTTCATTATCATTTATCTTCCTCTCTCAACCAATCTTTTAACAGCTAGTTATATTAATATTTGAATGCCAAGGAGCACACCTTAAAACGAAGAATCCAGAAATGATACCTCATATGCTATCCAAGCAACAGAAGCAAACACTACAGCAGCCAATGCATTTGAGAACTTCCTATAGATATCCAACTTAACAGCACTTCTTTTCACCAGGATGAAATTAATTTATTTAAGTTCCTGAAAGTTGAAACGACACGAAACAGAAATGGAAAAACTTGCATGATAAAAAATAATAAGCAGGATAGCAACAAGACTAGAAAACATTAAAAGCAGAAATGGCCCCATTCCGGTGCTGTTAAAATTAGCATACTCAAAATACCAAAGAATCATCGAAACAATCCTAAACCAACAACAGCCGAGATACAATGTTGAAGTTGCAGTATATCTTTCAAATCTGCGAATAAGTAATCAATCACTAAATAAAACCTCGTTCTGGCTCTAATTGACTCCGACACTGCAAGTTCAAAACAAGACAAAGAATAAAGAAAAGAGAGAGTAAAAGAAGGAGAGCCACGAGAGAAACAAGAGTCTAACCTTATCTCCTAGATTTAAAACAGTGATCAAGAATCTTCTAATTCTCTGCTCTTCGCGATTCAAATTGCTTTTTCTTTAATTAGGTTTTTTCTCTGTTAGCAATTTTACATCATTCGTTGTTTTGGTCTTTTAAAATGTCAAAACGACATCGTTTGATATCCATGTGTTAAAAAAAAAAAGGTTGGGTCTCAGCCAGATTTACCCAGATCACACGAGTTTCAGGTCGACTCGCTGGGTTGACCGAGTTTCACCAGACTAACTTTCCAATGGGTTTTTATTTAGATCTGGACGGGTCTCATGCCCGAATCAGCCAGATCCCACACCAACCCGCTGAACCAATCCGAGTTTCAAAACTCCCATAAGAATAAAGAATTATTAGAGACAACAACAAGGCTATAGGGTCCCACTCCCCTTTCTAAGGTTGGGGTCTGCGAGAATGGTTGTCTTGTAATTTTGATATCATGTAAAAAATACATAACTTAATTCCTTAAAAGTTAATTAGAACAATGTTGAGTATTCCATGTATTTCATCTGCACCTTGTAGTTGGATAATTTTAAAAAATTAATATGATGAGATTTTATTCATGTTTTTAATTAAAAAAATTTCAATAATAAATTTAAAAATATATACATATATTTAATTAATACATCAAGAATTATTTATGTAATTTATAATATTTAATTTCTAACTAATCAAAATTAATCAATCACGTAATCTAATTTCAGTTATTTTTATTTAATTATATAATAAAAAAAATATTTATAAAATTAAAAACTAATTAAATATTGTCTATATAGACGAGATTTAGATAAATTTAAACTTATAAATAGAAAAATGAAACAAATTTTATTTTGTCTATTAAAAATCAATAAAATATCAAAAGATGAAAATGAAAAAAAAAATAAGTAAGAAAAATAAATAAAAATATATTTTTCAAAAATAAAATTAAAAAAAAACCTAGGAATGTGCCCTGGTTGGCCTCGCATGCCTGGGCCTCCAATAAAAAGTTCTGGCGCACAGGACTAAGGCATCCATGTCCATAAGCTTTTTTATATGGGAGATTTGTTGTTCATCTTTATGTTTTTGAAAAAAATTAAAAGCATGTAACAAGTTGTCTGCTATAACCAAATTACAGTGACCTTTAATCATTGAAAATTCAGACATAAGTGTTTTAATTTTCATCTTCTATTTTTTTTGGTATACTTTTTTTGTTCATATCTTTTTATTTATAAAATCAAAATTCACGGAAAATCTTTCGGAAGGATTTCATATGATCAGTCTCCAAGCATAAGATTTTTGAAGCCAAAGTGTGAGGTCTGATGACAGATGCATGTTTGGTTCAATTAATTTCAACTATGTATAGTTTTACTATGAGTAAAAATCATGTCAAAGTTCTCAAAAAGCGTAGCGTGGTGGCAAAGAGTTTGAGATCTGCACAGCAGGTTTTAAGTTTGAATCAGGGCGCATCTCTTGTAAGAACTTAGGACAACCAGAGTTTTACTCACTTACCTGGTCCTATAAAGTGTGCTTTTCAGGAAGTGGGGTTTTCTCGAATCCAAAAAAAAAAAAATTCATGTCAAAACCTTCTTGCCTTCATAAATAATTTTTTAACCATTAGAAAAGGCTAAATAATTTTGGATTAAAAAGTAAAATTAATCCATTTCCTCTCATGCCACGGTGCAAACATTGAAAACTTGTAGTTTTTTTTATTTTTATTTTTAATATATGCATTAAATATGCATGAATACTAAGATTTTTAACATGAACACATTAAAATCGTAAAAATAATTTAACAATATTTTTTTATAAAAAAAACTTTTAAAAATACAAACCCCACCATAATTTCAAATCGAAGAAAGTTCATCTTTTAATTATTTCCAGTTTCTCGTGAAGCAAAAACCATAAGATTTTTGACATATAGAGCTCTCTATCATTAGGTTCTTTCTAAAATTTCAATTCACGGGCACGCTATGTGTTTTTGTGAATCATTTGAACCATCTGAATTATAAAAGTCAAGCGGCTAGATGAGGTAAAAACTTATACGTATTCACATTATATTATAAAAACTTATGAATAATTTAATAGTTTTAAATATATTTTTAATTTAAAAAATATTTTTTAAAAATGTCATTCACCGCATTAATAACAAGGAGTCAGAACTCTTATCCTTATTGCATGGAAAAACAAAACATTCCTTTATTACAAGTTCATAAATTACATTATTTAATCTTCTCATAATTATATATCAGATGCGGGCCATGAGGTTCGCATTATCTCCCCAAAATTCAAAATTGATGTCTTTCGTGCTGTCAACTTGCATATCATTAAAACTCTTAGTTGCAAATGGACATGGCAATAATGGAGGACGGATAGTACATCAATGCAAAGGCAAGACATTGTAATGATTGTTTTTTTATTAAAATAATATTTTTTATATTAATATATCAAAACAATTTGAAAATAAAAAAAATATTAATTTTAAATAAAAAAATTGAATTTTGAAAAAAAAAAAACTATTTGAAACACAATTAATCATGATCATCTATTGCCTCTGCAAAACATGTTCAAGTTGTCAGAAATAACATAGAAAATACAATACAAATTAATTTGGGTTATAAAAGTAAATTGTAAAATTATAAAGAATTTTTTGTTCATATATATATATATATATATTAATCACCTTAAAATATATAATTCAAATAAAAAATAATATATATTTTAAATAATTTAAAAATACAATATAATTATTTATGTTCATAAATTTATATTAATTAATAATTAACAAATCTAAAGAAAACAATCTATTATGTAAACTATATCTAGCCAATCACAAATAATTTAAAAAGACTGCTCTAAAATTATCAAAAGCCAAATAATTCAAGCCAATCACAAATCCAAACACCTTTTAAGAAATTTTACATACGCATAATATTAATATTTGAGTCTAAAAAACTAATTAAAAGTTGTAAAGATATATTTTTTATTTATTAATATGAATATTATAGTTAATTTATACATACCTCCACTAATTTTATATATTCTAAAATTAATAATTAAATAAAACTTTAATAACTCAAATATAAATTAGTAAAAGTTGTAAAGATAGGTAGACATTGGTGTAATGGGAAACGTAGAATACTAAACTTATTAAAAAACAAAGATTGAAGATGAAATCAAAGTAATTATAAGTCCTTTTAATTACCTATATATTCATGTATGACAAAGAATGCTGTCATTTTCCCTATTTCTTCTCCCAAACTATTCAACATCCCATTAATTCAATTTGTACTACTTGCACGAGTCATCAGATCGATCGATAAGTACTTTGATATATAGTTTTTAAACCTGATCTAGTGATTAATCTGGTATAATGATCGGGTTACGAGTCAGATAGATTAACAAAAAAAAATCCATATTATATTCACCTAATTAACAATAAAACAAGCATATAGTTTAGTTAAAATATTGCTTAGCAACAGCTCTTAAAAAATGCTAACATGCCAAGATTACAAAGCAATGTCTTTTACTCAGTGTGTAAGGAATGCATATTATAATTGTTCTTAATTAATCCCCTGCTATGCAAAACATCAACATCCTCTCTACTATCATGCTCGATACCAAGGTCTCTGCTCTTTTTTCCATCCCTTACTCTACCCATTAATTACTCCTACTATTAACCTTAATTTTTATTTATTTTTTTATTGCTGCTAATCTTAATCATCGTAATTCCTCTTTCTTTCTATCCATCCACCCATCCATCTACCACTCTCTGCCTGCCTTTCTAATTTGTATTATACACAGTTGATGATGCATTTTTCCTTGTCAATTAGGCATCTACAATCACATCAGTTTTATTACTTGGTTTTCATTGATTAAACCCACTTAGATCTAATCATCTACTGATTATAATCATAGATGATTAGATTCTCTCAACCTGTTGTTAACAAGAACATAAACAAGGCAAGAAACAAAGCCCAGATTCAAGCAAAACACACACTAGGAACAGAAAAGGATTGACATATAAACTGGACAGAAACAGGATAAAGAATAAAAATCTATCTTACATAAATGAAAAGCCAGTGAATTAAACAACTTATCTCACATCCATGAAGAGAAACGAAACTAGTGAAGAACAGAAATCTAAGAGAGAAGAAAACCGAAGCAAAACAAGACAAAACTATCTTATATCAAACCAGTGCTTTCATAAACAAAAAACTAAAGAGAAACAAGTAACAATAACTTCATCTGACATTGATTAATTTGCAGATCTTAACTGAAGATAGCCAAATCAAGAAAAGAACATAAACACCTTGCAAAAACAAATTTAGAGTTTGCTGAGGGCCTCTTCTTGTTATTCTAATCAAAAGAGAGATGGGAACTTACCTAGTATGGCTTGCGTGTAGCTTAAATTCCTCTGCAACTGATATGGCTATGAACTTTGAAGATGGAGATTAAGTTTTCTAATTCTATGAATTGTGATTTTGTGTGTCTTCACGTTGCAATGCAAAATGTTTGGTTAATTGATAGTAAAAAGCTAAAGTAAAAAATAACATCGTTATATATATATATATATATATATATATATATATATATATAAACAATCGGGTCTCAGCAGGGTTTACCCGGGTGGCCCGGGTCCCGAGTCGACCTGCCGGGCCGGTTCAGGTTTTAAAATTGTGCTCCGATGAGATGAATTCGTGGAAGGAAATATTAAGTAATTAATGTGGATCTAGACAAATCAGAAAAATAAATATCTAAATAGATGGCACATATACTAGATATGATTGAAGAGATTACGTAGCGGAGGAAAAAGAGCACAAAGAGAAAAAACCAAATAATTGAAAGGATATTTTTTTTGAAAAAATGACAACATTTGAAAATATATTTAAAAACTAACACAATTTTACTGATTTTACCTAATTTCAATTATATTTTATCAGTTTTCAAGTTTTTTAAGTGGTTTTGCATAATAAAATTGTATGATTTTACATGTTAGCTTGTGATTTTAACAACATTGATCAAGACCTTGCTTCTTTATTTTGAGTTTAATATATATGTGTGTGTGTCGTCATGTAGTGCAAAATATTTTTTAAAAATGTTTTTTTGATTTTTGATGTAGACACATTAAAATCATAAAAATATCTAACAATTTTTTTTTATAAAAAAACTTTAAAAAATATAAGCCACCACAAACGAAACTAAATAATTCTATAAAAGAAAGTTCATCTTTTAGTTATTTCCAGCTTCTTGTGAAGCAAAAACCAATTTGAACATAAGATTTTTGACATATAGAGCTATCTTTGATTAGGTTCTTTCAAAAATTTATTTTCACGGGCACGCCTTTTGTTTTTATGAATCATTTGAACCATTTAAATTATAAAAGTTAAGCGGTAAGATCAGAATAATTTTACATTATATTTTAATAGAATTAGTCAAGGAATAATAAAGTTTTTTCAAGTTAAAAACTTATACGTGCTCACATTATTTGTCTCATTTCAAAAATTTTAATTTTAGTTGAAAGTTTTTCACATATCAGTAAAATCTTATATTTAAATTTTTTATTTTAATTAAAACAGAATTGAACTCCCAGCCGTGTTGTTATTGAGATTGTAATATTATATTAAAAACCAATTTTGAACTAAAAGTATAAATTGTTGGGTAAATTTAAAAATAATTTTATATTACTTTATAATAAACAAAATCAATAAAATAAAATCAAAAAATTTGTCTCGTTTTAAAATCTTTACTTTAAGTTGAAAGTTTTACACATATCAACAAAATCTTATATTTAAATTTTTAATTTTAATTAATTAAAATAGAATTGAACTCCCGGCCGTGTGTTGTTATTGAGATTGTAATATTATATGAAAAACCAATTTTGATCTAAAAGAATAAATTGTTGGGTAAATTTAAAAAATAATTTAATATTACTTTATAATAAATACAAAATCAATAAAATAAAATAAAGAAACTCTGTGACTTGCATGGTCACCACGTAGCTGGCTTATCTTCCTCTTGTCTCTTATGTGGAAAATTTGTGACATGCATATCACCACGTAGTTATTGAGTTTTGGTGTGGATAATTTGCCTAAATTGAATGCTCCATCTATATTTAAGAGGCGCAATGCTGAAGTCATGCGTTGCTCTTTCTTCTCGAGGAATACTCTGAAAAAAAACCCCAACTCTTATTTCATATTTCAAAGCATTTGAGCATGAAAATTGAAATCACATCTAGAAGATGGATCACTCCATCATCTCCAACTCCACCCCACCTTCAAAGCTTGAAAATATCAAGTTTTGACCAGCATGGTCAGAATCATTACGTGCCTAGCTTCTACTTCTACCCAGCTAATGAAGAAGAATGTGGCGTAATCAGCAATGCAGAGAAAAGTTTGCGGTTACAGAAATCATTGTCTGAGGTCTTAACGCTATATTATCCATTCGCAGGAAGATATTCGAGTGATGAACCCTTAATTGAATGCAATGATAAGGGAGCCGAGTATTTGGAAGCCCAAGTAGCTGGCTCTCTCTCTCAACTCCTCAGCGATGAAGAGCTCGAGACCCAGTTGCAGAATCACTTTGTTCCACCAATGTTCGATCCTATTAGTAGCCCTCCGCTAGTTGTTCAATTCAACAGGTTTGAGTGTGGTGGAATTGCTATAGGTGTATCTATGACACACAAGATGGTCGATGCATTCTCGGCATTTGGATTCATTACGGCATGGGCAACTGCGTGCCGAATAGGGATCGACAAGGCATGCCCTCCAAGTTTCGAATTGGGTTCCATTTTCCCACCAAGAGATGCATTTAGAATCGAGAATTGGGAACGTAAAGCTACAGCTGCAAATAAGATTGTCACAAAAAGGTTTGTGTTTGATGCTGTAGCAATATCAAATTTGAAAGCTGCTGTTAGTGCCAGCGCTAGAAATAACAGTTCAGAGTTGCCGAAACAACAAATCACAAGAGTAAAGGTTGTGGCGGCACTCATATGGAGGAGTTGTATTAGGGTGTCTCAAGCTGTACATGGCCGAATGAGACCTTCCATCTTCAAAGTTCCTATCAATCTGCGAGGAAAGACAAACCTTCCTATACCAGAGAACGCTTGTGGAAACTTTGTAGGTTGGTCAGCTTCCCATTTTATGCCCAATGATGAGGGCGAGGTGAAAATTCACGAGTTAGTAAGTCGGATCCATGATGGCATTGAACAAACTCTCACAAATTACGCGAAAGCTTCAAGTTCTGATGAATTTTTTATCATGGTGATGAACGGCTTTCGAAAGCTAGATGAAGCATTGAAGCAAATTGAACAACAAGATGTCTATTTGTTTTCTTGCTGGTGTCGGTTCCCTATGTATGAAGCAGATTTTGGTTGGGGAAAGCCCACTTTGGTGAGTAAAGGTGTGCAGACTCGCAAAGAGATGATTTTGTTTTTTGACACGAAAGATGGTAATGGAATTGACGCGTGGGTGAGCTTGGAAGAAAACAACATGCTTCTTTTTAAACAAGATCCTGATCTTTTAGCTTTCACTACCTAAGAACATCATCGGTTTCTTCTTCACATGGTATATGTAATGTTGATTTGTATGTCCAGTTTGCGTAACTCGTGTTTGTAGTTGCTTGTGCTCCCTGCCTTTGAATTTGCTTTGTATGTCTAATCAGTTTTTTTTTTCTTTTGTTTTTGCAATTCTACCAGTACAATTTTCTTTACTATAACTAGCTAATGTTTCTTCTTCAGTTACATGTGATGAGTATTAAAATTCAATATATTTAGAAATAAGATTGGTGTATTATATGTTTAATTAATTTCTTTATTCATGTAATCTGATTTATTCTCTCAATTTAAGGGATCTGATGGCTGCATTCATTTTAAAAAATGGAAAAGACAAACACGGATCATTACAAAAAAAAAAATAGTGTATTTGTTATTTATATAGCTTTTGTTTTCAAAATATATTTTAATTGAAAATATATTCAAAAGATATTTTAAAAAGATATTTTTAATATTAATATATGAAAACCATCTAAAATATACATATAAAAATATTTTAAGAAAAATATTTTTACACCATAAAAACAAAGCATGGACAATGGTTATATATTTTATTAACGGATGAACATATTCCTCATTAGAAGGTTTGAAGCTCCAGTAACTTCATGTGATGCTAGAGAGTTCAAATTTTTCTAGCAGTATTTTCATTGAAAAATTGCTTGTCTTGATCATAATGTATGCCTGATTTTCTGTATTTTATTTTCTAATGTAGTAATTAAACACTATAAAAGATTGCTTATAAATTATGATTTCAGAGTTTTTTTCTGCATGTTGAAATAAAATATCAAAATTCCAATCACTAGAATGAAATGTCACCTTGTGATCTTCAAACCCAGGACCCTAATTTTGATATGACTTGACTACATGCAATCATCTCAATAGAAGGAAACAAGTACGTCCTCATTGCGGGCCACTCCCTCTACTTAGATTATCTAAGATATTACTTTAGAATATTTTTTATTTAAAATATATTTTTTTAATATTAACACAGTAAAACAAACTAAAAACCTAAGACATTGAGAACATTTAGTAACATGGTATAAACCGTATTTTTTAAAAATTAAAATTTTTTTATTAAAATTAATTTTTTTTGTTTTGGATCGTTTTGATGTGCTAATCTCAAAAATAATTTTTAAAAAATAAAAAAAATTATTTTAATACATTTCAATAAAAAAAAACACTTATTTTCAAAAATATTTGTAACACAAAAACAAATCAACTCTACAATTTCTACAAAAGCTTAAAAGAGTCCAGGGATTTGATATATCTCTGAATTTTTTTTATTCTTTCTTCTTTTTTCTCTCCTGCAATCCATTTTATATATTTTTTAAAAAAATTATTATTCTAAAAATGGTGTATTGTATAACCATGGGACTCAGGAAAGAGACCCTATACTATTGCCATTGTCTCTAATAATTGCAGACAGCGTTGAGCTTGTGGTCTTCGTTCTTACAGCAAAGTAGATTTGAACTATGTATAGGCAATATTATCATTTAATTTTTGTTCCATGCTTTGTTGGCATTCTCTTTTCTGCATTAAAAAAAAAAAAGCACATTTATCATTAAAATAGCGATTGTTTTAAAAAAAAAATAGTTAAAAAAATATAAAAATAATTTTTTAAAATTTATTTTTAATATTAAAATGATCTAAAAATACAAAAAAATCAATTTTAAAAAATATCATTTTAAAAAAATATTTTTACACCCTAGCAATCTCTTATAGTGTTTGATTAATAAAATTCAGAAAATCAGGCATGCATTACGATGAAGACAAAAATACTGCTAGAATATTTCAAAATGATTTTTAAAATGATTTTTTTATATTTTTAAATCGTTTTGATATATTGATGTTAAAAATAAATTTTTTTAAAATAAAATTTATTTTATTTTAATATATTTTTAATAAAAATATTTTTAAAATAATTCATAGTTTAATAATAAATTTGCTTTTTTGATTTTTTAATGCAGAAAAGAGAGTGCCAACAAAGCATGGACCAAACATTAAATGAGTAAAACCTATATTGCCTACAATTCAAATCTACATAGCTGGAAGAATGCGGGGGTCCCTTTCCTGAGTCCCATGCTTATAATTGATGAATATATTCTTAATTAGAAGGTACGTACGAAGCTATAATATTGGTTTTACGGTATATTTTATGATATTTTATTTTTTTATTATATAATTAAATAAATAATAATTTTTAAAAACTAGTTATTAATCTAAAAAAACATATTATTTAATTTATAAGTTTTACATGTTAATTCAAGTTAATCAATTCATGTATTTAATTGGTGACTTATATTTGTGACTTATTTTAAATTATAAAATAAACTGTAAAAAAATAAACTAAGGAAAAATAAGAGGAAAAAAAAATATTAGAGACATGAAAATTTCAATGACATTATTATCACTATTTCTTTATTACTTTTTAATTGTGCTAATTTACATGAAAAACTCTTCTTTTACTCCTGTGAAAATTCTGTAAAATTTCCACGAAAGCTTACAAGAGGTTGATCCCAATTATGTTTTCTTTTATAGAGTTATTGAGGTTTAGAATTTATCTTGATTTAATAAATAATGTGATTGGTAATTTGATTTTTTATTTCTACATGCTAAAAAAAAGCTCTGAAATCACAATCAATGAGCAATCTTTTATATATATTTTTCAACTCAAGCATACAATATGATTATGACAAACAATTTTTTAGTGGAAAATGTGCAAGAAAATTTCAACTCATATATATATATATATATATGTCGACCATGTTATATCGCGGGTTAAAATATTTTTTTTCTAAACTTAAAAAAATATTGATTATAAAGAATTTTTGAGTTGTATCATTAAATTTAATCAAGCAATCCAATCTTGAAATCTCCCAACCTAGCTTTTTACCTCACTCGAGTTTTGAATTAAACTATATAAAAACTGATCTAAAATGAATTATTCAATTTAATAGATCCAAAAAAAATTGAATGAGCGATAAACATGACATAATTTTTTAAAAAAATTTAAGACGACAAATTATTTTTTATATTGAGATAATTCCAGATTGGATAGACCCTAGTCACCCTACAACCTGAGTCATAGAATTCAATGGGTTTAATAACTTTTTTTATTTTTATAAATTATTTTTATTTAATTTTATGATAACATTAAATGCTTTCAAAATCGAATATCAACTCTAAAAAAGATATTTATTTGAGATCATGATAACCCTATAGAAAGTAGAAAAAAAAATCATGAAATCCATTTATCAACCAATTTGATATTGAATAAGAGTGAAATAAAAAAAAGTTAGAAAAATTAGAGTAGAAACTAAAAAAAAAAACATATTCGGTTTGATGGGTAAACTCACTAAACCCATGAATTGGGTAATCCGAGTCAACATGTCAGACCCGCAAACCAGGTAATGGACTCCATTAGAATTAATAACTTGTTTTTTTAAACTATTTTTTATTCAACTATATGATAACAAAAATAGACGATCGCAAAATCAATCGTGAAATAAATATTAAGACTTTTTTTTAAAACTATGATAACCTCATAAAAAACAAAACGAAATAAATTATAAAACTTAATTCTCAATCAGTTTAATATCAAAGGATAAAATTCAAAAAAAATTATAAAAAATAAAAGTTAAATTGTCATACATGTCAACAAGCCTATGGACTTTCTAAAATTTAATAACATGTTTTTTTCTGAAATTTTTTGTTAACTATATCATAAAAAGATATATAGACGATCATATAATCGAATTCAATTAGAAAAAAATACCTCGCTAAACCCACAAACAATGACAACCTGTGTTATCTTGTCAAACTCACAAATCGGATTATTGACTCTATAAACTTTAATAACCTAGTCTTTTAAAATTATTTTTTATTTAATTATTTTTTTAAAAAATAAATCATATTACAATACTGAATTTTTCGAATACCAACTCAATACTAAGATATTTTTTTAATACTATAATAACTGACTAAATTATATATATAAAAATCAATAACCAAGAAAAATAAGAGTCATAATACAAAAAAAAAAAAAAACACCCATCACTATAAAATTACTATTATAATTTACAGAGCTAATGGATATAGAAAAGTATTATTTTTCTCGAATCTTTTAGCTTTATTTATAATTTATAATATCTATAGTAAAAAAAACTCTTTAATTTACTAGAGCTTCAAACCTTCTAATTAAGAACATATTCATCAATTATAACCATGGGACTCAGGAAAGAGACCCTGTACTCTTGCCGTTGTCTCTAATAAAAGCACACAGCGTTGAGCTTGTGGTCTTCATTCTTACAGCTAGCTAGATTTGAATTATAGGTAAAATTGGGCCCAACTCATTTAATGTTTTAGTCCATGCTTTGTTGGCACTCTCTTTTCTGCATTTAAAAAAATAGCACATTTATTATTAAAATAGCGATTGCTTTCAAAAAACAATTATTAAAAAAATATCAAAAATAAATTTTAAAAAATATTTTTAATAGTAAAATGATCTAAAAATACAAAAAATAATTAATTTTAAAAAATTATTTTTTTTAAAAAAATGTTTTTACACCCCAGCAATCTTTTATAGTGTTTAATTACTATTAGAAAATAAAATTCAGAAAATTAGACATGCATAACAATATTAGAGTTTTATCATTGTTAGATAAAATTTTAGTTAAGGAGGAATCTTAGTTAATGTAGAAATTCTTAATGAAGAAGAATTTATAATAAATTAGTTTATTAAAATTATTGTTTAATTATAATATTGGATTTCTTATTAGATTAAAATTTTTTGAGTAGTTTAAATTCTTTGATGTCTTAAGACTTGAGGTCTATAAATAAATTTTTAATCAAAAACATAATTTACAAACATAAAAAGATATAGAAAAGAATTAAAAAGATGTAACTTTTGAGAAAACACTTAATGAAAAACATCATTTCTCTCAAATTTTCTTATTCTTTACCCTTATTTTTGTGTTTGTTCATATGTAAGCGTAGCAAAGGAAGCTAATCAAAATTGTAAGGAAAATGCCTACGCACAACAAAAAGAAGACGAACGACAAGATGACAATTACCTATCACACTCTATCAATTACCTATCACACTCTATCATTTTCCAATAAGTAAAATTAGAGCTTATATTTAATTATTCAATATGTTCAATTCAATTTTTTTTTTAGTTTAATATAAATATCTGGATCAGCTTGCGCGCACCTTGACTAATCCCACGAGCCTTGAAGTTAATGACCATGTAAGCCTGCAATGATCATCATATGAGCAACCACAAGGCTCTAACTTGAGACCACAGAGAAAACAAATCTCTTAGTCCCAAGCTTTTATTACTGGGTCACATCTAGATGGTTATGTTTAATCTAAACTTCTATAATGTTCTCGTTGTTTTCCATTAATGTATATTTTTTATTTTTTTATTTTTTTGTATATTTATGTAGGGTTTTATGTCTTTTATTTGATTTTTTTCCTCTTAAAGAAAAAAAATATTTTTTAATTTATAGAATTTGAGATTCACCAAATAAATCCCATTTTCGGAAGCTATTAAAAAACGCACCCTTAAAAAATTAACATGTTGTCTGATTTTTTTTTTTTATGGGATAGATAACTTATTGTTTATTTTTATTATTTTGAAAAAATTAACATGTTGTCTGGTCGGATTACAGTGACCTCTACCATTAAAAAAATCAGGACATAAGTGTTTTACTTCTAAACAATTTATTTTCAAGTATTTTTAGCATAAAAACACTACAACAATCCAAATAAATTTATTTATGTCTTCAAATGACTTATAAAAAAATAAAAAATTACAAATTTATCATAAATCCAAAAACTTGTAGGTCTGATTTTTTTAAAAATTTGAAGGTGGAAGTAGAACTTAGTGAAACTCTTTCTATAAAATAAAATTTATAGGAACCAAAATAAATTATTTTAATGATCATAATTATTATCAATAGATTTTTTTCTCTTCTACCGCTAGAATTTCATTCCGCGTTGAGCTTGTGGTCTTCATTCTTATAGCAAGGTAGATTTGAATTATAGGCAACATCGGTCAAACTCATCTAATGTTTGGTCCATGCTTTGTTGGCATTCTCTTTTCTGCAATAACAATCTGGTAATGATTATTTTTAAAATATTATTTAATTATAAATTTATTTTTAATATTAATATATTAAAACAATTTAAAAATATAAAAATTATATTTTTTTTTTCAAAAACATATTTATATGTCAAAACAAATTGTGACTAAATGCAGTTGATGCCACTATAGTTATTAAAAAATGAACCGGCCTGTCGGTTTGATTTGGTGGTTGGACCGGTCTGACTAAGATAAAAAACCGTCCAAGAAAAAACCCGCAAAACCTGGTTGACCAGGCGAGTCGACCCAGGACCCGGCCGCCCTACACGAGACCCGATATTTTTTTTTAAATGTGGTTTTTCTCTAATACCCTCTTTTTATATTTTTTTAGTTGATTATTAACATTTTTTAAAGTTCACTATTTAAATACTAGAAAAATATTTTATTTTTTCAATATGATATTTACAACTTTTTAGTATATATATTCTATGTTTCCTAAGAAAAAATGTTATATTTTCAATATGAGATTTGAACTCTTTTTGTATATATACTCTATATTCACAAGAAAAAAAAATTTCAATGTAAAATAAAAAAAGTTTATTTTTTGTTTAAATTTTTTGTGATGCTAGGTTGAGAAAATATTATTGATGGCTGTGTTCATTCCCCGTGTTTTTTTTTTTATAGTAAACGAGTGAATTATATATTAAACAGCCCCATCAAGTAGGTAGAACTGAACGAAAGATAAATACAATGAGAATATAAAAGAAAAGAGAAGACCAAAATGACGAGGGACCTAATTAATTAGTCTAGTTCATAATACATTCAGGATTTCTAAAAAGATTTGAGTCTGTGTAGCGGAAATTTCTAACTGAAGACTTCAACCAGAAGGCTAAACGGTGAAAGGCGAGGTCAAAAATCATATCCCAATCCGGAGCCTTGGATTCGAAGATTAGGCGGTTGCGCGCTATCCAAATTGACCAGCACAGACCTTTGCAGAGGAGGGTAATAGCACGTCGCTGAAAATTTTCATTAATCAAACCGGACTATTCCTGTAGATTTTGAAATCGGTCTTTGTGCAGACAACCTGAGCACCCAAACCAGTTCAAGAAATGACCCCAAAGAGACCATGTTATAGGACACCAATGGAAGAGATGATTAATTGTCTCAATTTCCTTGCAGCAGAATGGGTAGTGAGATTCCTCATATTTAATGATTCTCCTCTCAGCTAAAAAACTCCGTGTACTCAAACTGCCATGAAGAAGAAGCCATATGAACACATCCATTTTTGGAGGGGTATAACCATTCCATAGCAGAACAGGGGAGTGATTATTTTCAGTTGCCGATAGACTATAAAAAAGAACGCAACCTGATTAAGCTGAGTACATGCCAGAGCTGTGAAATTTCCATAACTTGCGGTCTGCACCATCTGAGAAAATGAGACCACGCTGCACCTCTGCGATCAAGCTCTCCCTCATGCAGTTTTCACGAGGCTGGAGGGGTCTTCTCCAGGATAGGTTAAAAGATGTATCTGTCAAATCACATATATCTGCAAGGCTGGATTTTTGCTGCAGGGAGAGGTTATACAGTCTGGGGAATAAGAGTTGGAGAGTGGTTATAGAGCCAAGCCAAGAGTCAGTCCAAAACCGGATGTTCCTCCCATCACCCACCTTGAAACCGACGTTTGCATGTAAAAGATTGGATATGTTTTGTGTTGAGAAGATCGCCGAAACAATGCCATGCCAAGTTGGAGATAAATAACCTCTAAACTCAGGGATATCATTAATAAAGTGAGGTCGATATTTTAGAAGAATGTGTTCTTGCCAGCCTCCTACCACTCCATTATCCAGATTCCAAAACCATTTAAATAGCAGAGCCAAATTTTTGTTGTGGATGGATCCCAGCCCAAGACCACCAGAAGATTTACTTTTTATTACCTTGTGCCAGGCCACCTTAAAAATCCCATGAGATGTTGAGGTTCCTTTCCAGAGAAAAGACTAGGTTAGAGAAGAGATGACTTTAATAATACCCTTTGGCATAGCAAAAACTGACATGTAGAACAAAGGAAGAGAGCTTAAGACTAATTTAATTAGACATAACCTTCCCGTCATGCTCAAAAAATTCCCTTTCCATGTGCTTAGCTTTGCTATGATAGTGGACAACACTGGTTTCCAAGTAGAGAGTCTGCTAGGATTGGCTCCAAGAGGTAGTCCAAGGTACCTGACCGGGAAAGTATCACTACGACAGAAAACTGAGTTCGCCAAGCTAGAGGTGTAGTCGTTGTCCAAGTTGATACCTATTAGTGAGCTTTTATAGAAATTAACTTTTAATCCAGAAATGATCTCAAACCAACGAAGTATCCTCTTGGCATGTAGAAGAGAGGGAAAATCATTTGGCAGGAAAATCAGAGAGTCATCGGTATATTGCAAATGAGTTATGTAATGTCCTGGAGCAGTCTGTAAGCCTTTGAAATAACCTGAAGCTGATGCCCTATTGAATAAAACTGTCAATCCCTGAACTGCGATGTCAAATAGGAAAGGAAAGAGAGGGTCCCCTTGCCTGAAACCCCTCTCTAGACTAAATTCTCTACTGGGGGAACCGTTTATCAAGATGGCTAATTTAGAAGTGGATAAGCATTCAAAGATCACCTTCCTCCAGTGTGGGCCAAAACCCATGTATCCCATGCTTGTGTCAATATGTTCCCATAAAATTGAGTCAAAGGCTTTATGGAAATCTACCTTCAGTAAGAGGTCATGCTCCTTCTTGTTGCGCACACCATGGACAACCTCATTTGCTATCATGAACCCATCTAAAATCTGACGCCCAGCAATGAATGCAGACTGGTTAACACTGATTACATCTGTCAAGACACGTCTAAGCCTAGTGGACAGTAGTTTTGCCACTATTTTATATAACCCGTGAATCAAGCTTATCGAGCGAAGATGAGAGAATCTGCTCGGCCCCTTTGATTTTGGAATCAGAGTTACAAAACAAGAGCTGATACCCTTTGGAAGTTTACTAGTTCTGAAAAAACTTTTAACCAACATAAAAACCTTTGAGCTGATGATATTCCATACCTTTTTATAGAAGGAGAAGGTGAAACCATCGGGGCCAGGGGCTTTAGAACCATCACAGTCCCACACAGCTTGCTTAACTTCTTCCATTGAAGGTGGTCTTTCAATCCAAATAGACTTTGCTTCTGAAATTTTAGAGAACCCCGAGCCTCCCCTTTCAATTATTTTACACGTTGGTTTCCGAAACAAGGATGAGAAGAAGTTGACAGCGCCTTCTTTTATATCATTTGGGGAGACTAGGTGACTACCATTATGATCAATCTTACTAATATAGTTGCGGCCTTTCCTTAGACTTGCCGATATGTGAAAAAAACGTGTTCTTATCCTCCATTTTATACCAGTTTTGACGAGATTTTTGTCTCCAGATATCTTCAACCCTTCTGTTAACCTTCTATAAATCAGAGTTCAACCCCTGGAGCTTTGTTTTTTCGGTCTCAGACAAGGGACGCACTTCGCTTTTGTTTTCAGGTGTTGTAATATAGTTCTGGATGTCTGCAAGTTTTAGATTCTGATCCCCGAAAGTGGATTTATTCCATTGTCTCAGTTTTTTTTCCCATGATCCCCAGCTTCTTAATCAGATTAAACTCACCTGGAAACTCCTTACAGCTATCAGACCAGAGGGCCTCAAAATCTGTTAAGAAAGAAGGGTGCGACAGCCAGCAGTTTATGAAACGTAACGGCTTCCACCCCCAGTCTACCTCAGGGCTTTGGAGGAGCAGCTGACAATGATCTAACATCCCTCTAGGGTAGCGGCAAAGAGATAGAGACGGGAACTGAAGCTGAAATTCCAGGGAAGCAAAAGCTTTATCAATGCGGCTCATAGACCCACCCCTAAACCAAGTGAACCGGTGCCCCTGCATATTGTATTCAACCAGTTCACTATCGGATATGAATCTGCGGAATGAAGTTGAACCTGATAGATTGAGGTTACCACTACTTCTCTCATTAGGGAGTAGAGTTTCGTTGAATCACCTATCACCACCAGTGGTAGTTCAAAAGCAAACTTAAGAGTGGTGATTTCTTCCCATAGATCAGCACGTTCTTTCACTGAAGATGCAGCGTAGACACCAACTATCATACAATTAAAAGAAGAGGGAATATGTGTGCCACATAGGCTGATCCACTGCCCCCCAAATTCTATAGAGTTAACTTCAAAGATAGAGTTATCCCACATTGCTATAATCCCTCCTGATTTCCCAACAAATTCTAGAAAAGTCCATTTGACATTTGCAATATTCCACAGATTTCTAATGAAGGAGTCACAACAATTATTTTTCTTGGTTTCTAAAAGGAAACAGATACCAACATTATTTTTTATAAGCCTATTCCGGATGGAATTTTGTTTGTGTGCCATACCTAAACCACAGCTGTTCCAAGCAAAGATATTCATAACGAGAACAAAAACTCAGGCAGACTAGACTTAGCGGGGTAGAAAACTTACAACTGGTTAACTGATGTCCACTCATCTACTTCTCTGTCAATGTTTCTCATTATTCCTTCTTCGTACCCTTTTAGTTCTTGCGGGTTTCCCAGACCTAGAGCCACAACATCTTGTATCATTTCTTGAGTCTCCTTTTCACTGTCAAACCCATTGTCTGGATGCTTCATACAGGTGATTTGAAACCAAATATTTCCTTGAGTCTCCTTTTCACTGTCAAGCCCATCTTGTGTTCATTCCCCGTGTAGCTGCTGGAGTTAGGAATTTGGGGAGTTTTTATTGGAAAAAATAAAAGATTTTAAGGCTTATGGGTTAATAAAATCTCAATATTTAATGTTAAAAAATAGATTCATTAAAGTTAATAATAAAAGTTTGTTGAACTTTGCAATTCACAAGAGAAAACATAAGATTGTTTTTATAAATAGAGCAGTATTGAGTAATATATATATATATATATACTACTCTGTAGCATTGTGCATCCAGCTAAGATACAGCTCCACTAAGATGAATTATTGTCAAATGGGATCAGGAATATAAATCTGGTACTGATAAGTGTGCTTATGCAAGACTATTGAAGAGCGGTAGATTCAAGCATAATTTGTTTTCCAGTAACAACAACAGATCTTAAATACTCGTCATCCATTTTCTTTATCTCTCTATGAATTCTTTCTACGGTGCACATAAATGATTCCGATAAAAGGTCACTGGATAAAGCAATCGGAGAAGCTCTAAATATCACATTGCCAAAGTAGCTACACTGAAGTGGAGGATTCAGTTTGGAACGACCATCGACCGATATAAGTAATTTGGTTTTTTATCAGTGGTAAGAACTTAGGATCAAGAGGTTTGCTCTCTCTATGGTATCAGATTCGAGCCTTGTAGTTGCTCATATGATGACCACTAGAGGCTTACATGATCGTTAACTTCAGAGCTCGTGGGATTAGTCGAGGTACGCGCAAACTGACCGGACACCCACGTTAAAAAAATAAAAATTGATTTTTTGATCATTTTTAGGAAAATTACGTGCCTATGATACAGAACGGCGGCATATGTGTGCGGCTAGGATCTCGTAGATGGTGTACTTGGTTTCGCTCTCGACGTTGTTTGCCTTTGCTTTTAATTATGGAATTAATTTGATCCAGTGTAATTTTAAAATTTGCCAAAGATTGGGATTTTGTGTTTTTGGTGAGGGTATTCATAGGAGGTGGTGGATCATATTCAACATGATGGAAAGTAGATTTTGGTGGCACCCGACCACGGAGGATGGTTCGATCAAGCAACAGTGGAAGGGCGCGTGCTAAAGTAGCCCAAGAGTTTATGAAATGGAGAGCTCTATTGCCATCTGCTAGAGTGTGATACCACCCAACTCCGAGACAAACTCCATCACATTTACATGGCCCATCTATTGACAGTTTCTACAGATTTACTTTAAAACATGGATGTATATATAGAGGGTAATTGTGCTGTTTTTTAAAATGTTATTTATTTAAAAATATATTGAAATAATAATATTTTTTTTAATTTTAAAAAATTATTTTTAATATTAACATATAAAGAAATCTAAAAACAATAAAAAAATATTAATTTAAAATAAAAAATAAAATTTTTAATTTTTAATTTTTTTTAAAATATTTTTAAAACATAAAAAAAAGAAAATAATCATGACTATAGATACTTTGTAATAATTTACTTTAAAACGTGGTCCCAGCATTGTTTCTTAACTTGTGTAAAAAGCTCTACAAAACTACCAAAATCTTACTCCCATCTCTGGCTTGTGAAGCAAAGCAAATTTGAACATGGAAGTTCAAATCATATCTAGAAAATTGATTACTCCATCATCTCCGACTCCACCCCACCTTCAAAACTTGAAAATATCATCGGTTGACCAGCATGCTCCGTATGTTTATGTGCCTACCATCTTCTACTACGCTGCTAATGGTGAAGAATATGATGTCAAAAATGCAGAAAAAAGTTTGCAGATGCAAAACTCACTATCTGAAATCTTAGCCCTCTATTATCCATTCGCAGGAAGATGCGCAAAAGATGATCCATGTATTGAATGTAATGACAAGGGGGCAGAATTTCTTGAAGCCCAAGTAAATGGCTCTCTCTCTCAGCTTTTTGGTGACCGTGAGCTTGAGACCAACTTGAACAGTCACTTAGCTCCTCATTACTTTGATCCAAGTAATAGCTCTCCATTAGCTGTTCAATTCAACATGTTTGAATGTGGTGGAATTGCTATAGGTATATCTTTGACACACAAGATTGCTGATGCATTCACGGTGTTCACCTTCATTAATGCCTGGACTACTGCAAGCCGCTTTGGGGTCGATCAAGTGCCTTGCCCGAGTTTCGAATTAGCTTCCATTTTCCCACCAAGAGCTGCATCTAGAGTGGAGAATATTGTTACAATCAAAGCTGCAACTAATAATATTGTCACTAAAATGTTTGTGTTCGATGGTGTAGCGATTTCGAAGCTGAAAGAAGCTACAAATTTCAGTGCTAGCGGTTCACATCAGTCTCTCAACTACCAAGGGACACGAGTGAAGGTTGTGATAGCACTTATATGGAGGTGTTTAATGAGGTTGTCTCAAGCCAGACATGGCTGCATGAGGCCTTCCCTCATGAAAGTTCCAGTTAATTTGCGAGGAAAGATACCGCAACCAATACCAGAAAATTCCTGTGGAAACCTGATAAGCTGGGCAGTCGCTCAATTCAAGCCAGGTGATGAGAGCGAGGTGAAACTTCATGAATTGGTAAGTCGAATTAATAGCGGAATTGAAAATGCTTTCTCAAATTATTCAAAAGCTACAAGTGATGATGAATTATTTTTTCTGGTGATGGACGGCTTTCGGAAGGTAAGTAAAGCATTGATAGAAAATGAAGTAGATGTCTATATGTTTGGTTGCTGGTGTCGGTTCCCTATGTATGAAGCTGATTTTGGTTGGGGAAAGCCAACTTTGGTGTGTGGTGGTAATTCGCAGGTTCCAAGGGAGTGTATTAGGCTTTTCGACACTAAAGATGGTTATGGAATTGAGGCAATAGTGAGCTTGGAAGAAAATAAAATGCTTCTTTTTCAACAAGATCCTGATATTCTAGCATTCAGTACTTCCTAAAAATTAAGCTGTATCATCATCAACTACCCCTCTCCTTTTTGTGCTCCAAGCTGGTTATGTAATTTAGGCTTTATTTTCTTGTTATGTTTAGTGTGTGCAATCAAATAAAGAAATCCAGCCGGTTTCTGACTGTCAGATCGCCAAATTATGCGTGTGGTTTGAGTGAAATTGCTGCACGTGACCACTTAGTTTGTAAAAAAAAAAAAAGCGTTCTTATTGATTTAATAAATGAGAAATTATATTGATACTCCAGTAGTTTAGTTATATTTTTATTTTTTCTATATATTTTTTAAGAAATTACAGTTTAATTTTCTTGTACTTCTTTTATCTCGGGTTTGATTTTAATTTCTATTTTTGAATGGAAATTTTGGATTGACTGAATTATTTTTTGAGCTTGTGTGGGGGAAGTGGTGGGATTGCGAGATCGAGTCAGTGAAGGAAAGGGAGATTTAGGAGAGATAAAAAAAAACAAGAATTTTGGATATTTGATTTGTTATTTGTGTGTATTTATAATATATTATATATGAGGACAATTTAGTTTTTTTCTTAAAGTAATTGATAAATAAAAAAATAAAAAAAAGTAAAAAAATAACTAAATTATAAAAGAATCAATGTAATTTTTCTTTTAATTTATAATAATGTTGAAATTGATATACTTGAGGAATGCTTGCTAAAGAATCTCTTATTCAATTTTTTATCATGTTAATTTCTTGTGATGTGAATTTAAATAATATGGTTAGCTCGTTTATAAAACATCAATCGAGATATATTGAGCTATACTTGACAACTCGATTTAAAAGAGTAAACTCCTCTACTATAATCTAGTATGAATACTCTCTTTCTCTCTCTATATATATATAGTCAAATGAGTATACAAGCATCATAATTCATTAGTAAGAGGAGTAGGTAATTGGACATTAATACTTAAAATTGTAGAAATAGATGATCGAAGTATGAATGATCATGTATATAGTGATAATGAAGAAGCAAGTATTTTAGGTTTGGCTAAGACATCAAATAAAGAAGGAATAATAAGACCCCCTATTGGAACCAAATTTTTTACACTTATTTGTTATATATATTTGAAAAAAAATAGAAAAATCCAAAAAATATACATTTTTAATAAATTTAGTCATTTTTCTATTTACATAATTTCTATGTTTTAAAAATAATCATAAGAAATACAAAAATACAAAATAATATATATATATATATATATATATATATATATATATATATCAAAATTGGATCAATAATTGAGTATCACATGTAAAAATTGAGTTTGAGAATTCTTTGATCATAATCAAGGTTCAATTGAAGATGAAATTTAAAAAAGGACTTAATTCTGCTAAGATTAAAAGAAATTTTATGTTCAAAGATGATTTTGAAATAAATAGCTAAGTTAGAAATTAATGGAGGGCTTAATTGAAAATATAATTTGAAATTGGGAGTCAATTTGTTTTTAAAATGAAGATGGGAAGAACCAAGGATGAATTTGCAACAAATAATTAAATCCAGAGGAGTAAAATGATTCAATTAGGGACACAATTGAAAAGAAAATGCGATTTAGGAATTTTTGTGATACCAAGGACTAAATTGAAAAGATCATTTAATTGAATTTAAGGTTTAAACTGAAAGAAATTTCAATATTAAAAATCTTAATTGAATGAAATTGAAAAATTATAAAGCCAAGGACTATAATGAAAAAGATTAGATATTAAGGGGACCAATTGACTATTTTTATAATTTCATTTTAATCCCATTTTGTTGTAATCAAACCAATTCAGTCCAATTAATCCCAATTAAGTCCAATTTAGTTAAATCAATTTAATTCAACCCATTTAATTCATATTTGAGGTCGAATTTTGTTCAATTGATTCATTTTAGTCTAGAATCCAATTAATCAATCCTAGCAATTAATCCCAAGTTTCAGTCTCAATATTATAGCTCTCAATCCCCATTTTCTAGCCTCTCTCATCAATATATAACACAAATTTGCAGCTTTAATTTGCAAAACAAAAACATGAGATTTTATTTGTATTGTACAGCTATAATGGGGGAGATTTGAGAGATTTGATTGGGAGTGTACTTGAAGTAACTCCCTCTCGATTTAAAGGAAAAGGAAAGAATCAACAAGGAAAAGGAAAATGAAAGAATTTCAAAAAATTCTTAACTGTGAATTTCTTTAATTTGAATTTCTTTAATTTGACTTTT
The DNA here is from genome assembly GCF_951802175.1 of Populus nigra. NCBI lineage: Eukaryota > Viridiplantae > Streptophyta > Magnoliopsida > Malpighiales > Salicaceae > Populus > Populus nigra. Next base: position 15,037,411 of record NC_084862.1, on the reverse strand, counting down.
AATTAACTTTAAATTTTATTTTTTTTTTATGATTTTATCATTGGTTTCAATCAATTGACTCTGTAGAAATTAAGTTTGGTCCTCTAAAATTTCAATCTTCTCAATTAAACCGAAATTGATCTTCAAAACTTAATTTTCACCAATTAAGTTTCTGATAAAATTAATTTGACCAATTTAAAGTATAATTAAGTCCTTGCACTTAATTAAATAGTTTAATTGTATCCAAATTAATTCTTAAACACAATTAAAATTTAATTTGTCCCATAATTAAATCAAACTGACCTATTAAAAATTTAATTATGTCAATGGACTTAATTTTTATGCAAATTCATCCAATAATTATTTAATTTGACGTTAAATCTGCGTTGTTTCTCCGATCTTGAGTACAACGGGGTACAATTATCCTCTAAATTTTGCAAAAAATTACAACTTGATTCTTCAATATATTTCAAATTCATCTTAGTCTGTTTTCAAATTGCCTTTCTCCTTACTATTATTATTTATATTTAATGTTTTATGGGGAAGGAAAAATGTAACTTTTAGGGGAATAACTCAGAAAGAAATAAGTTATTATAGATGCATTCGTGGATTAGTGATCTCCATGTGAGCTAAGCTCATATAATTCATCACCTCTGTTGTAATGGAAAGGCTATAAATGCTTTCTGCTTTGTCTAAGATTGAGTTTACTAGGGTAAAGAATTGCAAGACGGCATAAGAGATATGGAAGTTGCTTAAGGTTACTCATGAAACATTGAGCCAAGTTAGGTCTCTAGATTAATATGCCTCACTTGAGAGTATGGACTTTTTAAGATAGAACCGGGCAAAGACATAAGAAAAATGCACACTGGGTTCATTAGTATTCTTAGTGAGCTTGCGGCTTTAGGTAAAACATTATCAATAAAGAAATGATTGGCAAAATCTCGAGGTCATTACCTCAGGTTTGGGAGATAAAGGTCACGGCAATAGAGAATTCCAAGAACCTCAGAACTCTAAACTCTGATGAGTTTACTGTTTCGTTAACAGCACATGAAGGAAAGATGAAGGATCTTAAAATGGATATGAAAATGTGCCGAAGAAAATGACGATTGCTTTGAAGTCCTCGGTACACAAAATGGATGATGAAAGCAATAATGATGATGAGGATATAAGATTGAAAAAGAGAAGTACGCAAATCGATAGAACAAAGTGACAAAGTTGATTCAAATAGGAGAGATGTTATTGATTGCGAAACGCGGAGTCATGTGAGGCATGATTGTCCAGCCTACTGCATGAGATGACGATAATAAGCACAATTATACTTTAAAATGATTCGCAAATGTTATGTTATTTTAACTGCACTATTTTTTAAAAAAATATTTTCTTAGTTGTGTTATTTCTTATCAATTTCAATTTGTTTTTCAACTGTGGCAAGACCCCACCAAACTCACGAGTAAATGAGACAATGATCACGTGTTTGTCCTTTCCATTTCTGCAGCCAAGGTCTCATATGTCCCAGCTTCCAGCTGCTACGCCCCCACCTCCTTCGCCACTCTCTGAAATCTACCCAGTTGTAAAGATGAAGACAACACGGCCGTATGCCTTTTTCAGAGACAACGACAACAATATGGTAGATGACAGCACTATATGGTCCCCTTCCTACCTGGTTCCCATTATTATATATATGTTTTCATAAACGGATCCTAAACCCTATACCAAACTTTAAACCCTAATAATATTAGGTAGTGTTTGACATTTCATTAAAAAAGTTTTAATGAGGCAATAGTGAGCTTGGAAGAAAATAAAATGCTTCTTTTTCAACAAGATCCCGATATTCTAGCATTCATTACTTCCTAAAAATTAAGCTGTATCATCATCAACTACCCGTCTCCCTTTTGTGCTCCAAGCTGGTTATGTAATTTAGGCTTTATTTTCTTTTTATGTTTAGTGTGTGCAATCAAATAAAGAAATCCAGCCGGTTTATGACTGTGAGATCGCCAAATTATGCGTGTGGTTTGAGTGAAATTGCTGCGCGTGACCCCTTAGTTTGTAAAAAAAATTGTGTTTTTATTGATTTAATAAATGAGAAATTATATTGACACTCCAGTAGTTTAGTTATATTTTTATTTTTTCTATATTTTTGTAAGAAATTACAGTTTAATTTTCTTGTACTTCTTTTATCCCGGGTTTGATTTTAATTTCTATTTTTGGAATGGAAATTTCGGATTGATTGAATTATTTTTTGAGCTTGTGTGGGGGAAGTGGTGGGATTGCGAGATCGAGTTAGTGAAGGAAAGGGAGATTTCCATAATGGTTTGTGTTGTTGGGAACAACACAACCCTATAAATTATACATGTTATTCTAATAGCGCAATCGATTGGGATATGTTATTTCAAACATTGCAACTGTAAAAATAAAATACCCTATAATTCCTCCCTATTTCTCTTACACCTTTTTTGACTAAAATTCTTCTTTTCCTCATCACTGATCAATCTTCCTCTCCTGTTTGCACCAAATCCTAACTATTTTCCTCCATTTCTCTCTTCATTTCATCATCTCTTCCTCTCCTATTCCACATTCGTGTTTTTCCCGTAACTACGTACCACCCCTCCCTCTTCTTCACCCTCCTCCATCACTGCCACTCCCATCATTTTATATATCTTCAACAAATCAAATTGATGTAATGATATATAATTTGATGAAATAATGTTATAAATAACAATAATTAGGTATAAATTGTGATTCCGAGTGCTAGTTTAAACATGTCACTAACCAAAACTAAGCATGTACTATATAAAGTAATTAAGTGGAATTATAATGATATTAAAATTATTATTACTTGGGGAATGCTTGCTAAGGAATCTCTTATTTAGTTTGTTGTCATGTTAATTTCTTGTAATGTGAATTTGAATAATATGGTTCGCTCGTCTATGACAAATTAATCAAGATACATTAAGCTATACTTGACTACTCGACTTAAAAGAGTAAACTCCTCTAATATAATCGAGTATAAGTATACTCAAGTCTTGGTCTCCGTGTGTGTGTGTGTGTGTAATCAAATGAGCATACAAGCATCATAATTCATTAGTAAAAGGAGTAGTGAATTGGACATTAATACCTAAAATTGTAGAAATAGATGATTGAAGTATGAATGACTCTCTAAATCTAGTTAAGATGAAGAAGCAAGTATTTTAGGTTTGGTAGACACATCAAATAAATATGGAATAATAAGACCTCCTATTGTAACCCAATTTTTTACACTTATTTGTTATATATATTTGGAAAACAAATTAGAAAAATCCAAAAATATTTATTTTTAGTAAATTTAGTCATCTTTCTATTTACATAATTTCTATGTTTTAAAAATAATAATAAGAAATACAAAAATACAAATTAATATATATATATATATATATATATATATATATATATATAGAGAGAGAGAGAGAGAGAGAGAGAGAGGGTCAAAATTGGATCAATAATTGAGTATCACATGTAAAAATTGAGTTTGAGAATTTTTGGGTCATAATCAAGGTTCAATTGAAGATGAAATTTAGAAAAGGACTTAATTTGGCTAAGATTAAAAGAAATTTTAAGTTCAAAGATGATTTTGAAATAAATAGCTAAGTTAGAAATCAATGGAGGGCTTAATTGAAAATATAATTTGAAATTGGGAGTCAATTTGTTTTTAAAATGAAGATGGGAAGAACCAAGAATGAATTTGCAACAAATGGTTAAATCTAGAGGAATAAAATTATTCAATTAGGGACACAATTAAAAAAAAAATACGATTTAGGAATTTTTGTGATACTAAGGACTAAATTGAAAAGATCATTTAATTGAATTTAAGGTTTAAACTGAAAGAAATTTCAAGATTAAAAATCTTAATTGAATGAAATTAAAAAATTCAAAAGCCAAGGACTATAATGAAAAGGATTAGATATTAAAGGGACCAATTGATTTTTTTTATAATTTCATTTTAGTCCTATTTGTTTTAATCGAACCAATTTAGTTAAATTAATTTAATTCAACCCATTTAATTCATATTTGAGGTCCAATTTTGTTCAATTGATTCATTTTAGTCTAGAATCCAATTAATCAATCCTAGCAATTAATCCCAAGCTTCAATCTCAATATTATAGCTCTCCACCCCCATTTTGTAGCCTCTCTCATCAATATATAGCACAAATTTGCAGCCTTGATTTGCAAAACAAAAACATGAGATTTTATTTGTATTATACAACTATAATGGGAAAGATTTGAGAGATTTGATTGGGAGTGTACTTGAACTAATTCCCTTTAGATTTAAAGGAAAAAGAACGAATGAACAAGGGGGCATTAAAGGCATTTATCATACATAAACTTTTTGATTTTATATAATTTTATCTTCACTGAGTTTTAATATTAACCCTGAATTTTAGTGTTTTTTTTTATTATGATCTTTGATTTTGAATTTATATAAATTTATCCTCAATTACCCATTAAAGTTTCAATTTCTTTAATTTCACCCTTAATTTCAACTAAATTGAGTTTCTAGAATTCGATATTTTTTTAAAAAAGATCATTGGCTGTAAATTTCTTTAATTTGACTCTTAATTAACTCTAAACTTTGTTTTTTGTTTTTTGATTTTACCATTGATCTCAATCAATTGACTTTGTAGAAATTAAGTTTAGTCCTCTAAAATTTCAATCTTCTCAATTAAGCTCAAATTGATCTTTCAAACTTAATTTTTCACCAATTAAGTTTCTGATAAAATTAATTTGACCAATTCAAAGTATAATTAAGTCCTTGCACTTAATTAAATCATTTAATTGGACCCAAATTAATTCTTAAACATAATTAAAATTTAATTTATCCCATAATTAAATCAAATTGGCCTATTAAAATTTAATTATGTCCATGGACTTAATTTTTATGCAAATTCATCCAATAATTATTTAATTTGACATTGAATTTGTATTGTCTCTTCGATCTTGAGCACAACGGGGTACAATTATCTTCTAAATTTTACCAAAAATTGCAACTTGATTCTTCAATATATTTGAAATTCATCTCAGACTATTTTTAAATTGCTAGTCTCCTTGCTATTATTATTTATATTTAATGTTTTATTGGAAGGAAAAATGTAACTTTTAGGGAAATAACTCAGAAATAAGTTATTACATATGCATTCTTGGATTAGTGATCTCCATTTTCTCCTAAGCTCATATAATTCATCACCTCTGTTGTAATGGAAAGGCTATAAATGCTTTCTGCTTTGTCTAAGATTGAGTTTACTAGGGTAAAGAATTGCAAGACGGCATAAGAGATATGGAAGTTGCTTAAGGTTACTCATGAAACATTGAGCCTAGTTAGGTCTCTAGATTAATATGCCTCACTTGAGAGTATGGACTTTTTAAGATAGAATCGGGCAAAGACATAAGAAAAATGCACACTGGGTTCATTAGTATTCTTAGTGAGCTTGCGGCTTTAGGTAAAACGTTATCAATAAAGAAATGGTTGGCAAAATCTCGAGGTCATTACCTCAGGTTTGGGAGATAAAGTTCACGGCAATAGAGAATTCCAAGAACCTCAGAACTCTAAACTCTGATGAGTTTACTGTTTCGTTAACAGCACATGAAGGAAAGATGAAGGATCTTAAAATGGATGAAAATGTGCCGAAGAAAATGACAATTGCTTTGAAGTCCTCGGTACACAAAATGGATGATGAAAGCAATGATGATGATGATGAGGAGGATATAAGATTGAATAAATTTTTGAAAAAGAGAAGTACGCAAATCGATAGAACTTCGAAGGTGAACAAAGTGACAAAGTTGATTCAAATAGGAGAGATGTTATTGATTGCGAAACGCGGAGTCATGTGAGGCATGATTGTCCTCATAAAAATAAGAACGAGAAGCATTACAAGAAGAGGAAATCCAGCCTACTGCATGAGATGACGATAATAATTTGCTTGAAAGATCCCGGCAGATCTTGTTACTACCGAAAAATTGTCACTGATGAGACACTTGTACAAATCAACTTAAAGATGAAAGCCTGCAGAAATAAAACATCCATACTCCAAACACTTTAGTTATGCAATTAAAAGCAAAGTTTTTTTATAATACAAGAAATTAAGCATTCACATGCAAAACTCACAGGATTGCACACATTATTTGGCGAACTCACAGTCAGAGCTCGACTGAATAATCAAGAAATAAAGCCCCCGTTAAATGGGTAACATTTTTAACGACACTAATAATGTCACTAAACATACGAGAAGGAGAATTATAGTCTGCTTTTTTTGTAGTGACTGAATGCTAGAATATATGGATCTTGTCGGAAAAGAAGCATTTTGTTTTCTTCCAAGCTCACCCTTGCCTCAATTCCTTTGCCATCTTTAGTGTCCAGAAGCAAAATCATCTCTTTCTCAACCTGCACACTTCTACTCACCAAAGCGGGCTTTCCCCAACCAAAATCTGCGTCATACAGTGGGAACTGGCTCCAGCAAGAAAACATATAGACATCTGCCTCACTTTCCTTCAATGCTTGACTTACCTTCTGAAAGTCTTCGTTAACCATAAAAAATAAGTCTTCGCCATTTGAAGCTTTCTCATAATTTGAGACAGTTTTCTCAATTGCATCATGGATCCTGCTTACCAATTCATGAAGTTGAATCTTTATCTCATCATTTGGCAGATATTGCGTTACTGCCCAACTTATAAAGTTCCCACAAGAGTTTTCTGGGATTTTTATATTTGTCTTTCCTCGCAGATTCACTGGAACTTTCAACATGGAAGGTCTCCTTCTTCCATCCCTAGCTTGATCTACCCTAATAAATGCACTCCAAATAAGTGCTGTCACAACCTTTACTCTCGTCAGTTGGTGTCTGTTGAACTGTGAACTGCTTGCACTAGCAGCTGCTTTCAGATTTGATATTGCCTCACCATCAAACACAAACTTCTTTGTGACAATCTTATTAGTCGGAGCTCTTCCTAGAACCAAATTCTGAACTCTAGATGCTTCTCGTGGTGGGAAAATGATACCCAATTCGAAACTTGGGCGATGAACTTCATTGACTCCTATTCGGCATGCAGTAGCCCAGTTGTTAATCAATGTGAACATGGTGAATCCATCTCCTATCTTGTGTGTCATTGAAATACCTATAGCGACTCCACCACATTCAAACTCGTTGAATTGCACTGCTAGTGGAGAGCTGTAGTCTGGATGAAAGTTCTGTTGAACCAAGTGATTCGGCGATGTCCGCTGAAGAAACTCAGAGAGGCTGCTGTATACTTTGGCTTCCAAATATTCTACTCCCTTGTCATTACATTCGATTGAAAGATTATCTCTTGCATATCTTCCTGCGAATGGATAATAGAGTGTTAAGATTTCAGACAAAGATTTTTGTAACAGCAAACTTTTTTCTGCGTTCTTGACAGCATACTCTTCCCCGTCAACAGGGTAATAGAAGATTGTAGGCACGTAAAAAAATGGAGCAAGCTGGTCAAAACATGTCACTCTCGTGTTTTGAAGGTGGGGAGGAGTCGGAGATGATGGAGTTATCAATTTTCTAGATGTGATTTGAACTTCCATTTTCCAATTTGCGTTGCTTCACAAGCTAGAGATGGGAATAAGAGAGGTAGCTTTGCAGAATTTTCACAGGAGTACAAGAAGAGGTAAATTAGCACAATTAAAAAAAATAACACATTACATAAAATATTTTTGAAAAATGAGCCCTGTCACCTTAAAGCAGTTCTTGTGGCCACTCTCTGAAATCTTTTGAAAAATAACACAATTAAAAAAAATAAGCACAATTATACTTTAAAATGATTCGCAAATGTTATGTTATTTTAACTGCACTATTTTTTAAAAAATATTTTCTTAATTGTGTTATTTCTTATCAATTTCAATTTGTTTTTCAACTATGGCAAGACCCACCAAACTCACGAATAAATGAGACAATGATCACGTGTTTGTGCATTCCATTTCTGCAGCCAAGTTTTCATATGTCCCAGCTTCCAGCTGCTACGCACCCACCTCCTTCGCCACTCTCTGAATCTACCTAGCTGTAAAAATGAAGACAACACCGCCCTATGCCTTTTTCAGAGACAACGACAACACTATGGTAGATGACAGCACTATATGGTCCCCTTCCTACCTGGTTCCCATTATTATATATATGTTTTCATAAACGGATCCTAAACCCTGTACCAAACTTGAAACCCTCAACAACCAAACTTTAAACCCTAATAATATTAGGTAGTGTTTGACATTTTATTAAAAAAGTTTTTTTAAAAATTTAAATTTTTTAAATTTTTTGTTTTAAATTAATATTTTTTTAATGTTTTCAGATCATTTTCATACGCTGATATTAAAAATAATTTTTTAAAAATAAAAAAAATATTATTTTAATTCCGTCTCAAAATCTGTCGCTATATACCGACGGCATAACTCCGTCAGCTATACGGTCGGTATATACCGTGTAATATTTTCGTCGGTATATACTGACCGTATCACCGACGACCTATACAATTTGTTTGGAAAGTTCAAACGATGTGGTGACATGGAGTTTTTTCAGACGATGTTACCGACAGAATGACCGACAAATTCAAACCGATATAGTTGTACAGTGACGTGGCACTTTCACCGTCGGAATCACCGACGGAATGTATCAGTCGGTGATGCCATCGGTAAAAGCCATTATATACCCCCTCTGCCGACATTCTCTTCCTCTGTTTCTCCTTCTTCTTCCCCTTCTTCTTTCTCATCCACCTCTCCCCTCCCAAACTACAGCCAGCCACCCATCCCAACTCTCCACTCTTCTCAACACAATCACTCAAGTTTCTTATACTTTTGTACGTGGTCACAATATTTGTTCTTGTGGATTTTATCATTTTTTGTTTGTAAATCTATTCTTTTTAGTTTTAACATTTAAAGGTGAATTTTATTGTTTTTTTAGTATATGTATTTTGTTAACGTATGTACTTGTTTGATTGTTATTTGTCAAAGAAACTTGTAGTATGAATGTATAATTTTATAGTTGTTATAGTTTGTTTTAGATTTTGTCAAATTATATTTATTTGTAAATTATTGACATTTTGTTTGAATTACACCGAATTAAATGTGTTGTGATGAAATAAATAATTAATAGCTTGTTTAACGAGTCTATTTTAATTGTTATTAATTCTATTGCGAAGTTGTGATTTCCGTAAATTTATATATGTATAAATTTGTATGTATGAACGTTGATAGTTGATATTTGATAATGAATATTTAACATAAGTGTTTTTTTAGTTTGTTGGATAATGTCGGAGAAAACCAATATTTTTGTTATGTTTTATAGAGGTTCAATAGAATCATGGATGATCGTTCATGGATGTATCAGGACTCACCCCAAGGATTGCGGAGGATGGATTATTGTAACGGTGTTCAGGATTTTATTAATTTTACAAATTTATTCCGAAGAATTTTACTGATGGCGGTATTAGGTGTCCATGCAAGAAGAGTAAAAATTTAAAGTTTCTGCATCAAGATGTTGTAACGATGCATCTTCTAACCAAAGGGTTCATGGAGGATTACCTGTGTTGGTATGCACACAGAGAACTATTTGTTCCTGATGAGAGAATGGAAGAACAGGTAGTTGGCTCAATTTCTAGTGCTAGCAACATGGATGAAGTTGGAAATGAAAACAGTAATCCTTACAGGAATATAGTTATGGATGCTATGAGAATGAGTGAAGGTAATGTCAGAGAATGTCCAATCATAGAAGAAGAACCTATTGCAGATACAACAAGGTTTTTTGATCTGTTGAAAGATTCTGACGAACCATTATGGGATGGCTGCACGAATCACAGTAAATTATCTGTCGTAGCACAGGTGTTCACCATCAAGTCAGATCACGGGTTGAGTGGGGCCAGTTATGACAAGATTGTCAAATGGGCGAGAATCATTTTACCTGAAGGGAACACGCTAAAAGAGAACTTCTATGCTGCCAAGTCCATGATAAAACCCCTAGGTTTAGGATACCAGAAAATTGACATATGCCCTAACTTCTGCATGTTATACTACCTTGAAAATGCTGAGATGACCGAGTGCATGACATGCGAGCATTTCCGTTACAAACCCAGAACTGGTAGAGGGAAGACTCTCGTGGCAAAAAAAAACTTAGATACTTTCCAATCACACCTAGACTGCAGAGGTTATTCAAGTCACGAAGGACTACTGAGCACATGACATGACACCAATCACACCATGCGGTTCATGGAGTGATGGTTCATTCTTCTGACGGCGAAGCCCGGAAACACTTTAACGGTGTGTATCCTTACTTTTCAGCTGAATCAAGGAACGTGCGTCTTGGATTGTGTACAGACGGATTCAGCTGTGTTTGACCTAACATGCCTAAGCCTTAAAAAAAAATATCAAGTGCGCAAGCCTAAGGCATTCAGGTGCCTAAGCCTTAAAAAAAAATAAAAATTCAAGCACGCAAGTCTAAGGCATTCAGGTGCCTAAGCCTAAAAAAAAAATAAAAATTCAAGCATGCAAGTCTAAGGCATTCAGGTGCCTTAGTCTATTTTTATTTAATTTTTTATAAAGCAAATATCTTATTGTCTATTTTTTCTTTTAAAAAAAATTAAAAGCAGGTGGGTCAAATTATATGACCTTAGTCATCAAAAAGTCAAGGTATAAATATTTTAAATTTAAAAAATCCATTTTCAAGCATTTTTATTTTCTATCTATTTAAAAATTATTTTTACACCCCAGCAATCTTTTATAGTGTTTAATTACTAAAATATTAGAAAATAAAATTCAGAAAATTAGGCATATATTATGATCAAGACAAACAATTTTTCAATGAAAATACTGCTAGAATATTTCAACTCTAGCATCACGGTTTCATATCCACTCAAAGAAATTAAAGAACAAAGGTCAAACTTTCTTTATGCATTTTTTTATAAGTCACTGAACTTCCAATTGAGGATTTTTATATTTAGAGGGAATATCTATAATAGAAAAAAAAACCCTCATTAAGTTGCTAGAGCTTCTAACCTTTATTTCAACTCTAGGGTGCACGCTTTCTTTTAAACTAATAGAATTTAGATTTTGTAGTAGTTTTAATATTGTTAGAACTCTACAATATTAAAGATTGTTAACTATTAGAGTTTTATCATTGTTAGATGAAATTTTAGTTAAAGAGGACAAAATTTTTAAATAAAAATGTTAGTGGTGGTTTGGTAATTTGATTTTTAAAAGTTTTTTTTTTTGAAAAATAGTTCTTATAGAAATTAGAAATGAGAATATATGAAAGGCAACAAAAGATAGCTAAAAAGGATCAATTTGATTTTTTTAAAACATTAAAAACACTTTAAATTAACACTTCTAAATATATATAAAAGAAATTCGAATACGAAAAAGAAACAAAGTAGCTTGGTGCTTTTTGAAGCAAACTTTCACACAAGTTTGTTTACAAGCTCGATTACTATATAAAAAAAAATATTATTGACAAGCACATGTGTTTATTTATAAAAATCAACATTTGTAGAAAAGCTTTCGAAAGGATTCCATATAATCAGTCTCCAAGTATAGAGCCAACGAGAAACTCCTGTCGTTGGCTAGATCTGGATGTATGTATCCCTTACCTTCGAACATCGTTGCCGGGCGCATAAGCAACGGAGCACCCCATCCAAAATCAGCTTTAAAAAAAGGCAATTGCATCCAACTAACAACTGTAAGATTTGGGCAAGCACAAGTTGCAGAGCCTCGAACAATAGTGTTTACATCACCAACATCACCAAGCTCTTCTAAGTAGTCAAGAGCAAATCTTAAATACTCCTCATCCATTTTCTTTATCTCTCTATGAATTCTTTCTACGGTGCACATAAATGATTCCGATAAAAGGTCACCGGATAAAGCAATTGGGAGAAGTTGTAAATATCACATTGCCAAAGTAGCTAGACTGAAGTGGAGGATTCAATCTGGAACGACCATCGACCGATATAAGTAATTTGGTTTTTTGATCATTTTTAGGAAAATTATGTGCCTTCGATATATAACGCCATATGTGTGCGGCTAGGATCTCATAGGTGGTGTACTTGGTTTCGCTCTCGATGTTGTTTGCCTTTGATTTTAAGGAATTAATATGATCCAGTGTAATTTTGAAATTTGCCAAAGATTGGGATTTTGTGTTTTTGGTAAGAGTATTCATGGTAGGTGGTGGATCATATTCAACATGATGGAAAATAGATTTTGGTGGCACCCGACCACGTAGGATGGTTCGATCATGCAACGGTGGGATAGTGATAGAAAGGTCGTGTGCTAAAGTAGCCCAAGAGTTTATGAAATGGAGAGCTCCAGTGCCATCTGCTAGGGTGTGATGCCACCCAACTCCGAGACAAACTCCACCACATTTGAACGAGGTTACCTGCCAGCAATAATGACAGATTTTTTACTACCTTAACTTCGATAGATAAAAAAAAGTAATAATTAGTTGTTGAAATTCTGATAAATATATTGAAACAAAAAAAATTCTCATGCCTTCTCAATCATAGATCATAAACTTGCTAGGCTTGCTATGGTTATTAGTTATATGTGTAATAGATATACCTGTAGAAGAAGAAGTGGGTTAGGAGATATGTCTTCTAAATTACTGTCAACTGTTGGAATGAGTTGTCGAAGTTCCATGCTAGGCATGAATTCATCGAGCTCTTCAGTGGTAGAATCTGTGTCGGCCACTACGAAAAACACTCCCTCCCCATTACAGTTTATTTCGATTCTACCATTTTCATCCCTTGCCAACCTTCCAGCCACGGGATAAAATGGCACAAGAACCCTTCCAAGGGCTTCCTTAAGCATTGTAGCTTCGAAAAAATTGGCGGAGTCATTTGGCTTGTAGAGGTACACTGTAGGGAGGTAGTATCTTGGATGCAGCAAGTCCATATTAGAGAGCCAAAGCGATTGTTTAGGCATTTCTTGAACGAGGCGGACAATGATCGACTCTTTTGTGTTCACCTTCATCATATTACCACCTGCAAAATCTAAATTTTTTTTGGTAATATGGCCTTCTCAATTGTTGACCTGCAAGTAGTAATTGTGTTACAACGATGCTTAATATAGTGATTACAATGAGAGTTACAATCAGAATAGGAAAGAAAAATTATACATAGAGAAGGAAACAAATGTCCTGAGATTAAGGAAGCAATTATCCTAAATATACAGGGAGTTATTGCTGAAGATATGCAGACTTATTCTTTTACTCTTATACGCTCCCGCAAGATGGTGCCTCCATCAAAGACGCCAATCTTGGACCGAAAAAGAGTAAACTGTTGGCCAGGGAGAGGCTTGGAGAGAGCATCGGCTAGCTGATCTATAGTAGAAACATGAGAGACCCGAAGTAGACCTTGGCTGACATGATCACGTACAAAGTGGAAGTCAATAGCTATATGTTTCATGCGAGAGTGGAAGACCAGATTGGCACAAAGGTAAGTTGCTCCCACATTGTCACAGTAAATAGTTGGTGGAGTAGGAGGAAAGGCATGCAAGTCACGTAAGAGCTACTGAACCCAAGCTAACTCAGCAACAGTAGTAGCAACTGCCCGATATTCGGCTTTTGTAGAAGAGCATGTAACAGAACGCTGCTTGCGAGAAGCCCAAGAGACAACATTACCTCCCAAAAACAAAATGTAGGTAATGGTGGACGTGCGGTCATCAGGATTGCCTGCCCAATCAGAGTCAGAGAAAGCAGATAATGTAGTGGAGGTGTTGCGGGTGAGGGAGAGGTCATGATGAATGGTGCCCTTGAGGTTGCGTAACAGACGTGTGACTTCTTGCCAATGAAGCTGAGTAGGTTTATGCATGAATTGGGAGAGCTTATTCACTGTGAAAGCTATGTATGGACGAGTGAGAGAGAGATACTAGAGAGACCCAACAACACTGCGAAATTCACTAGCATCCATGAAGGCAGAACCGTCAGATACAGTAAGACTGGTAGTTGTGGAAAGTGGTGTGGTTGCCTCCTTTGCACCAGCCATGTTGGTGCGGACAAGTAGATCATATATATATTTATGTTGGGATAAGATGAGGCCAATGGAGGTAGGCAATACTTCAACCCCAAGGAAGTAATGAAGAGAACCCATATCTTTGACAGAAAATCGAGAGGACAATGCAGTAATAAAGGAAGATAAGAACTTGCCATTGTTGCTAGTGATAAGAAAGTCATCAACATAGACCAAGAAGTAAGCAAGTATTCCACCATGATTGTAGATGAACAGAGATGTATCGGCTTTAGAGTTGACAAAGCTCTATGAGAGGAGAAACGTGGCCAGCTCAGTATACCAAGCTCTAGGAGCTTGTTTAAGGCCATAGATTGCCTTGCGGAGACAACAAACATGGTGTGACAGCTGATCATCAATGAAGCCCCGAGGTTGAGCCATGTAGACTTCTTCAGAAAGAGAACCTTGAAAGAAGGCATTGTTAACATCAAGTTGTGTAATCGGCCAACCATGCTGAAGAGCTAGACAGAGAACAATGAGGATGGTAGTAGGCTTGACAACAGGGCTGAACGTCTCAGTGTAATGGAGACCAGGACATTGATGAAAGCCTTTAGCTACAAGGCGAGCTTTGTACCTGTCAATGGAGCCGTCTGGTTTTCTTTTGAGCCAAAAGATCCACTTACAACCTACCAGATTCTGATGCGAAGAAGGAGGGACCAATTCCCAAGTGCCATTACTGGTTAGAGCAATAAACTCAGCTGACATGACAGCTCTCCATTCTGGATGTTGAAGGGCTTGAGACACACATGATGGTTCAAAATTAACAGGTAAGGGGTGTTTAGTGGTGAGGTTAAGCTGACGGGGTTTGAAGATATGGTTTTTGGAACGAGTGATCATGGGGTAATGTGGTATAAAGGGTGGTGGAGGTGTTAGGGTGGGGTATGGTGATGGTGATGGCAAAGACGGGTATGCAGGACTTGAAGAAGGATCAGCACAGGGGGTGAAGGCTGGCATGAGTGCACGGTGGCCTGCTGTTGACGAGATGAGAGTGTTGCAGGGAAGGAGATGAGGAGTGGAGAAAGAGGGAGGAACTGGAGGCGGGGAAGGAATGTCAAATGAGAATGCCAGGTGGGCAGAGAAGGGGAGGATGGACATGCATGAGAAGAGGCAGCAAATGGGAATGCAGTTTCAACAAAACGGATATGACGGGAGATAAATAGTCTTTGAGTAGTGGGATCAAAACACTTGTAGGCACTTTGAGTGAGGGAATATCCAAGAAAGACACAAGGACGCGAGCGAGGGTCAAGTTTGTGTTTGGCATATGGTCGTAGCCATGGGTAACACAAACACCCAAAGACACGAAGCTTAAGATAATTTGGTAAATTTCCAAAAAGGGATTCAAATGGGGATTTAAGCTGAAGAACGGGAGTGGGTAAACGATTAATGAGAAATGTAGCAACTTGAAAGGCATGGGTCCAGAAAGAAAAAGGGAGGGAGGCTTGATGGAGCATTGTGAGACCTGTATCCACAATGTGCCTATGACGGCGTCAGCAGTCCCATTATGTTGAGGAGTGTGAGGAGGAGTAGTGAGATGATTAATGCCTTGAGTAGCAAAATAGTCTTTAAGTTTGATGTACTCACCCCCATTATCGGAGTATACGGAAACAATTGATTTTTTAAAATATTTTTCAACAGTGACTTTGAATTTAGGAAAAATGAGAGAAACATCAGATTTATGATAAAGAGGGTAGAACCAAATATATTTTGTAAAATAATCAACGAAAATGACATAAAACCGATAACCTTCAGTGGAAGTAATTGGAGTTGGGCCCCAAACATCAGTTTAGATTAAATCTAATGGACCACAACTTTTAAGAGAGGATACATGAAAAGGAAGCCGTTGGCTTTTATGATAGAGATAGGAGTCACAAATAATGTTACTAGAGGATGTAGATAGGGGAAGAGTGCAGGAGGTAATAAGGTGATGCAGGATACGAGAGAAGGGTGGCCAAGCCGTCTATGCCAGTCTATCAGTGGGGCTTTAACACCAACAAAAGCATGGAATGATGTCAGAGGAGATAATGAATTCAGGCCACACGTACACATCATTTTTATTCCGACCTCGAATGAGAGTCGCCCCCGTGCGTAAATCTTTCACCAAAAAATGAGCAGGAAAGAATTCAATTGAGGTGTTATTAGATTTGCAAAATTGGAAAACTGAAAGTAAATTTTTTTTTATGGAAGGAACACACAGAACATTAGATAAGGCAAAATTTTTGGATGGAGTTGGGAGAGTTGCATGACCAGCATGAGTAATTTTCAAACCTGTGTCGTCACCTATAACAATAGCATCCGAACCTTCATAAGCTGAGGTGAGTGAGAGATTGGTGAGATCATCGATGACATGATGGGACGCTGCAGAATCAAAAAGCCAGTTTGGTGACTTTAGAGAGGCAATAGTGGTGTAATTGGCAGTAGGAGCTGTAGAGGTAATAGGGCGAACTCGAGGACAACGTTTGGCACTGTGTCCTTGTTGATCACATAATTGATAGAATCCTTTGTACCTTTGGCCTGGATGTTTTCGTGGAGGCTGATATGCGCCTTGGTAGCCACGATTGGAGTTAGAGAATGACTGATATCCACGACTATTGGAAGAGACTTTGTTATTGTGATAGTGCCTAGGAATGGAGGTGCTGGATTGGCCAGATCGTTGGGTGACATGAGCTGTGATTGGAGGAGATACAGAGCGCACCTCTTTACGTTTGAGAAAGTTTTCATATTCAACAAGTTTATCATAAAGATCTTCAAAGCTGATGGGGTGGTCACGTGCACAAATGGCTGCAACAATTTCTTTGAAAGCAGGACCAAGACCATTGAGAACATGAACTACCAAACCAATATCACTAGGAGGCTCACCAATGATTGATAGTTCATCAGATATGCTTCGCATAGTATTAAAAAATTCACCCACAGAGCTGGAGCCACGGGTGGTAGCAGTGAGTCATTCCTTAAGACTCATTACACATGATCTTGAACAGTTTGCATAGAGAGTGTTCAGTTTCTCCCATGCTATACGGGAGGTTGTTGCAGATGCAATGAGTGGCATGATTTGTTCTAAAACAGAAGCGATGATGGAGTGCAGCAATAACTGATCTTGGCGAACCCAAAACATGTGAGCAGGATTAGGTGCATCATGCAAACGTTTAGGGTGGTTCCTGATAAGAGCCATCTACATATTGCAGAAGATTATAGCCAATGAGAAGAGCATTGAACTGAGCACGCCATGTTAGGTAGTTTATTGGCGTGAGTTTGAGGGGCAATTGTGCTACAACATTGATGGCAATCAATGAATTTGGTGTTGTGATGGCAGGGTTGGTCACAACAGTGGTCGTGACTGTGTTTTCTAGAGTTTCTACCATGAAAATAGGTGATGAATGCTCGTGGGAGCGTGGTGGCTCTGATACCATGTAGGGTTTTATGAAAAGATGATTTACTTGTGTTACAACAATGCTTAATATAGTAATTACAATGAGAGTTACAATCAGAATAGAAAAGAAGAATTATACACAGAGAAGGAAACAAATGTCCTGAGATTAAGGG
This sequence comes from Populus nigra, assembly GCF_951802175.1. NCBI lineage: Eukaryota > Viridiplantae > Streptophyta > Magnoliopsida > Malpighiales > Salicaceae > Populus > Populus nigra. Next base: position 15,019,867 of record NC_084862.1, on the reverse strand, counting down.
AGCAATTATCCTAAATATATGGGGAGTTATTGCTGAAGATATGCAGACTTATTCTTTTACTCTTATATTTTATACATGATATCAAAACTACAAGATTGATGGGCCTTAATTAAATTATGATATTTCATAATTTTTTTAACGTTTTTTGATTTTTTGTTTCTTACTTAAATTATGATATTTGTTTTAACTTATATAAAGCCTTGTTGTTGTCACTAATAATTGCATATAGGCTTGTGGTCTCATTCTCACAGTAAGTGGGTAGATAAATTTTAATTATTAATGCATGGCAAGAGGTAGGATTGGTTTTTTTTAATTAGCATTTTTTTTAAATCATGCCAAAATAATATAGTTTTAAAACAATTATAAAATATCATAATTTATACAAGTCACGGTTAAAAATGTAATATTTATAGTTTTTAGTTATTTAAAATAGCGGTTTCTCCAAAAAAATATCACATGGAATGCATATTAGAGGAGAAGAAAGAAAAAGAAAAAAAACATTAGAATACACTGAAATTTCAATAACAATATCATCATTATCATAAAAAAAAATTAATTAAATGAATACAATAACATCAAAGAAGGTTACCAATAAAAACCCAAGTAAATCATACTTTTTGGCAAAAGCAAGTGAACCACCGTTATTTTTTTCAGCAAGCGGATACGCTCTTGGGTTTTTGTAGAAATTTTAAAGCTCGTTTATTTTTATATTTAAAAAAACATTTTAAAAATATTTTTGTTTGTCTTAAATTATTTTTTATATTTAAAATTAGTGTTGAATTACTATATTAGAAAATAAATACAGAAAATCAGGCATACATTGTGATCAAGACAAACAGTTTTTCAAAGCAAGAAAATTTCAACTCTCGAGCATCACAGTTTCAAATCCACTCAAAGAAATCAAAGAACAAAGGTCAAACTTTCTTTATGCATTTTTTTTAAAAGTAACTAAACTTCGAGCCACGACCCGGGGAGGCAAGCAGGGGCCGGAGAGATGCAAAACATTTTAAAATTTTATACTATTTAGTATTTAAATATAGAATAGCATAATATTTTTATTTTAAATAAATAGATTTTTTAATAATATATCCTGTGATATTAATTTTAGCTTTTCCTATCAAATACTACCAACTCCGCCCTGTTTACCGCTGAGTTCACATGCGCAGAGGAAATAAATATAACTATGGTCAGTGTTTTGTTTCTGTGGTGTAAGAATATTTTTGAAAATAATTAATTATTTTTTAATTTTTTATATTTTTTAATTGTTTTGACATGTTAATATTAAAAATAATTTTTTAAAAAATATTATTTTAATATATTTTTAATTAAAAATAGTTTTTAATGCAGAAAAGAGAGTGCCAACAAAGCATGTACTGGACATTAAATGATTTTGACACTATTTTACGTATAATGCAAATCAACCTAGCTGTAAATGAAGACCACAAGCTCAAAGCTGTCAGCAATTATTAGAGACAACGGCAATAGTATAGGGTCCCTTTCCTGAGTCCCATGGTTATATATTTTCTTAATTGATAAATATATTCTTAATTAGAAGGTTTGAAACTCTAGTAAATTAACAAGTTTTTTTCCTATAGATATTATAAATTATTATAAATAAAGTTAAAAGCTGCGGGGAAAGTATTTTTTTAATATTTTGACTTTTTTTATTATTAATTTTTTTCAATTTAGTTTCCATATAACGTGTTTATGAAAATTTAGAGTAAATAATTTATTTTAATTTGTTTTTATATAATTATTATAGTATTAAAAAAATATTTTAATAAAATAATATTTCAGCATTGTTGTATCTTTTATTTTTTAAAAAATATAATTATATAAAAAAATAATTAAAAAAACTAAATTATTAAATTTTATGGTTTGAATAACCTGATTTGAAAGTTTAAAGAGATAATCCTGTTGGCGGTTGCTTCTATTATATATTTTCTTAATTGATGAATATATTCTTTGAATGAAACAAAATTTCTTATCATTAAATTAGTACTTCGAAATGTAATTTCCGCTAACCACTGCCAGAGGGGAAAAGAGTCTTGAGGAACATCTCATTTATTTTAGCCACGTCGCTGTGAATCAATTTTTTTTAAAAAAAAATTTAAAATTTTTTTTTAAAAAAATATAAATAAAAATATTATTTTAATGTATTTTCAATCAAGAATTATCTTGAAAACAATTGCTATCACAATAACAAAATCATCTACACATCTAAAACTACAATTGTTTTAAAGATGAAAATCCACACACAATTTGAAGGATGAGATTGATTTCTTGATTTCATAAGAAAACTAACGGTGTCGAGCATCCAATTATGACTAAGAATCTGACATAGAAACAATGGATCTTAGGACCCAATAAAAGAGCAAATCAAGCTTCTAGTATGTTATAAATGAAATAATACTGCTGCGATGGTCAGATATTGCAAAAAACAAAGTCAGAAACAAAGTTTAAGTTGCAATAAAGTTAGAATTATAATAGAGTTGTGACAGCAGCAGAATACGTTTTCAAAACAAAGTTTAAGAGATTTAACCAACCTGAAGGACCAAATAAAGAAAAAATGAGTTAACTAGCATAAGGACTTCTAATTAACCTAAGAATTCTGAAGAAATTCGACAATCAAATGAGAGAATAAATAGAATAGAACACAATTGAAATATAAGCTTTCCAACATTCTTTTCTTCTATGTTTTTATCAATTTTTCAGCAATTATGAATTAATTCCTAATTTTAGTTTAATAGGAATACACACAATCTCCATTAGCAAGTTATAAGAAGTAATGTTATCATTGTAATTCATTCAGATTCAAGTATTTATTTTTATTTATTTAAAATTATTCTATTAATTGTTATTCATGCTTATTAAATTGTTTTGAGATGACATATATGCTTTTTAGTTTTTTTTCAATCTATAATTGTTATTAGGGATTAGAGTAAGAAGCAAAATAATTAATTTGATTGTTGCAACTCCTATCTTGATTTATCAAAAAAGAATAAATTAAGTTAAATTGTCAGGTTTTTAAATATTTGCTTAAAACAAATGCAAACTTTACTCTTAAGATTACTACCAAGTGAATAAAAATTGCTTTCAATGTTATATCCGCTTGATGATACAAAATTAATTAGAAAGTTTTGTCTAATTAGTTTACTTCTAATCTAATCAATTTTCTTGATTTTAAAGAATATTAAATTTATTTGCTTGATATAAAAAAATATTTATTTTACTTTAATAATTATTAAATTTATAGAAATTGATGTGGGACCTGTAACCTTATCCTTGTTGTTGTCTCTAGTAATTGCATATAGGCTTGTGGTCTTCATTCTCACCGTAAGGGGGTAGATAAATTTTAATTATTAATGCATGGGCAAGTGATGGGCAAGTGGTGGAATTGGATTTGTTTTTATTACATGTCTTTTTTTTTTAAATCATGCCAAAATAATATAGTTTTAATTATGAAACATCATAGTTTAGTTTATACAAATCATGATTCAAAACATCATTTTTATAGTTTGTGATATTTTAAAATAATAACTTCTAATAAAAATGTAAAATGAACTATACATTAGAAGAGACTAAAGAAAAAAATTAAAAATTAAAAATAAATATTGAAGTCCCATCAAAATTTCAATAACAATACAACTAGTACTATATAAAAAAATTCAATTAAATAAATATAATAATATTAAAAAATATCATCAACAAAAACTCAAGTAAATCATGCCCTTAGTCATCATCATTTTTTTCAATAAGAAAGCTCTTATAAGCATTTGTAGAAGTTTTAAAGTTGGTTTGTTTTTATATTTTAAAAGTATTTTTTTAAAATATTTTTATCTCAAATTATTTTTTTGTTTGTTTTATATTTTAATATAAAAAATATTTTTAAAAAAATAAATAAAATATTATTTTAATAAATTTTCAAATAAAAATTATTCTGAAAATCACTAACAACCGAAGGATGCAATGCTATAATCTAAGCAGAGGGAGTGGCCCACAATTAGTACTTATGAAATAAGAGTTAGGGTTTTTTGTCAGAGTTTTCCTCAAGAAGAAAGAGCGTCGCATCGACTTCAGCATTACATGCCTGTTGAATAACCACGTGGTGATATGCATGTCACAAATTTTCCACGTAAGAGACAAGAGGAAGATAAGCCAGCTACGTGGTGACCATGCAAGTCACAGAGTTTCTTTATTTTATTTTATTGATTTTGTATTTATTATAAAGTAATATTAAATTATTTTTTAAATTTACCCAACAATTTATTCTTTTAGATCAAAATTGGTTTTTGATATAATATTACAATCTCTATAACAACACACGGCCGGGAGTTCAATTCTATTTTAATTAATTAAAATATAAAAATTTAAATACAAGATTTTGTTGATATGTGCAAAACTTTCAACTAAAATCAAAAATTTTAAAACGAGACAAATTTTAACTTTTATAATTCAAATTTTATAAAAATTTTTAATATTTTGTTTTGATATATTAATATAAAAATATAAAAAATATTATTTTAATATATTTTTAAATAAAAAACAATCATTTACTATCCATCCTCCATTATTGCCATATCCATTTGTAACTAAGTGTGTGTTTAGTATTGCGATAGCTGTTGTGGTTGTGATTTGAAAAAAGTTGTTTTATAAAAAGTACTTTTAATTGAGGTTGGTTTGAACAAATAGGTGTTTGGTTAAAACTGTGGTTCAAACTGTGGTTGAAATTGAGGTTGAAAAAAAGTAGTTTAATGTGTTTGGTTAATAATGCTTTTGAAATTGAGGTTATAAAATAATTTTAAAAAATATATATTAATATTGATAGTTTTTAATTTAAATATTGTAGATTTAACTTTTGTTATTACATCATGAAATAAATAATATTTTTTATAAAATATTTTTTATTGTTCCATTAAAATATCTACAATTCCATCACGTATGAAATACATCCGACGAGGACTACAGTTTTTTGGTTTTTTAAGCGCGCAATAACATCAGGTAAAATATAATCAAGAACGAAATTGGGATTGTAATCAAATTCTGCAAATGCTACTTTATCAAGCGATCTCTGTCTAATTTATATGGTGTCATTAAATAATGTTAAACACTAGTTTTTCGAATAAAAAACAATTAAAAAATTAAAAATAATTTTTATTTTATTGGGTTGGACTTGGTTCAATGTATTTTAAGTTTTGAACCGGAATCGGTTTGGCCGGAACCGATCCGACCGGAACTGTATGCAAGTTACACTGTCCATGCTAATTAATTAGCATGAACAATGTAACATGCATATAGTGTACAGTGTATGCAAGTTACACTGTGCATGCTAATTAATTAGCATGCAGTCCGTAAATATGCTGCCCATTGTTTACTGTTGAAACAAAAGCAGCCGGATGCTGCTTCATAATTACTGTGTTTGCAACGCAGTAAAAAGTGGAATCCATTAACAGTTAACAATGTTTTTTTCTATAATCAAACAGATATTTATTACGTTTTATTTTAACCGTAGCCGTAGCTGCGTAGATAAACGGAGCCTAAGAGTTTTAATGAAATGCAAGTTGACAGCACGAAAGACATCAACTTTGAATTCAGGGGAGCAAATGCGAACCTCAGGGCCCGCATCTGATATATAATTATGGGAAGATTAAATAATGTAATTTATGAACTTGTAATAAAGGAGTGTTTTGTTTTTCCATGCAATAAGGATAAGGGTACTGACTCCTTGTTATTAATGCGGTGAATTACATTTAAAAAAAATATTTTTAAATTAAAAATATATTCAAATAAATTATAAGTATCTTTATGTAAATCTAATTTATTTAGAAGAAAAACAATTGTAGGGTTTAAACTTATAATTGTTGAATTATTAAATTTTTAATATTATATTAAATAATTATTTAAATTTAAAAATTTAAATGATTAATTCAAACTCAATAAAAAGATTTTATATTAATGGATCGCCACTGGCAGAAATTGGTTTGAACAAAGGAATTTGCTGTTTTGTTGAAGAGAAAGGTTTATAATATAAGAGTGTTCCCTCAAAAGAAGTTGTAAGTTGGTTTGGTTGCTAAATGGAAACTACTGTAAATAATAATAGTAATAATAATAATAAATAAATGAATAAATCAGTTAATTAAAGATTATATCAAACTAGGATGATTTGACAACTTAATTTATAATCTGATCAACTTTTTTTTTTGTTCAAATTTTATTTTAAAAAAACAATAAACCCAAGTTAATCAACTAACTCGTGAGTTGATTTTGTAAAACTATAACTTGGATTATGAGTTGGGTTGAGATGAGTTTCAAAACTATAGATTTTTTCCAAAACTTATATATATATATATATGTTAAGTAAGGCCAGTTAATTAATATGTTATTAGGGACCTAAGCATGGACTTTCTTTTTCAAAAAAATAAAAACTAAGGCCGCCTGCATATTTAGACTCATTCTGCGTGGATCAGTGCCTATATTAGGATTCCTAATATAACATGAAAGATTATAAGGGTGAATTTGCATGTGTTAGTGGATCAGTGCCTATATTAGGATTCCTAATATAACATGAAAGATTATAAGGGTGAATTTGCATGTGTTAGTGGATGTTAATGTTGTTATTAATTTTGAGGCTCATATAAACAAAAAATAATAATAAAAAAGAAAAAAATACAAAAAAATCAAAAAATATTAAAAGAAAATAAAATAAATATATTAGTGAGAAGAGTATACAAAACGCTCAGGAAATTTTCAAAGATTGGTCGAGGAAGATCAAATATACAAGATTAAAAAAAATAATAGTGTATTTTCAATTGATAAAGGCCCTATTAGCAAAGAAAATTCAATTTGAGGAGAAAAAATTAAAATTGAATGTTAAGGACTCAATTAGAATTTTTCAAGGTTTATTTGAATTTATTGAGGGTTTAATTGTAAGAAAAGTTGATTTTTAAAGTCAATTTAGACTTTAATTGAAAAAAATAAAAAACCAATGATGAAAATAAAAAAAGCAGCCAACTTAGAGGGCTGATAATTGAGTTTGAATTGAGTGAAATTATATGAAATAAAAAGATTGAAGGCAATTATAGGTGCAATTAAATAAAATTATAAGAATAGGAGCCCAATAGAAATTTTCCAATTTCAAATAAAAAATCCTAAACGATGCGTCGTTCAGACTTAAAGAAGAGACAGTGAGTGATGCGTCGTTCAGTCGATTGACCTTTTTTTTAAAGTTTTATTTATCGAGTTGGAAATTTCAAACGAATGAATGTGGAGCTACATACTTTCAAATTAAGCAAGTTTAGATTTAAATGAAAAGTGATCATCTCCTCTACCACTTTCAGGTGGTCTTAAGCGACGATAATGTCAGAATTTCTCTAATGAAGCTTCAAAAGTGGATAACTCAGTCAACTCTGACAGTGCAAGTTTCATGCAAAAATCAACTTTCTTTTCGTGTGTTCACACGCAAAGCCTTTTTAATAGATTCTTATTAAGGATTTATAATTTTTTTTCAAGATCAAAAGGTCACAAGTGAATTTAAAACTTCCAAAAACTCTAGCAAAACCTTATAAAATTGAAATATCAATAAGAAAAGGAGAAGGCAAAGAGAGGAGAGAAGAAAAAAGAAGAAAAATATCAATACGAAACACAAGTGTAGAGGACTAAGAGCCTAAACAAAAAATTTCTTAGTTTTGCAAGTTTATGAGAGGTAAAACTTTCCTAAAGCAAACAAAGAAAGAGTAGTTATTCTAGGTATACGTTTCTGATATAAAAGTAGGTCCTTTATGGTTTGCTTTTGATTTTTTTTATTTACTTTTGTTTTATATTTATGTTTATAAACATAAAAAAAAGGTTTGAATGCTCAACAAGTAATGTTGTATTCATCTATTTATTGTTGTGTTTTTATTTAATGATGTTTATTTTGATTTTTTTTAATGTTTTTGATACATTGAAGTTGTTTTTTAAGTTTTTTTCGATATCTAATGTTGTTTTAATTTTTGTTTAACTTAAGTTATACATGTTAAAGTAAGGTTGTTTTATCCTAAGTTTGCTAGGTCTGTTCATACACAAAATAAGTTCAAAAAACCTATTTTGAATCCATGTTGTGTGAATATCTAGTATGTTGTAAGTTTATGTTTTTTTAGATTTGGTATCTCTTGTTTGATTTTGATGTTTTGATATTTTTTTATTAGTTTTTTTTTATTCAAACATTTTTGTGTATGATATTTATGACTTGCTGAGATAAAAGAGACATGTTTTAGAAGCCAAAAATATCCATTTCTAGGCTTGGTAATGGCTACCATTTTTGGGCATGGCTGGATTTTTTTTTTTGGGTTTAGGCAATATTCTTCATGTTTTTGGAAAGAACATTGCATTAGCCCCTAAATTGAGACCAATTTTGGTTTATTTATTTACACATACACCTTTCTTATGCATGATAAACCAATAATCTAGTGTTTATTCGCATTAATAATGTGTTTAAATGGTTTTTAATCCTAGGATTTTAGTTTTAAACTGAAACCCATTTTAATCAAATTGTGATGATTCATTGATAATCTAAATGTATGAATACTATATTATTGATCCTTGCATGATTTTCAACATATATGTGCCTTCAGTTCGCCCATATCTAGTCTAGTTTGAGAGTCATGTTATTGGGTTCACGTTGAATGTTCTTCATTTCTTCTTTGTGTTCTTCCCAAGAATATTTCCTTAGCTATATGATTTTGACTTCTTTTCTTTCATTGATTTGCCCAAAACTCTTCCTAATGTATTATTAACCAATAATCTAGTGTTTATTTGCATCAAAAACATGATTTCAATGGCTTTTAATCCTAGAGTTTCGGTTTAGAACTGAAACTCATTTTGACAAAATCATGATATTTTAGTGATAATTGAAGTAATTGGATGCTAAATTATTGATCCTTAAATGATTTCAAACATGTATGTGCCTTCGTTGTGACCAAATATGTTCTGATTTGGAACCCACATTCTTGGGTTCAGTTTCAAGTGTTCTTTGTTTTTTTGGTGTTTGATCCGTTTTGTTTAATTTTTTTTTTGAGTTTTTATGTTTTTTTAATGTTTAATCTTTTTATGACTTTTGTTTATTTTTGGGTTGTTTTCAGGTCAAACCAAGATTTTTGTTTTTAGGTCAACCCGGTCAGGTTGGGTATAAAAAAACAATTAGTTCAAAGGGTTTTGTACCCATTTTGTTCTACCATTTTTCTGAAGGTTTTTTTTTGGGTTTAAGTGTGTTTTTGACAAACACCCCTTTAGCTTATTTTGGGTTGTTTTATTACTAGAAAAAATAGGTTTTTTTTTCCCAAACAAATCCTAAAAATAATAATAGTAATTGTTTTTCTTGCATATGGCCATAAAAATCTAAAATTATTTTAGCATCTTTTTCAAAGAAAATTTAAAATATTTTTGCATGTTAAAAAAAAATATTACATGGATTTTACAATAAGTTTGTAAAATATCAAAAGATTTTGGCTTACATTTCAAAAATACCAAACCAATTTTCTCTGTTTCTTTTAATATACTCGATATTAAATAAAACATAGTTTATTTTACTTTTTATATTGGCACTAGATCAGTTAGATTTTTAACATGATAAGATAAAAACTTCCTTACTAAGGAGAGCTTTTCTTAAACCCTAGATAGACCAACGATTAAAAAACACAACATTTTCTTAGTTTATATTAGACAAATAAATAATGCAACTTACCTCATGTAAGGCGTATTAGAGGTGTTAATACATTTCATTTATGCAATTAGTCCGCTTACCCAGACTCTAAGACCAGTTAGAGTTTCTACTAACCAATGACAACTTTCATTCTCTCTTTTCTATTAATAAAAGATAAGAATTCCTTATCCTCTCTATCCACATCATTCCTAACAATCCCGATCTAGGAGGATGATCACCATAACGCTGCACTTATGCGATAATTCTTACTATTTGAATTACAAAACTAAAGATTAAGTTGTAATTGATGGATATAATTTTAACAGGTCCAAAAAAATCCTTTAAAAATTGAAATTAAGAATTCAAATTTAACGGGCTCAAAAAAACCCTCTAAAAAGCCTAAAAGACCTCAGAAGAACAAAAAACATCTATTTTAGGCTCGGGCTACCATGTCCGAGCCTAATTGCAACAAAGATGCATAAACTTCAACTTGGTGTACCGAGCCCATGCTAGGTGTGTTGCAACGCCCAACCTTGCTTGTTGGGCGCAACATCTTGTTAGGCGAGTCACGCCCACCAAATGTTAGAGGTGCTGGGCACGCCACCACCCATTGCTGGGTTCAAGCATTATTCCTTAACTTTAACTGAATTCTAGAAATGGGCACACAATCCCGATGTCAACTTGCTCAAGCCTAACTCCCTATTGAAATTTTTTTCAAAACCCCACTCGAGTCCCTCAATATTTTATACAAATCCGATACATATTATTTTGAGTAGAATACAATTCAAAATATGACAATGATGAAATTATATTTTAGCCCCTCCTCTCATAAAAAGGACAAGACTCATGAGCTATAAATACATCATGAATCTTTCAAATCAAAAGTTCATAATCTCTTCATTCTTAACACTTTCAATATACATATTTTAAGAGTGTATCTCTCTAAAATATCATTACACATTCTCTTTCTATAATATTATTGATTTAATTATTAAAGAGTTCCCACATCCATCAAATAAAACCTATTAGTAATAACTAACTTTAGTGACCCCGTTTCGCCACCAGGTCGGACTATTTTTTTTTGTTTAAAAAATGATGTTTAGATTCAGAAACTGGATAAAAAAGACATAAAAAACCAGTCATGATAAATTTATAACCACACTAATTAGGGTTGAGCCAATTCAAGATATCTCGCCAAACTCGCAGCCTAGATCATGTTGTTGGGATAACCTGATAAAAAATAATAATTACAAAGCCCTTTTATATATATATATATATATATATATATATATATATATATATATATATATAAAACTCATGTTAACTATTCAAATTCATGATTTGAGTCGTTAGAGTTGAAGCACTCAATCTAAAAAAATCATGAAGTCTGATTTCCAATCAATCATATATTGAAAGATGAAATTTAAAAAATAATTTCAATCATACAAAAGGATTTTTAAAAAATAGAAATTAAAAGAATAAAGATCAAAATTAAAAAAGAAAATCAATTTAGTACAAGGGATTTTTTTTTAAAGAATGAGGCTCAAAATTGACATAAAAAATAAAAACAATGTTGTAATTAAATGGTGAAATTGAAAAGAATTCATAACTTTTACAAAAGGACCAAGAAAAAAAAATAGAAATAAAAAACAATGAGGACCAAATTAAAAAAACATAATACCATCAATTTTGAATTGAATAATGAAATTGAAAACCAATAAAACATTTACAAAAGGGTGAAGGCAAAAAATTAGAAATTCAAAGAATAATGACCAAATTGAAAAGTATAATATTTGATAAATTGAGATTTAAGGATGAAACTGAAAAGAAATAAAACTTCAACAAAAGAACTAAGACCACAAATGAGAAATCAATAGAATAGGGACTAAAATTTAAATAACAACAACCAAGTGGGTCAAGTTGTAATTGTTTTTAGGGGGAAGAGAGAGAAGAAGGAAAAAAAGAGAGGCTCATTGATGATAAACTAGACCCCTACCAGAGACACGTGCTGCACCAACAAGAAAACAACACAATGATGCTTCCAACAACAAAGGTGGAAGGGCATTTTTGTATGCTAGGAGGTGCTGCGCGTGCTGTTCAAAAAACACGGGCACCTCACACTAATTCTCTAGTATGCAATACATTTTTTTTTTACTCCGCTAAATACAAAAGTATCTCTAAGCTGACTTTCTAATATAAAAACAATCATTGTGAAAGCCGAAAACACCCCTTGATCTCATGCTTAAACTTTTTTATTTGAAGGATATTTTTGTTATTTTACTGTGCATTATAATTTTCTATTATTTTTTTATATTTTTTCAAATATCAAATTAATCATTTGCTTAAATTGTAATAACAAAAAAAATTATTGTAAAAATACAAAATACCCCTTTACACAAGATTTAGTTTTTTTTTGCTTTCTAGGGTAATGTAGTAGTTTTATTATGTAATTAATATGAAAAAAATATTTATTTATCCCTAGTTAATTTAAAAATTCCAAATAAATCATATAAAAAAAACTTTAATACCCTTTAAATTAAAAGATAAAAATATCATTATACTATTCTAGTAGTAAACGATACTAATGAATTTGTAGCTACAATGACTGGCGAATTAGATTTTTTTAATTTAGGATCCATGCCAATAGCATAAATAGCAGTATCCTAACGCTCTTACAAAAAAACATTGTTATCAAAGTGGTAAATAAAATGAAAGAAATTGAAATTGATCCAACCCGGTCCAAGGAACCCAGATAAAAACAACCTAAAATCCGATCAATATTCAATTAGATCCAAATTTCCAATCATAATTATTAAATTATGTTCTGCTTAGTAAGTTAGACATGGAAAATCTTGAATCTAAAACTTGATCCACACCAAGTTTTTAGTGGAATTAAATAAAAATTAAATAAGTTTCCATGTGATCTAACAATATTTTTAGTAATTTACAATCAAATTCAATTTAAATTTAGTTGGATTAATATCTTATAAAAAAATAAATACTACCATTTTATTAATTAAAAATAACCACTTCATGGAAACTAATTTTAAACCTGGTCCGATAGTTGACCCAGTTCAGGGCTCGGGTCACAGGTTTTACTCGGATAACCGGGTCACCCAGGTCAACTCTAATTTTTTTTTTATAAATCAAAATGACATTGTTTTGATAAAAAAATAAAAAATAATCAATGTGTTACAACCAAATTTTTCAGGTAAATTGGGTCAACCCCCGTTTGTGACTTCCCCTTTAAACCCGGTCCAGTTCCAACTCAGGTCAGTCGGGTCCCAGATTGACCCGTCGAGTCGAGTTTTAAAACTATAGCTAAATTCACTACTCAGTGTTCCAACAACAACATAGATAAAGTGTATATTTAGTTATGCGGTGAATATATTTTTTTAAAGTGTTTTTTAATTAAAATATATTTTTAAAATTTTTCATAACAACACATTAAAATTATTTAAAAAACATCTAAAAAATAATTAATTAGACCTAGAAGATAATTTGAAAAATAATTAAATATTTTTTTCATACAAAAAATACATTAAAAAACAGTTTTAACTATAAAAACAAACACTCCATTATAAGTACACGACGAATCAGATCTAGAACAATGCTTCCAGCCACTGCCAAGAAACGGCATCAGCATTTGAAGTTTGAAAAATTGACCAGGTCATATAGTCAAAGTCCATGGTTTGACTATATTAAAATAATAACCAGCGGCTGCTGCTTTGTACAATTCTTTTTCTTTGATTTATCTGTCGTATTGCTGGAAACCAATCAAAAAACAGCACAAATAATAAGCAATCATAAATTTCTTTGGTATGTCTAAAATCACTATGGTCCCTCTAATTTTAACATTTAATCAAAACAACCACTATATTTTGTATCTAGTCAAATCAACTCTTCTAATTTCAATGAAGTGCAATTTTAGACGCTCCATTGATTATTGCATGATATGTGTCGTTTATTTTTATTGGGCTAAACTATTGATAAAAATTTTGACTATTTTGTTTAAACACAATCTTGGTCAAAATTCTAAAAATGTTCAAATGAAATGAAAATGTCTTGTCTCATATTATTATTTAAGTTAATAAATAAAAAACTAGTTTCTTTTATCTACTATCACACAAACTTTAAGTAGAATATAAGAAGTTAAATTTTCATGAATGTTTAAGCGTGTTTGAAAGTGTGGTTATGGTTACTTTTCAAAGTGTTTTTTATTCGGAAATATATTAAAATAATGTTTTTTTAAAAAAATTATTTTTGACATCAGTGCATCAAAATAATCAAAAAACACTATGAAAATATTAATTTGAAGCAAATAAAAAAAATAAAAAAATTTTAAATTTTTTCAAAAACATTGTTGGTCATAAGTAATCTTTTAATAACTGTTTTGGTAACTAGTAAATGATATATTTATCTATAAAACTAGTAAATGCAAAAAAAACCAAAGTTAGATGGTTTAATGGCAAACTTTTCCCATGAATTATTAAAATTATGGTAGATTGATACTTGTATTATCAATTTAGTCAATTTTATCGTTAAATTAATATATTTTATACAAATAATTTTTCTAAGTTAATTGATCAACTTTGAATTTTTATTCTTAAAATTCAGCCCTTTATTTTATTGGACTATTAGTATTTTCAACCAAATTTTTTTATAGGTACACAAAATAGTTCAATCCACTTTTTAAAAATATTCAATTTTTTATTTATGAAACTGTTGGTACATATATTTTTTATTTTCTAAACATTAAGATAAAAGGACCAAATTGATTTAATCAAAAGTATAGAATATGATTTGGTAAAGTTCAAAGTATGAGGACTACATGAAATATATCTCATTATTTTTTTAGGCGGGATGTCTATCTGGGTGGGACTTTAACACCCTCCTTTCTCTCTCTCTACCTGGAAACTTCACTTCTTATTCTTCTGGTAGATTACCTGTAAAGTTTCAATCTTTGATTTTTTTTTCTTTCTTCTCTAGCTTCATTTGTTGTGTTCTAAATTGGGTTTTTGTTGTTTTTGGATTCCCTGCTTGTGTCAGTGTTAATTGATCACTAGACAGTGATCATGGGAGGGATTTGTTCAAAGAAATCCAATGGTAACAACAAGAAAGCCAATCCATATGGAAAGACTAATGGGAATGGTGTTGTTTCTTATGAAAACAAGCAACATATTTCAAGTACTCAACAAGTGAAGGAAAGTAAAGAGAAGAAGGAATTGCAAGCGGCAAATTTAAAGCAGGAATCATTTTTGAATTCTAAAAATGATATTGGGGATGAGTTTTATGATGGGATTCCTAGATATCCATCATCATCAATCAAATCAAGATCAATTCGCAGACAAGCAGCTGTTGCCAAGGTGAAGTTTTCAAAGTTTTTTTTTCCTGTTTGGTCAACTGAATTTGAATTTCTTTTTCTTGCAATAGTACTTTAAGTTTGGCTTTTTTAAATACACGTTCTTTTATGTTTTGTTTGTAATTAAGAAAGTTTTTGGTTAATTTTTGGATTGACCCAGAAAAGAAATTACTTCAGATGGGAAACTTTACTTGGATTGCCGTGAAACATAGATAAGAGTAGTTTAAATTGAAGTTAATTGAGTAAAAAATTAGCATTAGCCCTTAATCCCAGTTATTGATTTCTTATTCGCTAAACTAGTTAATCCTTGAATCAAGTCATTTACATGTAATTGTGAGAATTTTAATGAGGTGAAAGGATACATGATAGATGGCTAGTTAGACTAAATATTAACAGTTATAATATGTTGAGAAAGGAATAATGATGATGGAATGTTATTTCAATCTCATTCCATGGTGTTATGATTGAAAGTTCTTGTGTAATAAACCAGCTCCATAAGCATGATCACATTGCATTGGTAATCCAATCGGAGCTTTTACAAAAGCTTATTAATGTAATAATCGGTGATGTTAGCCGGTTGAAGTCACTGCTGAACGTGTAAGAATAATCTACTAAAATTCTATGGTGTTATAGCAATTTGATTATATTATTGAAAACATTTAACAAAGTGCAATAATCTGCAGGTTTCGGAGGTTAGTTCACGTTTAAGTAGAGTTGGCAGTGTTGGACTGGGGAAAGCAGTGGAGGTCCTGGACACGCTAGGGAGTAGCATGACAAATTTAAACCCCCAGACTTTCACCTCTAGTGTAGCGACCAAGGGCAATGAACTTGGAATTCTAGCTTTTGAGGTAGCTAACACGGTTGTCAAGGGTTCCAACCTTATGCAATCTCTTTCTGTACGAAGTGTAAGACATTTGAAGGAAGAGGTGCTTCCTTCAGAAGGTGTGCAAAATCTGATATCAAAAGATATGGACGAGCTTTTGAGGATTGTTGCAGCTGACAAGAGGTGAATACCTGATGAATTAGCATCATAATGTATCTATTGGCAGGCCTCTTCCAACTCATTCTTTTTCTATAATAATATCTTGAAGTTTTCATTTGCTTATTTTGCAGAGAAGAGCTGAAAATATTTTCAGGAGAAGTGGTTCGTTTCGGAAATCGATGTAAAGATCCTCAATGGCACAACTTGGACCGTTATTTTGAGAAGTAATACATATAACACGGTACCTTGTTTGGCCATTGTATTTACAATATACTTATATAGTATTGAATACTGATTTAAATTGCTTGTTTGATTTCCAGAATTAGCCGAGATCGTAATCCTCGTAAGCAATTGCAGGAGGAGGCAGAATCCATAATGGAACTTTTAATGATTCTGGTTCAGTTTACAGCTGTGAGTACAATATTATTTTTTACTATAATTCGGTGAATTTAATTGGTGGATGGATTGCCTAATTAGTACTTTAATATGGTTGTGTCTGGGGAAAAAAAGAAGAAAGATTAATGAAGGAACTTTAGGCTGATATTTCTTTTACATTTCTAAAACAAGGTCAATACCCTTGCATAAACAAAGGGTTCATAGTAAGGTCATATCAGTAACACAATTCTTGCATTTCCTGATGCCAATGACTGTATGCTTGCGTTTTCTTATGTTTGCAAATACAGTAATATTCTTGACATTTATGATAAACATACATGTAGTCTATGGCTTTGCATTATTTTTTTTATTTTTACCTTCCTGATGCGTTGATTTATGCTTCGCATAGCTGGAGCACTGTGATGTATTATGTAAACCTTTTCTGTTGCGTCATCGTGTGCTTTATTTTGACCATACAAAAACGCACCATCTTGGGTTTGCAGGAGCTATACCATGAATTGCAAATTTTGGACAGAATGGAACATGAATGTCAACGTAGGGAGGGTAGTGCAGCAGCTAATCAGAGAGGTTATTTCTCCATTCTCTTCTCTGTGATTTCCTATGTAGTTAACTAAGTGCTGCTCTTGATTAATAAATGCAGCTAGTCATGCTTCATAAAAGAGTGTTGTGTGACTGAGGATTAGACTGTAGTGCTGAACCTATGTAACTGTGATATATGGCATCCTTTTTAGTTACTAACCAGTATGCCACTGTTTTTTTCATAAAGGAAATTTCTTTTTGAATTAAAGATTTGTAGACCAGGTCAAATGATGTTATTGATTGAATATATCGCCTTTGTTACCGAAGCTGGCTGAAACAAACTAAAAGACATCAATGTAAATACATCTTGATGAGATGAAGAAAGCTAATTCTTTGGATAGCTTTTGATAAATGATTGGATATGGTGCTTTCACAATGTTTTTGTCATCATATTATTATCAAAGAAATAAAAAAAAGCTACCGCCTTTCTTTATTTGTTAATTTGGGTATTAATTTTGGTATTATTGGAAAATTCAGCTCCTGTAGTGTGTTGTGCTTTTATCATTGTATTATTTTAATTGTTTTGTTATAATTTACATGTGACCTATTCTAATCATTCCCCTGAGGGAATTTGTGGTGTTGCATTAACTAGAAATTGAAAATATTTGTGTTAAACACTTTTAGAATTTTGAAAGTTGAGGTGTGGTGGACTGACATGATTTAAGTTGAGAATTCCAATAATGTATCAATGTCTAACTAATGCAGGAACTACCCCAAACCAGTGCCCTGGGGAACTTAGTGAGGTACTAATTTAAGTTTGTATCTTTCTCTGAAATCCAGGAGAAAGCCTTGCGATGTTAAAGGCAGAAATAAAAAGCCAAAAAAAGCGAATACGAAATGTAAAGAAGAAATCACTTTGGTCTAGAAGTTTGGAAGAGGTAGCAATACTGATGTTTTTGTTCATTTTTGCAACTGCAAGTTATTGAGATTGTGATTTTTTTTATTTAGCACAAACAGTATCGATTATCTATCAAGTTTGTTAATTGAGTAAATATAATCTCAATCACTAGAATATTTCTTGTAGTGACCAAATTATCTTATACAGGTGATGGAGAAGCTTGTAGATATCATCCATTTCTTAATCCTCGAGATCGGCAATGCCTTTGGTAGTGGTGGTATGTGTTTGATCAAGGCCTTTACCACATTGTAATTATGCTCCCCAAGTGCATGTTTTCCTTCCATCTTCAAAGCATGCAAGCTTGATGTGTGAAAATCGCTCCTTCTAGTGTTGTCCCTTTTTAGTCTTAGTTTTAACTTTCAATTGCAGGGAAAATTATCTAACCTAAAACCTTAACTCGGAAGAATTTTTTTTGAAAGTCTAAATACTTATCTCAAAAATTGTTTCTTTAGTCTGAAATTTTGTCACCAGCTTCTCTGTTATAACTCTCATGTTTAGTTCCATGAACATGTAAGTGGAATTTTCCAAATTTCCATGGCATGAAAATTGGGACACATTCTACTGAGAACGGGAAGGGGAAAAGAAGGACGGTAATCCTTGTCATTATCAACTTTCACTGTATTTTTTGAGAAAATATACTTTTCCCCTGTGTTTTCTGTTTTAAATCCAAATGATCTACTTATAATGCTTTTCAATTAATAAAATTAACCTTTATGATTTGAAATATTTTTTATGGTTGCACTTACTTACACATTCACAGTGGGGAATAGGTTGCCACTCTTAACCACTGAACACATACAGTCATTTGGTATAGTTTACTGTAATCATTTTTTTTTTGTTCAATATTTTAAAAACAGAAGTAGAAACTTGTTAGTTTTTTTTCTTTTTTCGAAACAAGTAAAACCAATAACCACAATCAGAACCTTTGAAACCACCTTGAATAAGGAAAAAGAGCATCATACATGGAGTTAAAAAAATCTTATAGAATAGAAAAGTTTTTCTTCCAACTAAACTGGCCCCCGGATTTTCCTCCTGGATTCATGCTTCTGCATATTTAACTTTCCATCTTTTGCTCGAAGGAGCTCTTGTCTAACTTGATTTCATGTATTAAAATAGTTCTGATGGCATTCAGATGTATACTGCAGATGATTCCGTACAAGATGAAGAATCTGTTAGCAATAATCCAAGATTGGGACCTGCCGGTCTTTCTTTACATTATGCAAATGTAGTTATGCAAATTGATAATCTTGTAAGTGCCATCTACTTCCATCGTGTTTGTCTTACAATCATCTTCAAAGTTTGTAATTATTAGTTTTACAATCCGTCATCAAGATTGGTTGCTATGTGACATTAACTGTTTGGGATGCACAACCTACTGTTTCGCTCTGACACAGACTGAGTTGAGGACTTTCAATGCCCCTGCCAAACTGAATGACTTGAACTTGACTTCAATTTTGTTGGATTACCATACTTTTTTTTAGCTGCTTCTCAGTTTCCTTGCCTGAACCTCACTTGATTTCACTGTTTAAGCTCGCATGCATTAAAAAATCGAGTTCTCTGCTTCATTACACTCTTCTCAATCTTGTATGCAATCATATTCTTATAATACTGGTTCAAGGCCTTCTAATAATAGATGCTCTCAGGTGGCACGATCGGGCTCCATGCCTCCAAATGGTAAGGATACATTGTACCAGAGCTTGCCACCTGGTGTAAAATCAGCTCTACGTCCCAAACTGCAATCATTTAATGTCAAAGATGAGGTACGACTTTTTCACCTCAAAGAAGAGAGGGTAGAAAGTCTTTTATTTTCTCATCCATGCGGATGCTCTAGTTGTTTACTTCATTGTGATTTGTATGTCCAGCTTACCATCACAGAAATTAAAGATACGATGGAGAAGACACTGCACTGGCTGGTTCCAATGTCCACTAACACAGCCAAGTATGTAATGCCATTATTTTCCCTCCCCAAAAACAGAAACTTTTCCTGCTTTAAATCCTTAATTTTCAATGTCTCATTGCCTAATTGTTAACATTTTTCTATGAATTTTAATTGATTCGGAACAGAGTGCATCACGGTTTTGGTTGGGTTGGAGAGTGGGCAAGTTCCGGGTGGGTCCATTGCTTTCTTCCAATTGTTTTTACGAATTTCATTTTTGCAATTTATTTTGTTAACTAGAAGTAAGCTGAATGGCCCGAGTATAAGAAGATTTGGTCGTGGTGTGTACAGGTCTGAGGCCAACAGAAAACCTGCTGCTGGAGCAGCTGATATAATCCAGATTGAAACACTCCACCATGCGGACAAGGAGAAAACAGAAGCCTATATTCTTGAACAACTATTATGGCTTCACCATCTTGTCAGCAAAACCAAGAGTGTTTCTAGTGGTGTTAGCATAAAATCTCATGCCAAGTCTGCAATTGGCACACAGGGTCAGAAGTCGAATCAGAAACAAGAGCAAGAGTCACCCAATGCAGCTGACTTGCCTGACGCTGTAACGTCCAATGCACCACCACCAACAACGACCGAAGACCACAAAATATTGCAGGATGCAAGTGAGGAAAACCAGATAGAAGAAAATAGTAAGAGCCAGGACATCAACTCAGTGGATACCAAGTTGAGAGAAGATGGTGGGCTGAGTACGACTAACAACAATTCCCCTAGAAGGAAAAGCGAGGACTCAGCTACTGTCAAAAGTGTTCCTTCTGTGCTTCCCATCAGTGATATTGGTATTGACAAGGAGGAAGAATTGGATAAGATTGACAGAGTTGATGTGCTCAGATACAAGGGAAAGCCTGGACTTGTTACTGTCAAAACTTAAAAAGCATTCTTTCTTTGGTTCCACCATTGGCTTATGGGATGACAAGGAGAAACGATCGGATGTTAATAGTAAAGTTGACGTGCTCAGATAACTTATTGAATGATATACATGAAATTGAGTGACAAGAAAATTCTAGTAATTTATAGACTGGGAAAGCCATGTAGTCCGTCCTTGTGCATTTGGGCTAAACCTGGCTGCATATACAGGCATTACAGCTTCTGTAATGATGGACAGAATCACAGTTTATACACTACTAAATATACTGAAAGCATGCTGTACTTGGACCACAGGTCCTGTGGAACTGAAATTTAAAAAGTTTGCCTTGGATTCTGGTGTATAGAGTGCTGTATCATTCTTTTTCTCACCTGGCAGTTTCAATCTTGAGCATTGTTCACTTCTTTTTGGCATAATTACTGGTGATCCGCTGACTCCAGTCTGGCTCAAGAGTTAATCTGATTAACAGCATGCAAAGCCACCAACCGATGCACAATCTATCAAAATAAGCGTAACTTTTAATCCAACTTTATACCTATTATCTATTTTCGGTTTTTTAGCTCCAAACTAGGCAAGAAAGCTACTGCTTTGATTTTTTTTCTTTATTTTTTTTCTTGTTTTTTTTTTATTCTTATTCCTAGTTAAATTATGACTTTCAATTTAGTTTGAATTTTACTAATTAAAACGTTTCAACCTTATAGGCTATTTTTCGAAAGAAAATTAATGTAATGAAGACTATTAAGAATAAATAAGAGGTTTATCTACAATTCTCTATACTTAAAGGCTCTAATACTAGGACTTGAAAACCCTCCTTTTCTTCCCTGTAGTTTAGGGCTGTAAAACTTTAAAAATTGAGGAACCTTATCCATGCTTTACAAGATCTATCATGCAGAGAATGCATACTAATGAAGACATATAAAAGAAAAAAAAAAATGCCCACTAAATTAACAAAAAAAAGTTAGATATATAACTTGTATAAAAAATTCAGAATATTGGGTTTGTGTGTGAGCCAAGAACTAAGTTTTAGCCATTGAAGAGGGCGAGTGAATTTTTCAATATAATCACAGGGAAGTTAACACAGAGGTTCAAAAAAGGAGATCTGAAGACGATGGAGTATGTTACCAGAGCTGACGCGAATACACCATGAAATGTTATTCTCCTCTCCATCCCTTCTCACTCGTTAAATCAATGCGTTTTTGTAATCTGACCAACTCTTTCTCCATCATCCACTGAAGCAAATGTTTCTAAATAATAACTAACAAAAAGGAAAATTTGTAAAACAAGTAATAGGGCAGTAAATGGCTACTGTTTTGGAACATAAAAGATACAGATTGTAGGGATGGAATGGACATCTTCGTCTCTTTTCTATTTTAAATCTCGTTTTTAAAAAATTTAATTTTTTTTGGTTAAAATTTAATATATTTTATATATTTTAAATTATTTTAATGTGCTGATATAAAAATAATTTTTTAAAAATAAAAAAATATTATTAACATGCATTTCAGCATGAAAAATTATTTGAAAAGCAACCGCAACCATACTACTAAATATTCTTTTAATGGTAGATAAAATTCATTTCAAAATTATCATATAAATTTATTTTATATCTATTTTTCTTCAAATCAATTATGTTTCTATGTGTTCTTCTTTAATGATACGATACTAATCTAATTAAAAAAAAACTTAAAAGAGCTTGGTGCTTCATTTTGGATGCACACACAAAAAATTATGGATTAAACGTTGTATATTACCATTTTTTTTAAAAGAAATCAATAACTAACTATTTTAGGGTAATTTGATCTTTTTATAAGGTTCATTGATTATTACCATATTGATTAGAAAGAACTTGATCTTTTAATATTTTTAAAGTACAATAAAATAATTAAATTACCCTTTAAAACAAATTTTATTTAACTAACAACTAGGAGATTTTTCAAATTTTCACTTTTCACAATACAATAAAATGATCAAATTACTTTTAAAAGCAAAAACTCTTGAATTGGTGTCCAAGAGGGTTTTTTTTTGTATTTTTATCATGGTCCTTTTAGTTATAAAAAATTTGATTGAGGTGCAATTTGATATTTTAATATATATAAAATATTAATTAAAAACCAAAAGTGGTTGCATGTGCCACCAAGTGTGAGATGCCAACACTCTTCAAGCGACGCGTAAGGCATCTCTAGGCAGCCAAACACCCCTTTTTGCGACAACATTGGAAGAGTCTTGATATACTCTTTCCTATGGTCAGGTGCATATACACAACGACAAAGCTGTTGAGTTTTGATGAAATGTTTTTCTTGTCTTCTATATTTTCTGTCTCACCACCTCACATTCTGCTCATTCTCTCGACATTTAAAGGATTGAGAATTTTGCTTCATGATTTTTTTATATTTGTCTTTTGCGAGGTAATCTTGCTCTCAAAACTTGGATTATGAATTTCAAAATATATTTAAGGTCTTTTTTTAATTTTATTTTTTTTTCAATTTCATCCTTCAACATTAAGTTATTGGACTTTAAACTTAGTGATTTTTTTTTCTTTTCACTGGAGTTATCCAAATCTCATATCCTGAGTCACGGGTTAATCGAGTTAACCTGGGTTGACTCAAGTTTTTTTTTGTTTTTTTAATTGATTTTTTAAAATTTTTTATCTTTCATCATTTAGTTTGCTTGAGAGTTGACCTCCATTTTTTTATTTAATTTCTTTTGTTGGGCCATGAATTTAGCATGGAAAATTGAGTCAGATTTATTTTCTTCTTGTTTTTAAATTTGATTTTTTTTAGCTTATCCTTTAATGTTTGATTTACTAGTAATTGAGCTTTAGATTTTTTTATTTTCCTTTATATAAAGTTATCCAATATTATTCCATTCTTATTTAATTTTTATTTTATTATTAAATAATATCAATAAAATATTTTAAAAATATTTAGAGGGCATCTTATCATAATATTCATAAGTGTTTATTTTCTTTCATTAGTCATTGTTTTTTTTTTAATTGGTGTTGGCTTCTTCACTCATATTAAACTTATTAAACAAATTCGTATCACTGATTTAAGTCCTATATTTTTCTTGCTCCTTTAAAAATCAATCATTAATTGGGCATTTTTTTTAAGTTAGAAAAAAATTTAACCTAACTTATGGCGTGGCGCCGGCCACCTATGTAATGCTAAGGGAGATAATTTGATATGAACTAGATGGATACCAACCCATCTTGGCCTGAGTGGATAATTATTTTTTAGATAATTACTTTATTTTGATTAATAATAATTAAGTAGGGTATCAATATTATCAAACCCGACTCGAAACTCACTTAAACCTAACTCGAAATATATATTTATATTATATAATGATATTTATATTATATCATCTAGATTTTTTTTATATAATTTGATATATAGATATTTTAATATTAACATAAAGCACGAGCACATGCACCTACACAAATATATATAAACTATTTTTTTATTAAATACTAAACAATAGGCAAATAATAAATACTTAAAATCTGATAGATAATTTATAAATATTTAAATTTCTTAGTCAATATGTAATAGATAAATTTTTTTTAATTGAAATCTAATATATCAATTGTAATATATATAAAAGAGTTGACAAACTCTCTTGGATTGCACTACAATGGGTATTCTAGGATTAAATATTTATAAAATAGTTATTATTTTCCTATTATTTATTATTTTAAAAAATAAAATAGTTAATAGTTAATATATATATATATATATATATATATATATTCATGTGAGTTGAAAAATATAAATATTAAAATTTTAATAAAAAATACAACTTATGAACTACAAGACAAATTGCATAGAGTTTGTCAATGACGGCAAACGCGTTGAAAGCCACCAGTAGAACACGCTTCGCAACTAATGAAATTAATGAAGTATGACGTGTGTCACTATTTGATTCCTCAATTTCATAGGCAAATCAAAACAGCACAAAACTTAACGCGACCTAAACAAAGTTTATGGAAAAATTATTTTTTTATTTTTTTATATTTTTTAAATGCTGATATTAAATTTTTTTAAAAATTAATTAAAATATTATTTTAATATATTAAAAAAAACTTAAAAAATAACTATCACTACCATACTAAACACTATCTTAATATCCAACATTCATCGTGTAACAGCTCGGCCCAATATGTATATTGTCTGTTTTGGGCTTTACCATCCTAACAGTTTTGTTTCTGGTGACGCGAGCTCACTTCTAAACCTGATGCCCCAAAACATGTATAATATGTTAGCAACCAGCACTACTAATAAAACTAGCTATTAAACACTCACGCTGATGTGGGATATTGCAATCCATCTCCTTTAAGGAGTCCGATGACCTTGTCGGCATAATTGGACAGCTAGTGAGGTCGACTCTGATACCAAATGTAACAGCTCAACCCAATATGCTGTATGTTGTCCACTTTGGGCCTTACCGCCATCACGGTTTTGTTCCTGGTGACGCGAGTCCTCTTCTGAGCCTAACGCCTCAAAACACGTACAATATGTTGGCAACTAAAACTACTAATAAGATCAGTTACCAAATCCTCATCCGCCTATAAGATATTACACATCGTATCATTAATATTTATTAATATTATTAAATTTAGCTTTACAATAACTCTATTCAAAACTCTAATTGACATAGATTGGTTTAATTAAATCAAAATAATATCATAAAAATAGAAATAGATTGAAAGTAAGTCAAAGTTAACTTCAGGTTAATTCTTTTTTAAATTTGATCTTGTCTAGTAGACAAATTGATTGACTTTTAAATTAAATAAAATATAATGATAATTTCATAAATAATTTTTTTTTATTAAACTCAGAGTGATGATATAAAATGATATAAATGTTATAAATCTATGAACGTTAAGGAATAGAGGGAAATTAAAAAAAACAACCTAAATTATAGGAATGTCTGGTTGATTTTTTATTTTTTTAATAAATCTATCAGAGTACGAAAAAGATATTACTCCAATTGCGATAACTCAAGCCTCTCTCACTGTATAAGTGTCCTTCACATAAACTTTTATGGTCATTAATTTTGTACTTTGTACCATATATCTTTCTTTCACTCAACCCCATAGCTTTCATGTTACAATGACATCATCATTTTCATCTGGGTCTTCGTCTTCGTCTTCATCTTCAAAACCATGGATTTATGATGTATTTTTGAGTTTTAGAGGCGAAGACACAAGCAAAAATTTCACCGATCATCTCTACTTTGCTTTAAAAGATGCTGGAATCAACACATTTAGAGACGACAATGAGCTTCGAAGTGGTGAAGCGATCCAAAAGTCTAGAATTTCAGTCATTCTTTTCTCAAGAAATTATGCAAATTCTAGATGGTGTCTTGAGGGATTAGTGAAGATCATGGAGTGTTGGAGAAGTTGTAGGCAACTTGTTTTTCCTATATTCTATGATGTTGATCCATCTGATGTAAGGAAACAAACTGGAAGTTTTGCAGAGGCCTTTGCTGGACATGAAGAAAGGTTTGTGCTCCAGACAGACAAGGGCAAGGTGGCGACATGGAGGATGGCTTTGACTGAAGCTGCAAATTTGTCTGGATGGGATTTGAGGAATGTTGCGGATGGGTAAGCACTTGACTTAATTATTTAAATTTATAGTAATTTTTGTTTTTTTTTCAATGATATGATGTAAGTGATAAAATTCTCAAATTCAAACCTTTTCTTTATAATAATAATAATAATAATAAGTTTTGAACCATTTAAATTATTGAAATTACTGAAATTTTCACTATTTTGTTTGTATAATTATGCTTGACTTATTCACAATTTTGTTGACAATTATTTGCAGGCATGAAGCAAAATTTATAAAGAAAATTGTTGGGGAGATTTCCAGGGAACTGAGCAGCACATACTTGTTCATAGCCTTCTATCCAGTCGGGATAAACTCTCGTGTGCAACAATTGAACTTTTTATTAAATGCTGGATCAAACGAGGTCTGCATTGTAGGAATATGTGGAATGGGAGGCATAGGGAAAACAACCATTGCCAAGGCCATGTATTATGAGTTGTTTCATAGTTTTGATGGGAAATGTTTTCTTGCCAATGTTCGAGAAATTTCACAGCAGCAAAATGGTCATGTCAAACTGCAAGAACAACTTCTTTTTGATATCCTGAAGACAGACAAGATTAAGATTGGCAATGTTGACAGAGGAATGAATATGATAAAGGAAAGACTTCACAGTAGAAAAGTCCTTCTCATACTGGATGATGTAGATAAATTAGATCAGTTACAAGCGATAGCGGGGAGTCGAGATTGGTTTGGTTCAGGAAGCAAAATCATTGTAACAACAAGAGATAAGCATGTTCTAACAGTTCTTGGAGCTGATCGAGTATACATGGCTAGAGAAATGAATGACATCGAAGCTTTGGAGCTCTTTAGTTGGCATGCCTTCCGAACAAGCCATCCCGTCGAAGATTATAAGGTGTTGTCAGAACAAATTGTTGACTACTGTGGAAGATTGCCACTAGCACTTGAAGTAATAGGCTCTTTTCTATTTGGTAGAAGTATAGTTGAATGGAAAAGTGCATTGGAAAAACTGAGAAGAATTCCTGATGATCAAATTCAGAAAAAGCTCCAAATAAGTTTTGATGGCCTGAATGATGACACACAGAAAGATTTATTCCTCGATATATCATGTTTCTTTGTTGGGATGGACAAGGAATATGTGTTACCAATATTAAATGGTTGTGATTTTTTTGCAGACATCGGACTTGGTGTCCTCACTCAGAGGTGCCTTGTATCTGTTAATGAAAAGAACAAGCTAATAATGCATGATTTGCTTCGAGATATGGGGAGAGAAATTGTTCGTGCGCAATCACCGAACAATCCGGGAAGGCGGAGTAGATTATGGATTCGTGAAGAAGTTGCTGACGTTTTGAGAAGAAACATGGTGAGTGATTCCAACTTATCATCATATAAATTCATGTTTTGAAAAAATATCTGATCCTTTCCTCTTGACGTGGTTTATTGACAGGGAACTGAAGCAACCCAAGGGATGGCCATAAACTTGCTGAAAGGGAATGACATGAAAGTGGATTTAAATGTGTTTTGCAATCTGCAAAACCTAAGGCTGCTCCAGCTCAATCATGTAAAGCTTGCTGGAGGCTGTGAATATCTTTTGAGAAAATTAACCTGGCTCTGCTGGCATGGATTTCCACTCTCGTTCATACCTGATGGCCTCTATGGGGAAAACCTTGTTGCTATAGATATGCGACACAGCAACCTAAGACAGGTTAAGAATTCTAAGGTATGCTAAAACTATCAAATATTTATCTAAACTTTAGTATGCTATCAAACAATAACAATTTCTTTCTAACTCCTGAATCTTGCTTCTTTTCCTCAGTTCCTTTTGAAGTTGAAGTTTCTTAATCTCAGTCATTCTCATTACCTATCTCGGACTCCCGACTTTTCCAGACTTCCACATCTGGAGAGGTTAAAACTCAAAGACTGCAGAAGTTTGGTTGAAGTTCATCATTCTATTGGATACCTTGATAGACTTGTTTTGGTAAATTTAAAAGATTGCAAGCAACTTAGGAGGCTCCCGAGTAGCTTCTGGAAGTCGAAGTCTATCGAGATTCTTTACCTCTCAGGCTGCTCAAAATTTGATGAATTGCCCGAGGACTTGGGAGATTTGGAATCCTTGACAATTCTCAATGCAGAAGACACTGCCATAAGACAAGTACCAAGTACCATAGTCAGATTGAAGAACCTCAAAGATTTATCACTTTGTGGCTGTAAAGGTTCAACTTCTGCAACATTTCCTTCACGTTTGAGGTCATGGTTTCTTCCAAGAAAAATTCTCAATCCAACCAACCTGTTGCCACCCTTTCATGTCACATCATTGTCGCTCAGGGATTGCAATTTATCTGATGATGCGCTTCCTAGAGATCTTGGGAGCTTACCCACACTAACCAATCTGGAATTGGACCGTAACAGTTTTCAAAGTCTACAAAGATCTTTAATTTTAATTTATCTTTAAAATTAACACGTCCTGGTGTTTTCTTGATGCAAAACATGAGGCCAGGGAGGTCAGTCCATCAAACAGAAACTCAATAAGACAAAAGTACCTTTGACCTTAACACTTCAGTCTCCATCAAGGCAACCCATCCCAGTCATCAATAATCAAAGAAGAAACAAAAACAAAACCCAATAAAACATTCACTATGAACAGTAAGAAATTGAAACCTTGAAAGAAGCAAAATAAAGAGAGAGAAAAAGAATACTCCTTCACCATCATCGTAAAATATTCACAAAGTGGTGGAGTAGTACTTTAGTCTATTGCCTCCTCCTTCTTCTTCTACCTCTACAAAATATAAAAAAGACACATTCAAAAACAAAGAAAAACAAGGAAAGAAAAAACTAATCCTTTCTTGATATTTAAGAAGCAATTAGTCCCCACAAACCAAAAGCTATGATCCACTTTATTTTTTGAAATACAGAGCGCTCCAATAATTTGTCAAAATTACGTGAGAAAAAAAGTATTTTCAATGAATTTAGTTATTTTATTATAGCTGTTATTTTTATTTAATTTTTTTGTGTTAAAAACAATGAAAATTTATATAAATAAAATACAAAATTAAATAAAATATATACAAAAAAATAAAAAAAATATAGTTGGGGTTAAAATAGAACTACTAATTTAGCATTACAAGCAAAAATAAAGTTTGGAAATTTTTATATCATAAATAAGGATTTGATTGAAGTGAAATTAAAGAAAAAAAACTTAATCAGACCTTAATTTGGCTAAGATTAGAAAAATTAAAGATCAAAGGCTAAAAAATATTCAATTATATAAAAGGATTCAAAACCAAAAAAATATGCATTTTTTTTTAAAAAAATTATGCCTGGTCAAATATCAAATTACCCCTCATTTGACATGATAATAATATAAAAACTACTGTAAAAATATCAAAGGTGAAAAAAATTCAATTATACAAAAAAATTCATAACAAAAAAAATATGTATTTTTTTTATAAAAAATTTATATCTAGCCAACTATCAAATTACTTCTCATTTGACATGATATATAATTATGTAAAAACTACTGTAAAAATACAAAATTGGCTCTTGACTCTAGCTTTATTTTTTTATTTATTTAAGGATTATTTTGATTGTTTCTATATATAATTAAAATAAAAAATTTATTTGTTTCCAATCAATTTGGCAACATTGTGAATTTTTATTTTATTTTTTTATATTTGATTAAATACTAAATTAGCTCTTATTTGACATGATAATTATATAAAAACCATTACAAAAATATAAAATGGACCATTGACTCTAATTTTATTTTTTTATAACATAATTAAAATAAAAAAATTTACTTGTTTCCAATCAATTTAGTAATCAGCACTGTAAAAAAAAAATTTCAATTCCCCAGTAACGTATTTAAATTTTTTGATTGAGTGATAAAAATATTAAAATAGTATTTTCACTCACATGACTGAAATGTTTTTCAAAAGGATTTGGATTGTGTTATATATATCTCTCTGCAAGTTGCCATCTTTGTGGCCGACATTGACAAAGAATATATCTTGTTTATTAACAAGATAACTCAAGAGGTTTTTTTTCAAACAATAGAAAAAAAAAAAAAAAAAGCATATTTGAGCGATGCCCTCCCAAGCTGCACGCGGCACATGCACCTCCCTTGAAAAAAATAATAAAAATTTTTTATTTATTTTTACGTTTCAAAAGTATTTTTAAAAAAATTAAATTTTTTTATTTTTTCTTTACTTCAAATTAATAATTTTTTATGTTTTCAGTTTTTTTTATGCGATGATATCAAAAATCATTTTTAAAAAATAAAAAAAATTATTTTGATACATTTCCAAGTAAAAAGTACTTTAAAAAGCAACTGCAACCACACTTCCAAACACAATTGGTACCAAATATTTTTTACATGTTTTTTATTACACATAAACCTCAACTATAATTTTTACCAAACACGTATTTAAATCCAATTAATCACACTTTTTTAAAACTTACTTTTTTAAAACCACAACTACAAAAATTACCTCAGAAACAAACACATTCACAGTCAACTCCTTCACAGGTAAAATATAAATAAGTTAACCTGAGGTAGTTTAATTGGTTAGATTTTGAATTTGTTTTCTAATAATCACGAGTTTAAGTCTTCTCAGAGCCATTGAAGGTTTACATAGTCGTTAACTTCAGGACCTATGAGAATAATCGAGGTATATGCAAACTGACTTGGACACGCTAATCTAAAAAAGAAGAAGAAATAAGTTACAAGTAAAATAATTTTTCATCCCTCATTTTTTAACATGATTGTAACTTAGTCCCTTAGTAAGTTCATCCCTGACTTTGGTTAAACATCAACTAATTATAACCGCAGTTTCATTTTAGTACTGAATAAAACTAATTAGATCTGCTTAATTTTATTAGGACTTTTTAATCATTACAATTGTAAATTCAATATTTACCAGTACTATGCTCTAAAAAAAATTACATTTGCTTAATTTCATTTGGGAAATTTTAAGCATTATAATGTTTTTGTTTATAATTTCAGTATTTAATACCAGGTTGTTTATAATAAATTTATTTTTTAAAATTTAATTAAGGTTTTTTTATGGTGAGGATTAATTTCCTGCGCATCTTACATTTACGCGGAGTTATATTTTTATAGTTCTTAAATTTAACTCATGAATTGACTTGAATTAATTTAATTTTTTATTTTATAAAAAATAAAAAAAACATATTTTTTTTAAAGAAAAATCAACATATTTTAACTAGATTTTTTAAAAGTGAATACTTTAGTTTATGTTATGCTATCTGCAAATGATGCCCACACGCACACCACAACAAATAGTGTGCAAATAAAATATACACTCCCAAGTCCCAACAATCCGGCTTTCTTCATGGCCATTTTTTTTTTAAGAGAGGTACACGCGACGCATGCGCCGCGCCTCGTTACATGCAGATGACTTTTGGGTTTTTTAAAAAGTTGGTGTAGTTTTATGAATGTTATAGTTTTTAAAAATATTTTTTTATTTTTAAAAATTTATTTAAAAATGATCTAAGATGTAAAAATTTTAATTTAAAATAAAAAAAATATTTTTTAAAAACACACTTTTAAAATATAAAAATAAACCAGTATTCATGATTAAATTTGATCAAGTAATTAATGCAAAAGAAGGGACGAACTGCTCAATAAAATAATTACTCGAATAATTAATTGATTTAGGGGATCACCATGGTACCTTAACGGTAGCTTCAACCAATCGAATAATGTTGCTCCCTAATTATTATATAAGTAATAATTAGAAAGATAGCCTTTAAAGTGGTAAGAGTTAGCGTATCAGTAAGTAAATTGCATGGTAAGTTGTCATTAGTTACAATTTATGTGAGAAAAATAAAGATTTCATGTATGCATTTTTTGTTATTTTGGTTAAATAATTCTTATGTTCTTTAAATGTGTTCATTTAAAACTTGTATTTTCTAGTTTTCCCAAATAAATTAATAACTAATTTTGATCATGTCTTGATGTTAAATTAAGTTAAAATATTTTTTTAAAAAGAAACATAAGAAAAACTCTATCTAATTCCTACACCAAGATTTGGTAAAACTTATCAATCACTTATTTTATTTTAACTTTGAATTTTTTAATTTGAATAAAAAATAACATATAAGATAATATTTTAATATTTATAAAAATAAAATTAATTTTTGGGATGAAAACAATTAAGAAAAGAAAGGATAAATTAAAAAGAATTGAGATAGGTTGCCCTAGGCCTAGGTAGCGGAACACCTCGTTTAGTGAGTTAGCTCATAAGTATGTATTTGGACCATGGAAGCTTGACCCAAGCACTTACAAAAAACAAAAAAAAAGAGGGTAGATGAGGACAATGCATCGCTCATTCTTTTTAATATATATATATTTTTAATTATTATTCTATCTATTGAAGATATAATTACACGCTTTCACATGCATAAATCTTGCTTCCTGCATTAATATTCTCTGGAAAAAAAAAAAGAGACAACTCGTATATATACGCAACTTTTCATTGGTCATCGCAGTACGAGGGAGAATTAATCCTTCCATAACTTTTGCTATCAACAAGCACAGTGGGCATCACAGTACGAAAAAGACCCTTTTCTTATCGCGATAGCTAGGTCTTTGGCTGTCTCCCTCGGTAATTAAAGTGTCCCTCGCATTAATTTTTGGAGTCATTAATTTTGTACCATTTCTCGTTCTTTCTCTCGCCACCATAGCTTTCATGTTACAATGACATCTGCGTCTTCATCTTCATATTCATCCTCAAAACCGTGGATTTATGACGTGTTTTTGAGTTTTAGAGGCGAGGACACGCGCAAAAATTTCACCGATCATCTCTACTTTGCCTTCAAAGATGCTGGAATCAACACATTTAGAGACGACAATGAGCTCCGAAGGGGTGAAGATATTTCGACGGAGCTATTACATGCGATCCAAAAGTCTAGGATTTCAGTCATTGTGTTCTCAAAAAATTATGCAAATTCAAGATGGTGTCTTGAGGAACTAGTGAAGATCATGGAGTGTAGGAGAAGCTGTAGGCAACTTGTTTTTCCTATATTCTATGATGTTGATCCATCTGATGTAAGGAAACAAACTGGAAGTTTTGCAGAGGCCTTTGCTGGACATGAAGAAAGGTTTGTGCTCCAGACAGACAAGGGCAAGGTGGCGACATGGAGGATGGCTTTGACTGAAGCTGCAAATTTGTCTGGATGGGATTTGAGGAATGTTGCGGATGGGTAAGCACTCATAAAATCAACCATCCTTGCTAATTTAATGGACTTTATAATTTGAATTAATAGTAATTCTTATGTTATCAATGATATGATCCAAGTGATAAAATTCTCGAATTTGAACCATTTAAATTGTTTTTTTTTTCTACTATCCGAAATCGTATGATAAAGCTATTAAGGATGAAGATGTTATTATTAAAAAAACTAAAATAAAGTATAATTTTGGTAGAAGAACTAACAACTTGTATGTAAAAAAATGCTAGAAATTTTAAAAACAATTTCAATTAAACAAAAAAATTGCAAATGGCAATGGTACCAAAGGAGTCCTTAACGGGCGAGTCTCAGGCGGAAACACGAAACCTTCTGCTTGGGAAATTTCAAAACAGAGAGATTGTGATCTGTGATCTTTCACTTAATTAATTAATAACTTGAGATGGGAAGAAAATAATTAATAAACAGTTTTCTTTTGTAGAAATCACAAAATTATAAGAAGTGTGTTGTCTATTAACCATTTGATGATACTACCATCCCGTAGCGGCTAAGAGTTAATTAATAAAAAAAAATTGTTTTCGTAGAAATCACATTATCCTAAGAAGTATGTTGACCATTAACTATTAACCATTTCTTTAAAATAGTTTTGTTTGGTCCCTCGTATTTTTATGTTAATATATAATTGGTTTTTTAGTTGATAGAAATTCAATTTTGATATTAAATTTTATTTTTTTAATCTTTTTCTTATGAGAGGAGAAAGGCTAGTCGAATTTTAATGTATAGAGAAAATCATTATTGACATTGATTTTGATCACAAAAGCCTTATTTTTCTTGTGACCCTCCCGTCGCAAAATTTTAAAAACAACAATTAACTCATTATCTATTTAGTTTTTAAAGAAAAGAGATGGATAACAGGTTGTTCATTCCTTTAAAAATTAAATAAAAACAAGCTCACGTTTGAGGGTTGGGCACTTTTTTTTAAATGGCCCAGGCATGTTGGTCTACCATGCTCACGTTTGAGGGTCGTTCCATTTAGGCCTTTTTTTTTAAAAAAAAATAATTTATATTAGGTAAAAAATAAATTTAATAAAAAAAATTATGAAATCTAGTTGAGATCATGACTTGTGTCATAGGCTTGACAAGTTAATCTTAAAAATTCAAGTTGATATAATATTTTATTGTCTGAATAATTTAGAAAAAAAATTATTCAGATTGAATTTAAAAAAAATCATTTTGTTTATTTTGAATTTGTCTTTGTGATGTATTTTTTTGTGAGATTTATTTGTTAAAATTTGATTTTTACATTATTCTCATAGCGTGGTTAGGCCATGAAATTCGAGTCGATTAAATATGTTGTCTTCTCAATTTTTTTTTAAATAAACGATTCGAAGAATTATTTTTAAGCATTTTGTTGTTTTTAATTGGTTTTCATGATATATTTTGTTTTGATTTTTATATGATTAATTATTTTTTATTTGGTTTTTGTTAGATTTATTGGTTTCAATTTATTTTTTATTCAATTTTTTATCATCTTGATTTTTTTTTTAAAATTCAAACCACATTATTAGGTATGAGCTACTTGTTGTCGAATAGCTACTAAAGAGTTTCTAAAACATCATTGATAGGCTCCATCTTGCATCTTGCCCGATCCAATCACTTTCTTTGTTTTGAAGTCCTGATAAATACAAAATCCCGGAAAGAACACAACGAAATTTGAATCTATGGTAAAAGATTACATATAAAATAATTAAGTGCAGTGGTTATTAGGGATTTTTTCGATATGCAGCATTTGTCAATGTATAAATCACTTCATTGGCTTGTGAGGAGTGATCGATCTTGAAAATCTAAACTGCACTTTTCAATTTTGAAACCGAGCAATTTGGACCATCAATTGGAGAATGTTGGGATCATTTTTTGGAATCTTGGACCAAGATTCATGTGATGCAAATCCAAGTTGATCTTCTCACATGATTCACAGACAACATCAATGATGATGTAGAGGTATTATCTCATGTTTTTACTCATAACCTCATAGTGGGTTTTGTTATAAGAACGTGCCTTTTGAAAAGAGAGCTGGTATCTAGAGCTTTTTAGTTGTTAGGGACTAAACTACTAGTCGATATGGTGTATGGATATCATCACTATCCAATTTATTTTGAAAAAGATTTCAATAAATAAATAATTTTAATAATTTAGGTAACGATATATACTGAGAAGAAGAACATTATCAGTAGATAATCCAGGGTTGAGGAACTAAATGGTGATCTAAGGAATATGAGATGTTTTGCTTGGGGCTGGATTTTCTTCAGGAAAACTACAAATTATAAAATATTTTGGATTATGCTTTACATAATACATTCTAATTGGCTGTTTCATGCTTAAAGTCTCACTATTTTGTTGACAATTATTTGCAGGCATGAAGCAAAATTTATAAAGAAAATTGTTGGGGAGATTTTGAGAGAACTGAGTAGCACATACTTATTCGTAGCCTTCTATCCAGTGGGGATAAATCCTCGTGTGCAACAATTGAACTTTTTGTTAAATGCTGGATCAAGCGAGGTCTGCATTGTAGGAATATATGGAATGGGAGGCATAGGGAAAACAACCATTGCCAAGGCCATGTATAATGAGTTGTTTCATAGTTTTGATGGGAAATGTTTTCTTGCCAATGTTCGAGAAATTTCACAGCAGCCAAATGGTCATGTCAAACTGCAAGAACAACTTCTTTTTGATATCCTGAAGACAGACAAGATTAAGATTGGCAATGTTGACAGAGGAATGAATATGATAAAGGAAAGACTTCACAGTAGAAAAGTTCTTCTCATACTCGATGATATAGATAAATTAGATCAGTTACAAGCGATAGCGGGGAGTCGAGATTGGTTTGGTTCAGGAAGCAGAATCATTGTAACAACAAGAGATAAGCATGTTCTAACAGTTCTTGGAGCTGATCGAGTATACATGGCCAGAGAAATGAATGACATTGAAGCTTTGGAGCTCTTTAGCTGGCATGCCTTTCGAACAAGCCATCCCGTCGAAGATTATAAGGAGTTGTCAGAACAAATTGTTGACTACTGTGGAAGATTGCCACTAGCACTTGAAGTAATAGGCTCTTTTCTATTTGGTAGAAGTATAGTTGAATGGAAAAGTGCATTGGAAAAACTGAGAAGAATTCCTGATGATCAAATTCAGAAAAAGCTCCAAATAAGTTTTGATGGCCTGAATGATGACACACAGAAAGATATATTCCTCGATATATCCTGTTACTTTATTGGGATGTACAAGGAATATGTGTTACCAATATTAAATGGTTGTGATTTTTTCGCAGACATTGGACTTGGTGTCCTCACTCAGAGGTGCCTTGTATCTGTTAATGAAAAGAACAAGCTAATAATGCATGATTTGCTTCGAGATATGGGGAGAGAAATTGTTCGTGCGCACTCACCGAACAATCCAGGAAGGCGGAGTAGATTATGGATTCCTGAAGAAGTTGGTGACATACTGAGAAGAAACATGGTGAATGCATTCAAACTTATCATCGTATAAATTCATGTTTTGAAAAATATCTGATCCTTTCCTCTTGAGGTGGTTTATTGACAGGGAACTGAAGCAATCCAAGGGATGGCCATAAACTTGCTGAAAGTGAATGACATGAAAGTGGATGTAAATGTGTTTTGCAATCTGCAAAACCTAAGGCTGCTCCAGCTCAATCATGTAAAGCTTGGTGGAGGCTGTGAATATCTTTTGAGAAAATTAACCTGGCTCTGCTGGCATGGATTTCCACTCTCGTTCATACCTGATGGCCTCTATGGGGAAAACCTTGTTGCTATAGATATGCGACACAGCAACCTAAGACAGGTTAAGAATTCTAAGGTATGCTAAGACTATCAAATATTTATCTAAGCTTTAGTATGCTATCAAACATTAACAATTTCTTTCTAACTCCTGAATCTTGCTTCTTTTCCTCAGTTCCTTTGGAAGTTGAAGTTTCTTAATCTCAGTCATTCTCATTACCTATATCGGACTCCCGACTTTTCCAGACTTCCACATCTGGAGAAGTTAAAACTCAAAGACTGCAGAAGTTTGGTTGAAGTTCATAATTCTATTGGATACCTTGATAGACTTGTTTTGGTAAATTTCAAAGATTGCAAGCAACTTAGGAGGCTCCCGAGTAGCTTCTGGAAGTTGAAGTCTATCGAGATTCTTTACCTCTCAGGCTGCTCAAAATTTGATGAATTGCCCGAGGACTTGGGAGATTTGGAATCCTTGACAATTCTCCATGCAGATGACACTGCCATAAGACAGGTACCAAGTACCATTGTCAGATTGAAGAACCTCCAAGATTTATCACTTTGTGGTTGTAAAGGTTCAACTTCCGCAACATTGCCTTCACGTTTGATGTCATGGTTTCTGCCAAGAAAAATTCCCAATCCAACCAACCTGTTGCCACCTTCCTTTCATGGCTTAGACAGACTCACATCATTATCGCTCAGGGGTTGCAATTTATCTGATGATGCGCTTCCAAAAGATCTTGGGAGCTTACCCTCACTATCTAATCTGGAATTGGATCGTAACAGTTTTCAAAGTCTACCAGCTGGCTTGAGTAGTCTTTTGAGGCTTACAAGTCTAAGATTGGACGATAACACCAGGCTACAAACAATTCCAGCTTTACCTAGAAATTTGGATACCTTGCGCGCTTCGAACTGCACATCATTGGAAAGATTACCAGACATATCAGTAGCTTCACGTATGCGTTTGCTGTATATTGCTAATTGCCCCAAACTGATTGAGGCTCCAGGATTGGATAAATCAAGGTCCATTTCACACATTGACATGGAAGGGTGCTACGATATCTCAAATACTTTAAGAAATAGCATGCACATGGTATTCTTTCTCTGTCTCTCTTTACTTGTTAAACATATTATACTATGTTGTTGTTAAATATACAAAATAAAAATGGTACTCTTTGTGCAGGGATGTTTTTCTGGTTTGGTACTTCCTGGAAATGAGATTCCTGCCTTGTTCAACTATAAGAATGAGGGTGCTTCAATATCGTTTAAACTACCTGAATTCGACGGCAGGAACTTGAATGGCATGAACGTGTGCATTGTTTGCTCATCTCATTTAGAGAAAGAAGAAACTAAACAAATTAGAATCAAATTGACTAATTATACTAAGGGTTTTACCAAGAAGTTTCGTGCTGTAGCAGTTAACTTGGTAAAATCCTGCGAAGATCACCTTTGGCAAGGCCATATATCAAACAATTTTTTCAAACTTGGTAGTGAAGATGAAGTGGAGCTTATTGTAGACTGTATGAACACAATGACTGTGAAGAAGACTGGAGTATACCTAGTATATGAGCAAGATCAGGCAAGGCTTAAAGCTAAGAGAGGTCTTGATAGTGATGATGAGGCAGGATCAAGCTGTGATAACCTACTTCTAGCAAAAAGATTGAGAATGGAGACTAGTCCGCAGAACATTGAGGAAAACATGGATGTGGCATAGCTTCAGCCTTCAGGTTTTGGCGTTTCAATGTTGTCTCTGTTGAAGCTTTAGTTCAAGATGATATTTTATACATTAAGCCTGTGTAATAAAGGGTTTTTGGGACGCAGGAGATTCTAGAAGTGTTGAGCTACCAAATATGGAGGTGAAGGTGTTGAACTACTTTTAACGGGTACATAGGAAACAGGAGTCCAAGTGTTGAGCTACCAAAATTTATATTTTGGTAAAATTTTCAACCCTATTTTGAACATCCAGTGTTTAATTTAAAATTTTATCTTCAATTATGAGACTGATATAACATCTAGGTTTTTCTCTCAAGTCGTTTAATTCACTTCCTTCATATTTTCTCCTTCCAATCTAATTTTTTTTAGTTCAGGCTGCCAACTTTTATAATATTTTTGTTATTTTTGTCACGTCTATGGAACTTGGTAGTAGTAAAAGAGCTGTTTTTTCCGTACATGATGCTCCTCTTTGCGACCATAAACATTGAAGAATTTCTTGGTGATCTCTGATATTCTTTGCGTTGTATGCATGGTGGTCTATAGGAGGAGATAAATAGTGTTCGCACTCTTTATCTGTTTTGAGTAGTGAATCTTCTATCAAGTTTGGCTCACAGCGAAAAAAGAAAAAAGAAATGCTACATATTCAAAGAAAAGAAGTTTTGCATCAAATACTTTTTTTTGAAAATATTAATTTATCAACACACATCATATATCTGCATGTATTCTACTGATTTTTTTTTATTTTTATTACAAAAAAAATACAATTTATAATTTTTTTAAATTTATTTTTTCAAACTACAGCAATGAAAACTACCGTAATATCAAACACATATTGATATGATGATCTGATTATGCCATGTGTCAATCAGTAGTCTAAGGGTGTGTTTATTTTTATAGTTTAACTCTTTTATATTTGTGGTTCAACTTGATTTTTAAACCACTTTTGGCTAAAAAAATATTAAATTAATATTTTTTATGTGTTTTTAATGATTTTGATATAATAATATAAAAAATAAAAAACATTATTATTTTTTTTTATGTATTTTTAATTAAAAAATATTTTTATAAAAGTATTTTGCATCGCATTAGCAAACACATAGGAAAGTGAGAGTGATTTTTATAAATTAAAAATTAAAAAAAATCTTATGGTGATTTTACAAAATTTTGAGGACTGGAATTTTATAATGAACCCAAAATCATGAAACTCGTAATATAAGACTATCTTATGTTTCTCTCTTCGCACAAAGCATTAAAATCTCCAAATTAATCAAATAAATCATCAAAATGTCAATGTACTGTCATTTATCCACATAGAAAACCTAAAGTAGTGGTATAAATTATAAATTTTTTATTCACAATTAACAGGAAATTGGGATGTTAACTGACTTACAAAGAGTAAATTTTTTTTCAAGTTTGGTACTAACAATACATCATTAAGTGGCATGATTTGATTTTTCTGTTGGATGGAGGAATCTCCAATACCATGTATTGATATAGAAGAATCGTCACCAATAAGAACAAATTCTGAACCATAATGATTGCAAATATTTTTTAACATAACTGGATTACCTGTCATGTGGTTGGAAGCTCCTACATCAGAGATCCATTCCGTTTCAGTGACAGTATTGTCCAAGGTGAGAGCAGCCAAAGCTTGTGGAAGGTCTCCGTGTTGATTTGATCGTTTAGGCACCCACCAATATATCTTTGCAATATGACTTGCTACACCACAGTACTGATAGGTTTCTTCTAGGTATAGCTCACGTTCTGCAGGAGTCATGCGATGCTCTCCAGATGGGGGAGGTCGTTTCTGTTTTGGATTTAAAGTGGGTATGACAATGTAAGTATGAGTTTTCTCTTTAGGTTGTTGTGCATGGAATCCTCTCCCAGTAGATATAAAGCTTTGTCTGCTGACATGGTTTCTTGAAAAATGATGTTGAGGGCGCTGGTGTATTTGCTCATAGAATGCCAGCTGAGGAGTGAATGAATTATTTGTCTGATTGGTGAACCAGTTTCTTCTTTGGTCTAGGCTCTGCAATTGAGAGACCAACTCCGGGTAAGAAGGTCTTGGTGGTTTCAGCATTGTAGTAGTGAATGTTTCATATTGAGGGTCGAGACTTGTGCGGAGGCAAAAGATTTTTTCTTTGTTTGAAATTGGTTTCCCAATAGCTATAAGGTCATCGCATAGTCCTTTGAAGATTCGAATGTGTTCTTCAATGGTTCTGTCATCTTCTTTGCGAAAATAGGTGACTTGTTGTCTAAGGATGAATTTTCGTTCTTGGGAGCCTTCTGCATATTCATTTTTTAGAGCACTCCAGACATTAAAGGTTGTATCTAGGCCTACTGCAAGGCCTAATGTCTGTTCTGAAAGAGTACCAATCAACCAGCCATGAAGAAGTCGATTTGCCTTTCTCCAGACAATGTATTCTTCTATTAGTCTTGGTGAAGAATCTGTGGTGGTAGTAGAATCTGGAACAATATATTTGTTTGGGATTGAGTCTTCATTGATGAGATGATCAACCAAGTCTTGACTTTCTGCAACAGCTAAGCTTGTTCTCTCCATAATGGATAATTTGTGGGGATGAGCTTGAGGATAATGAAATTACCAATATTGAGTGACAGAGTTGACATGTTATGTGGTTCTGCTAAGATGTATATTCACACAGGCTCTGATACCAAGCGAAAATTTAGAAGAAAAAAAGATGTTTCAATGAAAGAAAGGTTTTCTCTGTTTCTTTGAATTTTAACATGAATATAGAACTTACTATTCTATACGAGCTGCTGGTTTTTTTTATAACATTACAAGTTGCTTAATTTGGATACATTGACTTGGCTAATCCTTAGCTGATCTGTTTCCATAACAATTCAACGTCTCTTTCTGTTTCTGATTTCTGTCATAAACTTCATTGCTGCTGCTGTTGATTTATTTCCATAATAAACCAACATCTCTTTCTTATCTGTCTAATTTGTTTACAAGTTGCTGTTTGTGTTTTGTTACAATGAGAGTTGGTTTATTTTCATGTTGCTAGTGATTCTAATCAGCCAACATCTCTTTCTTATCTGTCTAATTTGTTTCCATGTTGCTGGCTTACTGCTGATTCGTTTCGCTGGCTTATAGCTGCAGTTGAATTGTTTCCATGAGCATCTGTCTTATTACCATTAACACATAGGAGATGAAAAATAGCTTCTGTCAACCCAACCGTAGGCTTCAATCCAGTCCAGCAGGAGCTTTTTCTCTGCACCATAGCAACAGCAGGAGACTTGTTTCAGCAGTTTCCATCAGCAGCATCCGGTTGGCAGAGAACTTGAGTCTCTTTCTTTTGATAGCAGCAGCACCTAGAGTCTTTCTTTTCCATTGAAGCAGCGACAGCAGGTGCTCCTCAGCCACACCTTTCCTCAGCTGCAGTGGCAGAACCGGCAGCAACCTTCTCTTCCCAGCAGCGGCAGTACTGGTTTCAACAACACAGTACCAGTCACCACCGAGAAGATCTTCCTCCAGCAAGCAGCTCTGCACCAGCCGTGAACGGCAGCAAGCTGCAAGCTCCAACATGCAAACCTCTCTCCCCACCGTGCTCCTCCGGCCAGTGTCCATCAGCTCCGCAGTCGTGAGAAGCTCTTCTCCACCGGAGTCAGCTTCCTCTCTTCTCCCTGGGACTGCTGCTCTAATTCAACAGCGCCAGGTGAGTGTCTTCCCCACTTTGCAAATTCTGTTCCTTTGATCTAGTGCGAAGGTAATTAATTATAATTACCTTCACACTGTACATTCACACTGTACATAGCATGCAATAATTGACGCATGTATGCAGTTTTGATCGTTTTGACGAGGCCAAGCCAGGTCTAGCCTAGTATAAAAAAAAGAAAAAGTGGGCTGGGTCTGGGTCTCAGCCAAACCAGCCCAAATCACCTGTAGATGAGGGTATGTAAAACATATCGTGTGTCTTTAATTTTCATGTATTTTATTCTCTTTTTATTTTGATATTTAATTAAACAGTCTTTTTTTTATATTAGAAAATTTCAGAAATATTTGAATATTTTCATTAATTTATTTATGAGCCCCGCATTTTGTTTTAGTTTTTTTCTTAGTGTATTGTTTTTTTTTGTTGCATGCTTAATCTACAAACCTTTACAGGTTAAACGCAAACTTGATATACAATGCATCATTTTTTTTTCTTGTCTAAAAGAGCAAAAAAAAAAAAGAGAAAGAGAGAGAGAGAGAGAGAGAGGCATAGAAAAATTGTTTCTTCTTCAGTTAAAAATCTAAATTTTTTGAATTTATTCACTGGTACCAGAGTCAGAAATATCACACCTTTTAGGTTTGTGCAATATTTACCAATACGAGTAGGAAATATTCGTAGGTAAATGTTTATTGACGCCAGATTCAGGAACATTATAAGAAAAAAAGGAGAACAAATTCTTAGCAATTTTAGACAAAACCAATAATGCAGTCTGTCTAAGGTATGACATTTAAGGGGTGATAATATCTTTCCTTTCATGTAACACGTAACCAGTTCCGTACCATAGAATCTTTGTTGACCAGTTAGGGTTTCTACTAACTATAATACTAGGTGACAACTCCTTGAACTAGACTTTTCCCCAAAGAAAAAGATGCCAAATATCTGTTTCTTTTTCATTAAAAAATTTAATTGGTCATCGCGATATCCGTGTGTGACAGGTATATTCGGTTAACCCTCAAGTTCTTGGCGAATACTGCACTCCACTAAATTGTTTGGCTACCAATGAGGGTAAGTAGTTAATATAACCAGCTAAGTCAATTAATGAAACCTATGCTTTATCACCACAACTCATGAGATAAGTCGAGTTGTTTACCCAAGAAGCTTTCCATCTGAAATTACTCTGAGGGAGTGCTTGATATTTCTTTACCCATACCTTTGCATCCATGTCGTTCCATTCTTCATTTAGTACCTAACCCCAAGAGGCCTCATGTTAAACCACTAGAAATTATTAAAGACTTGTTTTGACGTTTCCAAGTGGCTAACTATCCATTTGAATAATAGAGGAACATAACACCGCATTGTCCCTTTTCCGTGCAACCTACAATGGCTGAGAGATAGGACAGTTTCAGTTAAGATAGCTGAAGTGAGGTTATTATTTGTCTGTTCGTACTCAATAAAGGTGTTAGTAGCTTCAATGCTGATAATCCCAATAGTTTTTGAAGGAAACATAACTAGCCCAAAAATAACAAAAGCAATTATCCAATACCTTTCTTCGCCCAACTTTTCTTCTTCTTTATCTATTTTCAGTTTATTCTCAATCATCTTCCACTTAAACCTTCCATTAGACGTATTATACTGATCAACTTGGTCTAGATGCAATAGTTTTGCAACCGTTGTAGTTGTACTATCAAATCTTTGCCTGAGGGTCATTTGGGAAACTCAAGATCTAGGCATACTCTTCAAAGGTAGGGGTCATATCAACATCCTCAAAGTTGAAACATCTAGAGCTCGGATCCTAGAAGTGTATCAAAACTTTAACTGTTGAAATCTAAACGAGAATCCC
Source organism: Populus nigra (assembly GCF_951802175.1). Taxonomy (NCBI): domain Eukaryota; kingdom Viridiplantae; phylum Streptophyta; class Magnoliopsida; order Malpighiales; family Salicaceae; genus Populus; species Populus nigra. Next base: position 14,975,367 of record NC_084862.1, on the reverse strand, counting down.
TATTAAATAAGTAATTCTCCCATACTTTTTCTCAAACAGATTCTCATCTATGTACCCCAGAATTGACGCCAACTTCTTTATGTTGTCTATGGAGTAGTGTACTTTAGTTATGTGCGGTAATTTCTTAACCTTGATTTTTGGCAATCCCCTTCAACTAATTGTATAATCTCAAATCTTTCCCCGTATTCCGAAAAGGTCATGGTTTTAGCTAAAGTCCAAGGTAGATCTTTCTTCGTGAGGAAGTCTCTACCTTATCTATAATATCCCTCATCGGAAGCGAGTGTCCAAAGCTAGGGCTTTATGAGTAATGCTGGTCGTTGACCTGTTGTACGCGTTTTGGGGCGTCGGGCTTAGAAGTGAGTTCACGTCACCAAGAACAAAACCATGAGGGTAAAAGGCCTAAAGTGGACACTATACGACAGGTTGGGCTGAGCTATTACATTTGGTGTTAGAGCCAAGGATGACTCATCTTAAGGTGGAGGGATTGTGATATCCCACATCGCAAGCGAGCATCTAGAGCCAGGGCTTTATAAGTATGTTGGTCGCTGACCTGTTGTACGTGTTTTGAGAAGTCAGGCTCAAAAGTGGGCCCGCGTCACCAAGAACAAAACTGTGAGGGCAGGTTGGGCCAGGCTATTACATTATCAGACTACATCCTAATTATTTTAAAGCCCAAAATTTAGCCCACTTTGTTCACCATTTGTGATCTTCTTTAGTGTTATTGGATTTATCTTGTCAAGATCTTTCCAATAGTACCTATGATGTTATTATCATAGTTTTGATGTGATTTCAACAATGAATTGACTATGAACAATAAAGAATTACAAACTTGAAAGGAGCAAAATATAAAAAAAAACACGTTTAGAAAGAAGGAAAGAAAACACTAATGCTTGGTTGATATTAAGTCCAAATCAAAAATCAAATCTCCAAGAATCAAGTCCTAAAACTCATTTTAGACTGCATTAATTTTAGATTCTCCTTAAAAACTTTAAAAGGATGAAGAATAAGCTTATGTTCCGCAAAAACCAATACCAACACAGAGAGAACAGAGAGAACCAGAAAAGACATTATCAGCCCTCAACCTTCATTCAATATCATAACTACCTTTCCTTACACCACCACCAATCCTTCACCAAAATCAAACTGAAACCTCAAGCCATAAACCATCCCTTCTCCAACCCTTGATTCAATAGCCTTCACTGAAACAACCAGGCTTAACTCGAGATCACTATCACACCCTAATATCGTGACAACCCGTTAAAAATTATCACTCGATTGAAAAAAATAGATATCTGACATCTTGTTCTTTGGGGAAAAAAGGTCTTGTTCAAGGAGTCACCATTTAATATGATGGTCACTAGGAACCTTAACTGATCAATAGAGATTCTATGGTACGAGACTGGTTACATGAAAGGAAAGATATTATCACCCCTTAAGCATTCTATCTAAGGCATACTGCATTGCTGGTTTTGTCTAAAATCACTAAGTGTTTGTGCTTTCCCTTTTTTTTTTAAATTTCCTACCATATTCCTGACTTTGGTGTTAGTGAATAATCACTTAAGAATATTTCCAACTATGACGTTGGTAAATAGTGCACAACCCAAAATATACGGTATTCCTTACTTTGGTGCCAATGAATAAACCCGTAAAATTTAAATTTTAAGAAAAAAAAACTATTTTCACTTTTTTTGGGCTGAATCTAGCAGCCAAACCCAGTTACTAGCCCAACCCAGTAATCGGCTCCCCAGATGTTGCATGCATGCGTGAATAATTCACGCGTGCATGCAACAATGTCAAGGCAATTAAGTTTAAAGGGATGAAAAGGGGGTTCACCTGGTGCAAGGGCTGGCGAGAAGAGTTTGTGCTGGAGGTGTTGCTGTTGCCGGTTGAAAGCTGGTGCTCGGCTGGAGAGGGGAACTTAACCAATGCAACCCGCAGCTGAGAAGTTGATTCTACAGTTGTCTATGGCTGGAGAAGAAGGTGTCGTTTTTTCTGCTGGAAGGAAGATCTTCCACCACTGTTACTGTGTTGCTGAAGACAACACTACTGCTGCTGGGAAGGGAAGATTACTGCTGATTTCGGCTAGGATGATGAAGACTCCACTGCTGCCGTGACTGGAAGTGACCAAGCCCTACTGCTGCTACTGAGGGGGGTTGCTGTCTTGAGCTCAGACTTTGGAGAATGAGAGCTGCTGACAGGGTGGTTTGGTCCCTTTTTTTTCGCTGGTGGTGGTCGGTGAAGGGTCTTGTGGCCGATGGCAGTGGTCCCAGGCCAGAAAGAAGGGAAAGAGGGACGGTAGGGATACCAAGCTTCTTCTCTGTCCAGGTCCCAGGAGGCTGGGGAGCTCAAAGAAGAAGAAAAGGAGAGGGAAACTAAAGAACCGGGGGAGGGGGAGCCGCCTAGTCCAAAAAATAGGTTTTCGGTCCCCCTCCTTTGTTTTGTGTCCTCCTGATTTTTTTTAGGGCTCATTGTAATGGTTTCTCTTAGGGTTTCTTGTAGTGGTTTTTTTTTTTATATATACATTAAGACCAGAGTTTCATTCTTTGTAAAAAAATAAAGTTTCAATTAAACTTGTTTTTTTAAAAAAAATTTAAATTTGATTAAGAATTAAATTTGAAAGTAAATAATTATTATTATTTGAAAGATAAAAATAAAATGTCAAAAACATATTATAATTCATAATTTTCACACAAGGTATTAAATTATATTTTTCATCAAAATAAAACTATCATATTTTAATTTTACATTTTAAATCTTGAAATTAAAGTAAAAGCTAATGGACCAAAATTTGAATTACAACAATCACCATACCCTAGACATCATCCCCAAATCAACTCGGTAGCCTCTCAATCAGCCTGGAGACGAACATCAACCTCTAGAATTCTACAAAAACCAATATCAGCCTTCATCCCGGCCCATCGAAAAACCAGAGCCTTAATATGTTTATATTTTTCTTTTCAATCACCAGAGATTAAATAGACTTCCATGTTCTTTGGAGATTAGTATTCGGCAACTTTTATATCTAGGTTAATTTAGGTTTTTAAATCTGGTCTCTCTCTTTTTTTTTTAATCATGCTTGAAGCATTAGGAGATTAATTAGGTTTTTCTAGCAACCGGAATGTCATGGTGTCACTCTCTCCTCTTCCTTTGGGCTAATTAATTTTAGATGGCCCTTCTTTTGGCATGGAATCATGAATAATTATTGACCATCTTGCTTAATCATTTCTGGATGTGATTAAATTGCATCCGTATGGTCTATGATTGTAATAAAGTAAAGATCTACCATAAATAAACATGTGGTTGGAGGAGCTTTTTCGTATTTATATTGTAATTCTGATCCAAGCTCATGAATCCCATAATTCAAATAATTAATGTCTAGCTTGTGGCTAAGTGGACCTCGTCGGAAAAAAACTTGTTTTTGTCACCAAGATGCTATCATTATTTCCATGAGGCCAGTCTCCATAGTTTCAAAAGCCAACACAAACCATGACAACAACCTTCTCTCCTCTCCATAGTTAACGACTTACCACACAGTCTTTAACCAGATTCAATAAAAAAAGAAAAAAAAAACCATTATCAAAACACCCTTCTCCTTTGACCATTTCGCTTCAATATCCAAAATCCTCCCAGTAATTCAGCTTCAGTTCTCAGACGTTAGCCATCATTTTTAACTTCAACAGCCATCTCCAATAATCACAGAACCAATCCACGACAACAACCTTCTCTCCTCTCCCAGTGACTTCCTATCCATGACCATCACCATATAAACAAACAGAATTCACCATCGAGCACTAAACCCAGAACTCCATCCTCCATCTTCAGCCTCCTCTCAAACTAACAGACTCCATCTCCTCTCAAACAAACAATCCAAAGAAATATAAAAAATAAAAAATAAAGAAGCTAGGGTTATACAGAATAATACAAATTAAATACTTAAGAAAATTTAGTTTATCCAAAATATATAAAAAAAACCTATATATAAAATAAACTAAATAAAATAAAATAAAAATTAATTTACCCTTAATAAATAATAAAACAAAATAATTCCATATTACCCATCATGATATCTTTAAAATTAACACGTCCTGGTGTTTTCTTGATGCAAAACATGAGGCCAGGGAGGTCAGTCCATCAAACAGAAACTCAATAAGACAAAAGTACCTTTGACCTTAACACTTCAGTCTCCATCAAGGCAACCCATCCCAGTCATCAATAATCAAAGAAGAAACAAAAACAAAACCCAATAAAACATTCACTATGAACAGTAAGAAATTGAAACCTTGAAAGAAGCAAAATAAAGAGAGAGAAAAAGAATACTCCTTCACCATCATCGTAAAATATTCACAAAGTGGTGGAGTAGTACTTTAGTCTATTGCCTCCTCCTTCTTCTTCTACCTCTACAAAATATAAAAAAGACACATTCAAAAACAAAGAAAAACAAGGAAAGAAAAAACTAATCCTTTCTTGATATTTAAGAAGCAATTAGTCCCCACAAACCAAAAGCTATGATCCACTTTATTTTTTGAAATACAGAGCGCTCCAATAATTTGTCAAAATTACGTGAGAAAAAAAGTATTTTCAATGAATTTAGTTATTTTATTATAGCTGTTATTTTTATTTAATTTTTTTGTGTTAAAAACAATGAAAATTTATATAAATAAAATACAAAATTAAATAAAATATATACAAAAAAATAAAAAAAATATAGTTGGGGTTAAAATAGAACTACTAATTTAGCATTACAAGCAAAAATAAAGTTTGGAAATTTTTATATCATAAATAAGGATTTGATTGAAGTGAAATTAAAGAAAAAAAACTTAATCAGACCTTAATTTGGCTAAGATTAGAAAAATTAAAGATCAAAGGCTAAAAAATATTCAATTATATAAAAGGATTCAAAACCAAAAAAATATGCATTTTTTTTTAAAAAAATTATGCCTGGTCAAATATCAAATTACCCCTCATTTGACATGATAATAATATAAAAACTACTGTAAAAATATCAAAGGTGAAAAAAATTCAATTATACAAAAAAATTCATAACAAAAAAAATATGTATTTTTTTTATAAAAAATTTATATCTAGCCAACTATCAAATTACTTCTCATTTGACATGATATATAATTATGTAAAAACTACTGTAAAAATACAAAATTGGCTCTTGACTCTAGCTTTATTTTTTTATTTATTTAAGGATTATTTTGATTGTTTCTATATATAATTAAAATAAAAAATTTATTTGTTTCCAATCAATTTGGCAACATTGTGAATTTTTATTTTATTTTTTTATATTTGATTAAATACTAAATTAGCTCTTATTTGACATGATAATTATATAAAAACCATTACAAAAATATAAAATGGACCATTGACTCTAATTTTATTTTTTTATAACATAATTAAAATAAAAAAATTTACTTGTTTCCAATCAATTTAGTAATCAGCACTGTAAAAAAAAAATTTCAATTCCCCAGTAACGTATTTAAATTTTTTGATTGAGTGATAAAAATATTAAAATAGTATTTTCACTCACATGACTGAAATGTTTTTCAAAAGGATTTGGATTGTGTTATATATATCTCTCTGCAAGTTGCCATCTTTGTGGCCGACATTGACAAAGAATATATCTTGTTTATTAACAAGATAACTCAAGAGGTTTTTTTTCAAACAATAGAAAAAAAAAAAAAAAAAGCATATTTGAGCGATGCCCTCCCAAGCTGCACGCGGCACATGCACCTCCCTTGAAAAAAATAATAAAAATTTTTTATTTATTTTTACGTTTCAAAAGTATTTTTAAAAAAATTAAATTTTTTTATTTTTTCTTTACTTCAAATTAATAATTTTTTATGTTTTCAGTTTTTTTTATGCGATGATATCAAAAATCATTTTTAAAAAATAAAAAAAATTATTTTGATACATTTCCAAGTAAAAAGTACTTTAAAAAGCAACTGCAACCACACTTCCAAACACAATTGGTACCAAATATTTTTTACATGTTTTTTATTACACATAAACCTCAACTATAATTTTTACCAAACACGTATTTAAATCCAATTAATCACACTTTTTTAAAACTTACTTTTTTAAAACCACAACTACAAAAATTACCTCAGAAACAAACACATTCACAGTCAACTCCTTCACAGGTAAAATATAAATAAGTTAACCTGAGGTAGTTTAATTGGTTAGATTTTGAATTTGTTTTCTAATAATCACGAGTTTAAGTCTTCTCAGAGCCATTGAAGGTTTACATAGTCGTTAACTTCAGGACCTATGAGAATAATCGAGGTATATGCAAACTGACTTGGACACGCTAATCTAAAAAAGAAGAAGAAATAAGTTACAAGTAAAATAATTTTTCATCCCTCATTTTTTAACATGATTGTAACTTAGTCCCTTAGTAAGTTCATCCCTGACTTTGGTTAAACATCAACTAATTATAACCGCAGTTTCATTTTAGTACTGAATAAAACTAATTAGATCTGCTTAATTTTATTAGGACTTTTTAATCATTACAATTGTAAATTCAATATTTACCAGTACTATGCTCTAAAAAAAATTACATTTGCTTAATTTCATTTGGGAAATTTTAAGCATTATAATGTTTTTGTTTATAATTTCAGTATTTAATACCAGGTTGTTTATAATAAATTTATTTTTTAAAATTTAATTAAGGTTTTTTTATGGTGAGGATTAATTTCCTGCGCATCTTACATTTACGCGGAGTTATATTTTTATAGTTCTTAAATTTAACTCATGAATTGACTTGAATTAATTTAATTTTTTATTTTATAAAAAATAAAAAAAACATATTTTTTTTAAAGAAAAATCAACATATTTTAACTAGATTTTTTAAAAGTGAATACTTTAGTTTATGTTATGCTATCTGCAAATGATGCCCACACGCACACCACAACAAATAGTGTGCAAATAAAATATACACTCCCAAGTCCCAACAATCCGGCTTTCTTCATGGCCATTTTTTTTTTAAGAGAGGTACACGCGACGCATGCGCCGCGCCTCGTTACATGCAGATGACTTTTGGGTTTTTTAAAAAGTTGGTGTAGTTTTATGAATGTTATAGTTTTTAAAAATATTTTTTTATTTTTAAAAATTTATTTAAAAATGATCTAAGATGTAAAAATTTTAATTTAAAATAAAAAAAATATTTTTTAAAAACACACTTTTAAAATATAAAAATAAACCAGTATTCATGATTAAATTTGATCAAGTAATTAATGCAAAAGAAGGGACGAACTGCTCAATAAAATAATTACTCGAATAATTAATTGATTTAGGGGATCACCATGGTACCTTAACGGTAGCTTCAACCAATCGAATAATGTTGCTCCCTAATTATTATATAAGTAATAATTAGAAAGATAGCCTTTAAAGTGGTAAGAGTTAGCGTATCAGTAAGTAAATTGCATGGTAAGTTGTCATTAGTTACAATTTATGTGAGAAAAATAAAGATTTCATGTATGCATTTTTTGTTATTTTGGTTAAATAATTCTTATGTTCTTTAAATGTGTTCATTTAAAACTTGTATTTTCTAGTTTTCCCAAATAAATTAATAACTAATTTTGATCATGTCTTGATGTTAAATTAAGTTAAAATATTTTTTTAAAAAGAAACATAAGAAAAACTCTATCTAATTCCTACACCAAGATTTGGTAAAACTTATCAATCACTTATTTTATTTTAACTTTGAATTTTTTAATTTGAATAAAAAATAACATATAAGATAATATTTTAATATTTATAAAAATAAAATTAATTTTTGGGATGAAAACAATTAAGAAAAGAAAGGATAAATTAAAAAGAATTGAGATAGGTTGCCCTAGGCCTAGGTAGCGGAACACCTCGTTTAGTGAGTTAGCTCATAAGTATGTATTTGGACCATGGAAGCTTGACCCAAGCACTTACAAAAAACAAAAAAAAAGAGGGTAGATGAGGACAATGCATCGCTCATTCTTTTTAATATATATATATTTTTAATTATTATTCTATCTATTGAAGATATAATTACACGCTTTCACATGCATAAATCTTGCTTCCTGCATTAATATTCTCTGGAAAAAAAAAAAGAGACAACTCGTATATATACGCAACTTTTCATTGGTCATCGCAGTACGAGGGAGAATTAATCCTTCCATAACTTTTGCTATCAACAAGCACAGTGGGCATCACAGTACGAAAAAGACCCTTTTCTTATCGCGATAGCTAGGTCTTTGGCTGTCTCCCTCGGTAATTAAAGTGTCCCTCGCATTAATTTTTGGAGTCATTAATTTTGTACCATTTCTCGTTCTTTCTCTCGCCACCATAGCTTTCATGTTACAATGACATCTGCGTCTTCATCTTCATATTCATCCTCAAAACCGTGGATTTATGACGTGTTTTTGAGTTTTAGAGGCGAGGACACGCGCAAAAATTTCACCGATCATCTCTACTTTGCCTTCAAAGATGCTGGAATCAACACATTTAGAGACGACAATGAGCTCCGAAGGGGTGAAGATATTTCGACGGAGCTATTACATGCGATCCAAAAGTCTAGGATTTCAGTCATTGTGTTCTCAAAAAATTATGCAAATTCAAGATGGTGTCTTGAGGAACTAGTGAAGATCATGGAGTGTAGGAGAAGCTGTAGGCAACTTGTTTTTCCTATATTCTATGATGTTGATCCATCTGATGTAAGGAAACAAACTGGAAGTTTTGCAGAGGCCTTTGCTGGACATGAAGAAAGGTTTGTGCTCCAGACAGACAAGGGCAAGGTGGCGACATGGAGGATGGCTTTGACTGAAGCTGCAAATTTGTCTGGATGGGATTTGAGGAATGTTGCGGATGGGTAAGCACTCATAAAATCAACCATCCTTGCTAATTTAATGGACTTTATAATTTGAATTAATAGTAATTCTTATGTTATCAATGATATGATCCAAGTGATAAAATTCTCGAATTTGAACCATTTAAATTGTTTTTTTTTTCTACTATCCGAAATCGTATGATAAAGCTATTAAGGATGAAGATGTTATTATTAAAAAAACTAAAATAAAGTATAATTTTGGTAGAAGAACTAACAACTTGTATGTAAAAAAATGCTAGAAATTTTAAAAACAATTTCAATTAAACAAAAAAATTGCAAATGGCAATGGTACCAAAGGAGTCCTTAACGGGCGAGTCTCAGGCGGAAACACGAAACCTTCTGCTTGGGAAATTTCAAAACAGAGAGATTGTGATCTGTGATCTTTCACTTAATTAATTAATAACTTGAGATGGGAAGAAAATAATTAATAAACAGTTTTCTTTTGTAGAAATCACAAAATTATAAGAAGTGTGTTGTCTATTAACCATTTGATGATACTACCATCCCGTAGCGGCTAAGAGTTAATTAATAAAAAAAAATTGTTTTCGTAGAAATCACATTATCCTAAGAAGTATGTTGACCATTAACTATTAACCATTTCTTTAAAATAGTTTTGTTTGGTCCCTCGTATTTTTATGTTAATATATAATTGGTTTTTTAGTTGATAGAAATTCAATTTTGATATTAAATTTTATTTTTTTAATCTTTTTCTTATGAGAGGAGAAAGGCTAGTCGAATTTTAATGTATAGAGAAAATCATTATTGACATTGATTTTGATCACAAAAGCCTTATTTTTCTTGTGACCCTCCCGTCGCAAAATTTTAAAAACAACAATTAACTCATTATCTATTTAGTTTTTAAAGAAAAGAGATGGATAACAGGTTGTTCATTCCTTTAAAAATTAAATAAAAACAAGCTCACGTTTGAGGGTTGGGCACTTTTTTTTAAATGGCCCAGGCATGTTGGTCTACCATGCTCACGTTTGAGGGTCGTTCCATTTAGGCCTTTTTTTTTAAAAAAAAATAATTTATATTAGGTAAAAAATAAATTTAATAAAAAAAATTATGAAATCTAGTTGAGATCATGACTTGTGTCATAGGCTTGACAAGTTAATCTTAAAAATTCAAGTTGATATAATATTTTATTGTCTGAATAATTTAGAAAAAAAATTATTCAGATTGAATTTAAAAAAAATCATTTTGTTTATTTTGAATTTGTCTTTGTGATGTATTTTTTTGTGAGATTTATTTGTTAAAATTTGATTTTTACATTATTCTCATAGCGTGGTTAGGCCATGAAATTCGAGTCGATTAAATATGTTGTCTTCTCAATTTTTTTTTAAATAAACGATTCGAAGAATTATTTTTAAGCATTTTGTTGTTTTTAATTGGTTTTCATGATATATTTTGTTTTGATTTTTATATGATTAATTATTTTTTATTTGGTTTTTGTTAGATTTATTGGTTTCAATTTATTTTTTATTCAATTTTTTATCATCTTGATTTTTTTTTTAAAATTCAAACCACATTATTAGGTATGAGCTACTTGTTGTCGAATAGCTACTAAAGAGTTTCTAAAACATCATTGATAGGCTCCATCTTGCATCTTGCCCGATCCAATCACTTTCTTTGTTTTGAAGTCCTGATAAATACAAAATCCCGGAAAGAACACAACGAAATTTGAATCTATGGTAAAAGATTACATATAAAATAATTAAGTGCAGTGGTTATTAGGGATTTTTTCGATATGCAGCATTTGTCAATGTATAAATCACTTCATTGGCTTGTGAGGAGTGATCGATCTTGAAAATCTAAACTGCACTTTTCAATTTTGAAACCGAGCAATTTGGACCATCAATTGGAGAATGTTGGGATCATTTTTTGGAATCTTGGACCAAGATTCATGTGATGCAAATCCAAGTTGATCTTCTCACATGATTCACAGACAACATCAATGATGATGTAGAGGTATTATCTCATGTTTTTACTCATAACCTCATAGTGGGTTTTGTTATAAGAACGTGCCTTTTGAAAAGAGAGCTGGTATCTAGAGCTTTTTAGTTGTTAGGGACTAAACTACTAGTCGATATGGTGTATGGATATCATCACTATCCAATTTATTTTGAAAAAGATTTCAATAAATAAATAATTTTAATAATTTAGGTAACGATATATACTGAGAAGAAGAACATTATCAGTAGATAATCCAGGGTTGAGGAACTAAATGGTGATCTAAGGAATATGAGATGTTTTGCTTGGGGCTGGATTTTCTTCAGGAAAACTACAAATTATAAAATATTTTGGATTATGCTTTACATAATACATTCTAATTGGCTGTTTCATGCTTAAAGTCTCACTATTTTGTTGACAATTATTTGCAGGCATGAAGCAAAATTTATAAAGAAAATTGTTGGGGAGATTTTGAGAGAACTGAGTAGCACATACTTATTCGTAGCCTTCTATCCAGTGGGGATAAATCCTCGTGTGCAACAATTGAACTTTTTGTTAAATGCTGGATCAAGCGAGGTCTGCATTGTAGGAATATATGGAATGGGAGGCATAGGGAAAACAACCATTGCCAAGGCCATGTATAATGAGTTGTTTCATAGTTTTGATGGGAAATGTTTTCTTGCCAATGTTCGAGAAATTTCACAGCAGCCAAATGGTCATGTCAAACTGCAAGAACAACTTCTTTTTGATATCCTGAAGACAGACAAGATTAAGATTGGCAATGTTGACAGAGGAATGAATATGATAAAGGAAAGACTTCACAGTAGAAAAGTTCTTCTCATACTCGATGATATAGATAAATTAGATCAGTTACAAGCGATAGCGGGGAGTCGAGATTGGTTTGGTTCAGGAAGCAGAATCATTGTAACAACAAGAGATAAGCATGTTCTAACAGTTCTTGGAGCTGATCGAGTATACATGGCCAGAGAAATGAATGACATTGAAGCTTTGGAGCTCTTTAGCTGGCATGCCTTTCGAACAAGCCATCCCGTCGAAGATTATAAGGAGTTGTCAGAACAAATTGTTGACTACTGTGGAAGATTGCCACTAGCACTTGAAGTAATAGGCTCTTTTCTATTTGGTAGAAGTATAGTTGAATGGAAAAGTGCATTGGAAAAACTGAGAAGAATTCCTGATGATCAAATTCAGAAAAAGCTCCAAATAAGTTTTGATGGCCTGAATGATGACACACAGAAAGATATATTCCTCGATATATCCTGTTACTTTATTGGGATGTACAAGGAATATGTGTTACCAATATTAAATGGTTGTGATTTTTTCGCAGACATTGGACTTGGTGTCCTCACTCAGAGGTGCCTTGTATCTGTTAATGAAAAGAACAAGCTAATAATGCATGATTTGCTTCGAGATATGGGGAGAGAAATTGTTCGTGCGCACTCACCGAACAATCCAGGAAGGCGGAGTAGATTATGGATTCCTGAAGAAGTTGGTGACATACTGAGAAGAAACATGGTGAATGCATTCAAACTTATCATCGTATAAATTCATGTTTTGAAAAATATCTGATCCTTTCCTCTTGAGGTGGTTTATTGACAGGGAACTGAAGCAATCCAAGGGATGGCCATAAACTTGCTGAAAGTGAATGACATGAAAGTGGATGTAAATGTGTTTTGCAATCTGCAAAACCTAAGGCTGCTCCAGCTCAATCATGTAAAGCTTGGTGGAGGCTGTGAATATCTTTTGAGAAAATTAACCTGGCTCTGCTGGCATGGATTTCCACTCTCGTTCATACCTGATGGCCTCTATGGGGAAAACCTTGTTGCTATAGATATGCGACACAGCAACCTAAGACAGGTTAAGAATTCTAAGGTATGCTAAGACTATCAAATATTTATCTAAGCTTTAGTATGCTATCAAACATTAACAATTTCTTTCTAACTCCTGAATCTTGCTTCTTTTCCTCAGTTCCTTTGGAAGTTGAAGTTTCTTAATCTCAGTCATTCTCATTACCTATATCGGACTCCCGACTTTTCCAGACTTCCACATCTGGAGAAGTTAAAACTCAAAGACTGCAGAAGTTTGGTTGAAGTTCATAATTCTATTGGATACCTTGATAGACTTGTTTTGGTAAATTTCAAAGATTGCAAGCAACTTAGGAGGCTCCCGAGTAGCTTCTGGAAGTTGAAGTCTATCGAGATTCTTTACCTCTCAGGCTGCTCAAAATTTGATGAATTGCCCGAGGACTTGGGAGATTTGGAATCCTTGACAATTCTCCATGCAGATGACACTGCCATAAGACAGGTACCAAGTACCATTGTCAGATTGAAGAACCTCCAAGATTTATCACTTTGTGGTTGTAAAGGTTCAACTTCCGCAACATTGCCTTCACGTTTGATGTCATGGTTTCTGCCAAGAAAAATTCCCAATCCAACCAACCTGTTGCCACCTTCCTTTCATGGCTTAGACAGACTCACATCATTATCGCTCAGGGGTTGCAATTTATCTGATGATGCGCTTCCAAAAGATCTTGGGAGCTTACCCTCACTATCTAATCTGGAATTGGATCGTAACAGTTTTCAAAGTCTACCAGCTGGCTTGAGTAGTCTTTTGAGGCTTACAAGTCTAAGATTGGACGATAACACCAGGCTACAAACAATTCCAGCTTTACCTAGAAATTTGGATACCTTGCGCGCTTCGAACTGCACATCATTGGAAAGATTACCAGACATATCAGTAGCTTCACGTATGCGTTTGCTGTATATTGCTAATTGCCCCAAACTGATTGAGGCTCCAGGATTGGATAAATCAAGGTCCATTTCACACATTGACATGGAAGGGTGCTACGATATCTCAAATACTTTAAGAAATAGCATGCACATGGTATTCTTTCTCTGTCTCTCTTTACTTGTTAAACATATTATACTATGTTGTTGTTAAATATACAAAATAAAAATGGTACTCTTTGTGCAGGGATGTTTTTCTGGTTTGGTACTTCCTGGAAATGAGATTCCTGCCTTGTTCAACTATAAGAATGAGGGTGCTTCAATATCGTTTAAACTACCTGAATTCGACGGCAGGAACTTGAATGGCATGAACGTGTGCATTGTTTGCTCATCTCATTTAGAGAAAGAAGAAACTAAACAAATTAGAATCAAATTGACTAATTATACTAAGGGTTTTACCAAGAAGTTTCGTGCTGTAGCAGTTAACTTGGTAAAATCCTGCGAAGATCACCTTTGGCAAGGCCATATATCAAACAATTTTTTCAAACTTGGTAGTGAAGATGAAGTGGAGCTTATTGTAGACTGTATGAACACAATGACTGTGAAGAAGACTGGAGTATACCTAGTATATGAGCAAGATCAGGCAAGGCTTAAAGCTAAGAGAGGTCTTGATAGTGATGATGAGGCAGGATCAAGCTGTGATAACCTACTTCTAGCAAAAAGATTGAGAATGGAGACTAGTCCGCAGAACATTGAGGAAAACATGGATGTGGCATAGCTTCAGCCTTCAGGTTTTGGCGTTTCAATGTTGTCTCTGTTGAAGCTTTAGTTCAAGATGATATTTTATACATTAAGCCTGTGTAATAAAGGGTTTTTGGGACGCAGGAGATTCTAGAAGTGTTGAGCTACCAAATATGGAGGTGAAGGTGTTGAACTACTTTTAACGGGTACATAGGAAACAGGAGTCCAAGTGTTGAGCTACCAAAATTTATATTTTGGTAAAATTTTCAACCCTATTTTGAACATCCAGTGTTTAATTTAAAATTTTATCTTCAATTATGAGACTGATATAACATCTAGGTTTTTCTCTCAAGTCGTTTAATTCACTTCCTTCATATTTTCTCCTTCCAATCTAATTTTTTTTAGTTCAGGCTGCCAACTTTTATAATATTTTTGTTATTTTTGTCACGTCTATGGAACTTGCTAGTAGTAAAAGAGCTGTTTTTTCCGTACATGATGCTCCTCTTTGCGACCATAAACATTGAAGAATTTCTTGGTGATCTCTGATATTCTTTGCGTTGTATGCATGGTGGTCTATAGGAGGAGATAAATAGTGTTCGCACTCTTTATCTGTTTTGAGTAGTGAATCTTCTATCAAGTTTGGCTCACAGTGAAAAAAGAAAAAAGAAATGCTACATATTCAAAGAAAAGAAGTTTTGCACCAAAGACTGTTTTTGAATATATATATATATATATATATATATATGGATTCTACTTATTCTGTTTTAATTTTGGTTAAAAAAACTATAATTTGTAATTTTTGTAAATTTTTTTTTCAAATTACAGCTATAAAAGCTACCATAATATTAAATACATACTGATATAATTATCTGATTATGTCATATGTCAATCACCAATCTAAAAATGTGTTTATTTTTTCAATTTAACTTGTTTATATTTGTGGTTCAACTTGATTTTTAAATATTTTTTTAATTAAAAAGATATTAAATTGATGTTTTTTTATGCATTTTAATGATTGTGATGCAATAATATAAAAAATAAAAAATATAACTATTTTTTATGTATTTTTAATTGAAAATATTTTTATAAAAATATTATGTATGACATTATCAAACATATAATAAGGTGAGAGTGATTTTTATAAACCAAAAATATTAGTTTTACAATCCATAATCAAGATTGGTTGCTATGTGACATTAAGGACTCGTTTAGGAACGCGGTTGCGGCATTATTTTTAAAAAATTTAAATTTATTTTTTAAAAAAAAAAATTAATATGATTTGTATGTTTTGGATCGTTTTGATGTGCTGATATCAAAAATAATTTTTAAAAAATGAAAAAACATCATTGACATATATTTTAACATAAAAAATTATTTAAAAAACACCCGCAACCACACTGTCAAACACACTCTAGTTGTATGCACAACCTACTGTTTCGCTCTGACACAGACTGAGTTGAGGACTTTCAATGCCCCTGCCAAACTGAATGACTTGGGACTTGACTTTAATTTTGTTTGATTACCATACTTTTTTCAGCTGCTTCTCAGTTTCCTTCCCTGAACCTCACTTGATTTCACTGTTTAAGTTCGCATGCATTAAAAAATCGAGTTCTCTGCTTCATTACACTCTTCTCATTCTTATATGCAATCATATTCTTATAATACTGGTTCAAGGCCTTCTAACAATAGATGCTCTCAGGTGGCACGATCGAGCTCCATGCCTCCAAATGGTAAGGACACATTGTACCAGAGCTTGCCACCTGGTGTAAAATCAGCTCTACGTTCCAAACTGCAATCGTTTAATGTCAAAGATGAGGTACTATTTTTTCACCTCAAAGAAGAGGGTAGAAAGTCTTATTTTCTCATCCATGCGGATGCTCTAGTTGTTTACTTCATTGTGATTTGTATGTCCAGCTTACCATCACAGAAATTAAAGAAACGATGGAGAAGACACTGCAGTGGCTGGTTCCACTGTCCACTAACACAGCCAAGTATGTAATGCCATTATTTTCCCTACCCAAAAACAGAAACTTTTCCTGCTTTAAATCCTTAATTTTCAATGTCTCATTGCCTAATTGTTAACATTTTTCTTTGAATTTTAATTGATTCGGAACAGAGTGCATCACGGTTTTGGCTGGGTTGGAGAGTGGGCAAGTTCCGGGTGAGTCCATTGCTTTCTTCCAATTGTTTTTAAGAATTTCATTTTTGCAATTTATTTTGTTAACAACAAGTAAGCTGAATGGCCCGAGTATAAGAAGATTTGGTCGTGGTGTGTACAGGTCTGAGGCCAACAGAAAACCTGCTGCTGGAGCAGCTGATATAATCCAGATTGAAACACTCCACCATGCGGACAAGGAGAAAACAGAAGCCTATATTCTTGAACAACTATTATGGCTTCACCATCTTGTCAGCAAAACCAAGAGTGTTTCTAGTGGTGTTAGCATAAAATCTCATGCCAAGTCTGCAATTGGCACACAGGGTCAGAAGTCGAATCAGAAACAAGAGCAAGAGTCACCCAATGCAGCTGACTTGCCTGACGCTGTAATATCCAATGCACCACCACCAACTACCGAAGACCAAAAAATATTGCAGGACGCAAGCGAGGAAAACCAGATAGAAGAAAATAGTAAGAGCCAGGACATCAACTCAGTGGATACCAAGTTGAGAGAAGATGGTGGGCTGAGTACAACTAACAACAATTCCCCAAGAAGGAAAAGCGAGGACTCAGCTACTGTAAAAAATGTACCTTCTGCGCTTCCCATCAGTGATATTGATATTGACAAGGAGGAAGAATTGGATAAGATTGACGGAGTTGATGTGCTCAGATACAAGGGAAAGCCTGGACTTGTTACTGCCAAAACTTGAAAAACCTTCTTTCTTTGGTTCCACCATTGGCTTATGGGATGACAAGGAGAAACGATCGGATGTTAATAGTAGAGTTGATGTGCTCAGATAACTTATTGAATGATATACATGATATTGAGTGACAAGAAAATTCTAGTAATTTATAGACTGGGAAAGCCATGTTGTCCTTATGCATTTGGGCTAAGCCTGGCTGCATGTACAGGCATTACAGGTTCTGTAATGATGGACAGAATCACAGTTTATACACTACTATATATACTGAAAGCATGCCGTACTTGGACCACAGGTCCTGTGGAACTGAAATTTAAAAAATTTGCCTTGGATTCTGGTGTATAGAGTGCTGTATCATTCTTTTTCTCACCTGGCAGTTTCAATCTTGAGCATTGTTCACTTCTTTTTGGCATAATTACTGGTGATCCGCTGACTCCAGTCTGGCTCAAGAGTTAATCTGATTAACAGCATGCAAAGCCACCAACCGATGCACAATCTATCAATATATGCATAACTTTTAATCCAACTTTATACCTATTATCTATTTTCGGTTTTTTAGCTCCAAACTAGGCATGAAAGCTACTGCTTTGATTTTTTTTTCTTTTTTTTCTTGTTTTTTTTATTCTTATTCCTAGTTAAATTATGACTTTCAATTGAATTTGAATTTTACTAATTAAAACGTTTCAACCATATAGGCTATTTTTCAAAAGAAAATCAATGTAATAAAGACTTCTAAGAATAAATAACAGGTTTCTCTGCAATTCTCTATAGTTAAAGGCTCTAATATTAGGACCTGAAAACTCTCCTTTTCTTCCCTGTAGTTTAGGGCTGGAAAACTTTATAAATTGAGGAACCTTATCCATGCTTTACAAGCTCTATCATGCAGAGAATGCATACTAATGAAGACAAATAAAAGACAAAAAAAATGCCCACTAAATTAACAAAAAAAAGGGGTAATATTTTGGCAAAAGTTAGATATAAAAAATTCAGAATATTGGGTTTGTGTGTGAGCCAAGAACTAAGTTTTAGCCATTGAAGAGGGTGAGTGAATTTTTCAATATAATCACAGGGAAGTTAACACAGAGGTTCAAAAAAGGAGATCTGAAGACGACGGAGAATGTTACCAGAGCTGACTTGAATACACCATGAAATGTTATTCTCCTCTCCATCACTTCTCACTCGTTAAATCAATGCGTTTTTGTAATCTGACCAACTCTTTCTCCGTCATCCACTGAAGCAAATGTTTCTAAATAATAACTAAACAAAAAGGAAAATTCGTAAAATTAACAAGTAAATGGCTACTGTTTTGGAACATAAAAGACATCTTCATGCAGCTTTCTGTTTTAAAGTCAGATAAAATTCATTTCAAAATTGTCATATAGATTTATTTTATATCTATTTTTCTTCAAACCAATTATGTTTCTACCTATTCTGAATGTGTTCTTTTTTAGTTTTAGTGATATTATACTACCCTAATTAAAAAAAAAACTAAAAATAGCTTAGTGTTTCAGCACAAATTTACACACAAAATACTATGGATTCAATTTATTTTTGTCTTCTAAAAAAAATCAATGCCTTAATTATTTATGATACTATAATTTTTACGTAAAGTTTATTAGTCATTATTAGATTGATCAGGAAAAACTCTTCTTTTTATATTTTTAAAATATAATAAAATAATTAAATTATCTTTTAAAATAAAATCTATTTAACTAACAGTTAAGGGTTTTTTCAAATTTTCAATTTTTACAATTTAATAAAATAATTAAATTACTCTTAAAACAAAAATTCTTGAATTGAAGTCCAGGTTTTTTTATATTTTTATCATAGTTTTTTTTAGTAATAATAAAATTGAGAATGATTCAATTTGATATTTTAATAGATATAAAATATTGATTAAAAACCAAAAGCATATATTCGGTCCTTTCTGTTTTAAGGGTTAATAAATTTTCATAAATATTTAAATTTTTTATTCAAAATATAGATAGGAAAAAATCTAATCCTAAGTATACCCTTGTAGTGCAATCTAAGAGAGTTTGTGAACTCTTTTATATATAGTATACCCTTGTAGTGCAATCTAAGAGAGTTTGTGAACTCTTTTATATATATATATATATATATATATATATATATATATATATATATATATATATATATATATATATATATATATTATGAGTGGCTATTTCCAACATCCAAGCAATGGGAAAAAAACCCACAAACTAAATATTTCTAATTAAATTATATACATAGTTGAGAAATAAAAATTAAATTAAAGATATTTTGTCTTTTTAGTTGACTCTCAAGACTTGAATTATTGATTGTTGTCAGGTTAGCTAAATTGCATAGACTTTGTCAATTCTCGGCAAATGCGTTGAAAGCCACCAGTGGAACACGCTTCTCAACTAATGATCACACCAGTGAAATTAATGATGTACGTGTGTCACTATATGATTCCTCAATTTCATAAGCAAATCAAAACTACCTCGTTTCACTAATTAGTAATTATCAATATTATTAAACCGAGTTAACATTCAAGAATTAATCTAGCGTGATTAAATTGAAATGATATTATTTTATTTTTAAAAAATAAAATAATATGATTTTTTATTTTAATTTTTAAATTAAAATAGATTTTGTTAGATTAAGTAGATTAAACTAGGTTAATTTTAGGTTGTTTTTGTTTTTTTAATATAAGACATTGGTTAGTGTACAGGTTGATAGAGTTTTAAATAAAATGAATTATAATAATAATTTTATAAATAATTAATTTGATTTCTTTATAGAATTTAAAGTGAGGATATAAAATGTTTTAAATTTATGAACTTTATATTTTTTTAAATAATAGAGGGGAAAAAAACTAAATTATAGGTAGAAATGTCTGGTTTATTTTTAATTTTTTTAATAAATATATCAAAGTACGAAAAAGATATTACTCCAATTGGGATAAGACTCAGTCTCTCTCACTGAAAAAGATAGTACTTCACATAAACTTTTATGCTCATTAATTTTGTACCGTGTATCTTTCTTTCACTCACCACCATAGCTTTCATGTAACAATGACATCTTCATTTTCATCTGCGTCTTCATCTTCATCTTCAAAACCGTGGATTTATGACGTGTTTTTGAGTATTAGAGGCGAGGACACGCGCAAAAATTTCACCGATCATCTCTACTTCACCTTAAAAGATGCTGGAATCAACACATTTAGAGACGACAATGAGCTCCGAAGGGGTGAAGATATTTCGACGGAGCTATTACAAGCGATCCAAAAGTCTAGGATTTCAGTCATTGTGTTATCAAGAAATTATGCAAATTCAAGATGGTGTCTTGAGGAACTGGTGAAGATCATGGAGTGTAGGAGAAGTTGTAGGCAACTTGTTTTTCCTATATTCTATGATGTTGATCCATCTGATGTAAGGAAACAAACTGGGAGTTTTGCAGAGGCCTTTGCTAGACATGAAGAAAGGTTTGTGCTCCAGAAGGACAAGGGCAAGGTGGCTACATGGAGGATGGCTTTGACTGAAGCTGCCAATTTGTCTGGATGGGATTTGAGGAATGTTGCAGATGGGTAAGCACTTGACTAAGTTATTTAAATTAATCCGTAGGATTGATAGATACAACTAGACAGTGATCAGTGTTCAAGCAGAAATCAACTTGGACAGTGAGAGAGTTCAATTATTGTATTTATACAACTTCATCAAAAATCATGGAGATTAAGTTATTTTTAAATAAAAATATAAAAAAGCATATTTATCAAGTTGTGCTTTCAAGTCCATCTAGCAAACAATAAATTCAAAGCCTAGTCTCACTGGATTTAAATTTAAATAGAATTTAACATTCACCTAGTTGATTGACATAATCTAATCTAATCTAAACATATCACTTACAAAAAATCATTAAAAAAATTAAATAGCATTGTTTTGATTTAAAAAAAAAAATTGATAAAAGTTTACTAAATTACCCATTATTTGGACTCGTGCCCGTGATTTATCAGGTGAGACTACAAGTCTAATTCAAACCAGTGTTTTTAAACCCAGTTCAGGGCTAGCGTCACGGGTTTTGATCAAGTTAATCCTAATATTTTATAGATTAAAAAAACATGATTTTGATTAAAACAAATAAAATAATAGTCAATGGATCACAACCGGGTTTTTGACCGGATCCGTTGGATTTTTAACTATTATTTTTTTATAAACCCGACCTGGTTTCAGCCTTGGATCAGCCGGGTTCTAGGTCGACCCACCAGACGAGACTGGGTTTTAAAATTATAATTCAAACAACTATTACAAAAAACTAAACATGTTATTATAAATATGAAAGAGTTAGTTATAATTAACTGTGTTAAAAACGCAGGGATCAAGGAATTAGTTATTGAATAAAACATGGTTAGCTTTATATAGTTGAGACTGGAAGCACATCTTGGTAGCCTTCTCATAGATAAGCATGCCATTGCCACCAAGGTCTAAACTCATCTGGTCTGGATATCTTAGAAGCAACAATGGACTCTGTGTTCTATGGGAACGGTGTACAACTTGCATTCTAAAAATAAAGAAAAATAAAAAAAAAAACAAAAAACATGCTATTGTTGCTTCAAATTTTTTAATAAGATGAGTTCTACAGCGTTCTCAATCAGTTTTTTAGTGTTTGTTTTTAAAGCTTAACTGTGCTTTTTAAAATGTCTTTTTATTTATTTAATGCATCAACATTATGCGTGAAAGTATATCAACTTTATGCCTCTAGTTATTTCAAGAATAATGTTCATGTTTTACTTCTGTTACTTGATGAAAGCATCTATGAAATCCTTTCATGTGCATATCCTGATGTTATCTAACTTCTTATATCAGCTCAGCACCGTTACACTCAAACCATCTAGGAAAAAATGTATTAGTAGCTTTTCATTATGTACCACTTTTATTATTTTATTGCAATTATATTTAAGATAGGGTAATGGAACATTTTGTTCCAATATATTTGATGAACTCAAGAAGTCAAAATTTCTTCAGTATCACCATATTAGAGACTAGACACATCTTTATAGCTTGTACTAGGTTGTATAAATCTATCCCTTCAATAGCTCTGATTCTGACTTCTAGTGTTGTCATCTTATCTTGATCAATGTCATCAGATGTCTTGGTTTTGTGAGACTCATTGGAGAATGCATCTACAACTACAAGTTTTGGCGCTGGTGTAGTTAACTAAACAGATATTGGATTGTGTTTGGGTCCTGACCATATTCATCCATTCTTTCTTCGAGTTGAGTTGTTATCAGTGTCTAAATAAAAATAACGAGTCAGTTCGAGAGGTTTTCACCAGATGCATTTCTAAGTGGTTGCTCGAGTAAGCTAATGAAACGAGCCACACTTGCCTTTAGAGACTCCAACTCTTATTAAAAATGAGTGTCACGGTGAGTATGCTTTTTATTTTTCATGTTTCTTGCTTGGAGTCATGTAGGTTTGTTAGAGACCTATATTTTAACCTATTGCATATATAATTATTATATACAATGAATGAATTTATGTATATGGATGTAAAGATATGCACATGCATATCAGACATGGATTAAAGAGCTTATCCATGATTTCTTTGTCAAGTAATACTCAACCCTCCAATAATTTGTCAAAATTACATGAGAAAAAAAAGGCTTTTCAATAAATTTAATTATTTTATTATAGCTATTATTTTTATTTAATTTAAACCATGAAAATCATAAAATAAATAAATGAATAAAATAAAAAATTAAATAAATCTATAAAAAAATTATAAAATATAGTTGGGGTGAAATAGGACCACTAATTGAGTATTACAAACAAAAATAAAGTTTGGAAATTTTTAGGTCATAAATGAGGATTTCATTTAACAAAAATTGAAGGAAAAAGATTTAATTTAATCTTAATTTGGTTAAGATTAGAAAAATTAAAGATCAAAGGTCATAAAACACTTTAATTACACAAAAGAAATAAAAAAATACATTTTTTTTTAAATTTTTATGCTTAGTCAAATACCTACTTACCCTTCATTTGACATGATAATTATGTAAAAACCTTTGTAAAAACAAAAAATTGGTTCTTGACTCTAGCTTTAATTTTTTTTAATCCATGAGTATTTTGGTTGTTTCTCTGTATAATTAAAATGAAAATAAAATTTATTTGTTTCAAATTAATTTGGTAACATTGTGATTTGTTTTTTTTTTGTCTACTCAAATACAAAATTCCCTCTCATTTAACATGATATTTATGTAAAAACCAATATAAAAATATAAAATACCTCGACTCTATTTTAAATTTTTTTATTCCAATAATATAATTAAAATAAAAAACAATATTTGTTCCAATCAATTTAATAACCAGCCTTGTAAAAACAAATTTCAATTCCCCCAGTAACATATTTAAATTTTTTGATAGAATGATAAAACTATTAAAGTAGTATTTTCACTTACAAGACTGAAATATTTTTCAAAAGGATTTAGATTGTTGATTGTGTGTGTGTGTGTGTATATATATATATCACCATGGTCCTTAACGGTAGCTTCAACAAGTCGATTAATGTTGCTCCCTAATTATTATATAAGTAATAATTAGAAAGATAGCTTTTGAAGAGGCAAGAGTTAGCGTATCAATAATAAATATTTATGTCAATCATTTATTTCAATTATTTTTTGTTAATTAGGTTAAATAATTCTTATGTTCTTTAAATGTGTTCATTTAAAACTTGTTTTTTCTAGTTTTCCCAAATAAATTAATAACAAGTTTTGTTCTTGGTAAAACTTATCAATCACTTATTTTATTTTAACTTTCAATTTATTAATTTGGCTAAAAAATCACATATAAAATAATATTTTATTATTTATAAAAATAAAAAAGAGACAACTTGTATACATACGCAACTTTTCATTGGACACCGATATTTATTGAAAATGTATGATTATTTTTTAAAATATTTTTTATTTAAAAATATATTAAAATAATATTTTTATATATTTTAAAAATTATTTTTAAAATTAGTACATCAAAATAATATAAAAATATCAAAAAAATATTAATTTAAAATAAAAAAATAAAAAATTTCAAAACTTTTTAAAAATACTTTTGAAACATAAAAATAAAGTAAGCATGATTTGTTTTTATGTTTCAAAAATATTTTTTTAAAAAATTTAAAATTTAAATTTTTTTTTAAATTAATATTATTCTAATATTTTTAAATTATTTTAATATATTAATATTAAAATTAATTTTTTAAAAATAAAAATATTATTATAATATATTTCTAAATAAAAAACAAGTTAAACACGTTTCATAACTTTTCTACCCACCAACACAGTGGGCATAACAGTACGAAAAGACCTTTTTTCGTATCGCGATTGCTAAAGTCTTTGGCTGTCTCTCTCAGTCATTAAACTGTCCCTCGCATTAATTTTGTACCATAGATCTGTCTTTCTCTCGCCACCATAGGTTTCATGTTACAATGACATCTTCATTTTCATCTGCGTCTTCATCTTCATCTTCATATTCATCTTCAAAACCGTGGATTTATGATGTGTTTTTGAGTTTTAGAGGCGAGGACACGCGCAAAAATTTCACCGATCATCTCTACTTTGCCTTCAAAGATGCTGGAATCAACACATTTAGAGACGACAATGAGCTCCGAAGGGGTGAAGATATTTCGACGGAGCTATTACAAGCGATCCAAAAGTCTAGGATTTCAGTCATTGTGTTCTCAAGAAATTATGCAAATTCAAGATGGTGTCTTGAGGAACTGGTGAAGATCATGGAGTGTAGGAGAAGTTGTAGGCAACTTGTTTTTCCTATATTCTATGATGTTGATCCATCTGATGTAAGGAAACAAACTGGAAGTTTTGCAGAGGCCTTTGCTGGACATGAAGAAAGGTTTGTGCTCCAGACAGACAAGGGCAAGGTGGCGACGTGGAGGATGGCTTTGACTGAAGCTGCAAATTTGTCTGGATGGGATTTGAGGAATGTTGCGGATGGGTAAGCACTCATAAAATTAACCATCCTTACTAATTTAATGGACTTTATAATTTGAATTAATAGTAATTCTTATGTTATCTAAGTGATAAAATTCTCGAATTTGAACCATTTAATTTGTTTTTCTATCTGTTTAGTTTTTAAAGAAAAAAGATGGATGACAGTTGTTTATTCCTTACAAAATTAAATAAAAACAAGCTCAGGTTTGAGGGTTGGGCTCTATTTTTTAGATGGTCTAGACATGTTGATCTACCATGCTCACGCATCTAGTTTCATTGAGGTTTTTTTTTTTAAAAATAATTATATTAAATAAAAAATAAATTTAATAAAAAAAATTATGAAATCTAGTTGAGATCATGATTTGTGTTGTAGGCTTGATAAGATAATATCAAATATTCAAGTTGATCTAATATTTTATTGTCTGAATAATTTTTAAAAAAATTATGTCAGATTAAATTTTTTTAAAAAATATTTTGTTTATTTTGAATTTATCTTTGTGATGTATTTTTTTATAAGATTTATTTGTTGAAATTTAACTTTTACATGATTGTCATAGCATGGTTAGGCCATGAAACTCGAGTCGATTAAATATATTGCCATCTTAATTTATTTTAAAAAAAATAAATGATTTGAAGAACTGTTTTTAAGTATTTTGTTGTTTGTAATTGGTTTCCATGTTATATTTTGTTTTGATTTTTATATGATTAATTATTTTTATTTGGTTTTTGTAGGATTTATTGGTTTTAATTTACTTTTTATTTAATTTTTTATAATCTTAATTTTTTTTTTTTTAATTCAAACCACATTATTACAGTGGGTATGAGCTACTTGTTGTCGAATAGCTACTAAAGAGTTTCTAAAACATCATTGATAGGCTCCATCTTGCATCTTAACCAATCCAATCACTTTCTTTGTTTTGAAGTCCTGATAAATACAAAATCCCGGAAAGAACACAACGAAATTTGAATCTTTGGTAAAAGATTACATATAAAATAATGGCTGTGAAAAATTATACGCAATTGGCACCGGTAATTGGTTAATTAAGTGCAGTGGTTATTAGGGATTTTTTTTATATGCAGCATTTGTCAATGTATAAATCACTTCATTGGCTTGTGAGGAGTGATTGATCTTGAAAATCTAACCTGCACTTTTCAATTTTGAAACCGAGCAATTTGGACCATCAATTGGAGAACGTTGGGATCATTTTTTGGAATCTTGGACACAGATTCATGTGATGCAAATCCAAGTTGATCTTCTCACATGATTCACAGACAACATCAATGATGATGTTGGCTCAAATCTGTTATATAATTAACCTCTGAAGAGGTATTATCTCATGTTTTTACTCATAACCTCATAGTGGGTTTTGTTATAAGAACGTGCCTTTTGAAAAGAGAGCTGGTATCTAGAGCTTTTTAGTTTTTAGGGACTAAACTACTAGTCGATTTGGTGTATGGATATCATCACTATCCAATTTATTTTGAAAAAGATTTCAATAAATAAATAATTTTAATAATTTAGGTAACGATATATACTGAGAAGAATTACATTATCAGTAGATAATCCAGGGTTGAGGAAATAAATGGTGATCCAAGGAATATGAGATGTTTTGCTTGGGGCTGGATTTTCTTCAGGAAAACTACAAATTATAAAATATTTTGGATTATGCTTTACATAATATATTCTAATTGGTTGTTTTGTGCTTAAAGTCTCACTATTTTGTAGACAATTATTTGCAGGCATGAAGCAAAATTTATAAAGAAAATTGTTGGGGAAATTTTGAGAGAACTGCGTAGCACATACTTGTTCGTAGCCTCCTATCCAGTTGGGATAAATCCTCGTGTGCAACAATTGAACTTTTTGTTAAATGCTGGATCAAGCGAGGTCTGCATTGTAGGAATATATGGAATGGGAGGCATAGGGAAAACTACCATTGCCAAGGCCATGTATAATGAGTTGTTTCATAGTTTTGATGGGAAATGTTTTCTTGCCAATGTTCGAGAAATTTCACAGCAGCCAAATGGTCATGTCAAACTGCAAGAACAACTTCTTTTTGATATCCTGAAGAAAGACAAGATTAAGATTGGCAGTGTTGACAGAGGAATGACTATGATAAAGGAAAGACTTCACAGTAGAAGAGTTCTTCTCGTACTTGATGATGTAGATAAATTAGATCAGTTACAAGCGATAGCGGGGAGTCGAGATTGGTTTGGTTCAGGAAGCAGAATCATTGTAACAACAAGAGATGAGCATGTTCTAACAGTTCTTGGAGCTGATCGAGTATACATGGCTACAGAAATGAATGACATTGAAGCTTTGGAGCTCTTTAGTTGGCATGCCTTTCGAACAAGCCATCCCGTCGAAGATTATAAGGAGTTGTCAGAACAAATTGTTGACTACTGTGGAAGATTGCCACTAGCACTTGAAGTAATAGGCTCTTTTCTATTTGGTAGAAGAATAGTTGAATGGAAAAGTGCATTGGAGAAACTGAGAAGAATTCCTGATGATCAAATTCAGAAAAAGCTCCAAATAAGTTTTGATGGCCTGAATGATGACACACAGAAAGATATATTCCTCGATATATCCTTTTACTTTATTGGGATGGACAAGGAATATGTGTTACCAATATTAAATGGTTGTGATTTTTTCGCAGACATTGGATTTAGTGTCCTCACTCAGAGGTGCCTTGTATCTTTTAATGAAAAGAACAAGCTAATAATGCATGATTTGCTTCGAGATATGGGGAGAGAAATTGTTCGTGTGCAATCACCGAACAATCCAGGAAGGCGGAGTAGATTATGGATTCGTGAAGAAGTTGCTGACATATTGAGAAGAAACATGGTGAATGCATTCAAACTTATCATCGTATAAATTCATGTTTTGAAAAATATCTGATCCTTTCCTCTTAACGTGGTTTATTGACAGGGAACTGAAGCAATCCAAGGGATGGCCATAAACTTGCTGAAAGGGAATGACATGAAAGTGGATGTAAATGTGTTTTGCAAGCTGCAAAACCTAAGGCTGCTCCAGCTCAATCATGTAAAGCTTGGTGGAGGCTGTGACTATCTTTTGAGAAAATTAACCTGGCTCTGTTGGCATGGATTTCCACTCTCGTTCATACCTGATGGCCTCTATGGGGAAAACCTTGTTGCTATAGACATTCGATACAGCAACCTAAGACAGGTTAAGAATTCTAAGGTATGCTAAGACTATCAAATATTTATCTAAACTTTAGTCTGCTATCAAACAATAACAATTTCTTTCTAACTCCTGAATCTTGTTTCTTTTGCTCAGTTCCTTTTGAAGTTGAAGTTTCTTAATCTCAGTCATTCTCATTACCTATCTCGGACTCCCGACTTTTCCAGACTTCCACATCTGGAGAAGTTAAAACTCAAAGACTGCAGAAGTTTGGTTGAAGTTCATCATTCTATTGGATACCTTGATAGTCTTGTTTTGGTAAATTTCAAAGATTGCAAGCAACTTATGAGGCTCCCGAGTAGCTTCTGGAAGTTGAAGTCTATCGAGACTCTTTACCTCTCAGGCTGCTCAAAATTTGATGAATTGCCTGAGGACTTGGGAGATTTGGAATCCTTGACGGTTCTCCATGCAGATGACACTGCCATACGACAGGTACCAAGTACCATAGTAAAACTGAAGAACCTCAAAGATTTATCACTTTGTGGCTGCAAAGGTTCAACTTCCGCAACATTTCCTTCACGTTTGATGTCATGGTTTCTGCCAAGAAAAAGTCCCAATCCACCCAACCTGTTGCCACCTTCTTTTCATGGCTTAAACAGACTCACATCATTATTGCTCAGTGATTGCAATCTATCTGATGATGCGCTTCCTAGAGATCTCGGGAGCTTACCCTCACTAACCAAACTGGAATTGGACCGTAACAGTTTTCAAAGTCTACCAGCTGGCTTGAGTAGTCTTTTGAGACTTAAAAGTCTAAGATTAGACGATAATACAAGGCTACAAACAATTCCAGCTTTACCTAGAAATTTGGATGTCTTGCACGCTTTGAACTGCACATCATTGGAAAGACTGTCAGACATATCAGTAGCTTCACGTATTCGTTTACTCTACATTGCTAATTGCCCCAAACTGATTGAGGCTCCAGGATTGGATAAATCAACGTCCATTACAAACATTGACATGGAAGGTTGCTTCAGTATCTCAAATACTTTAAAAAATAGCATGCACAAGGTATTCTTATCTGTCTATCTCTACTTCTTGAACATTTTTTTTTTGGATGTTGTTGTTTAACATGTAAAATAAAAATGGTACTCTTTGTGCAGGGATGTATTTCTGGTATGGTACTTCCTGGAAATGAGATTCCTGCCTTGTTCAACTATAAGAATGAGGGTGCTTCATTATTGTTTAAACTACCAAAATTCGACGGCAGGAACTTGAAGGGCATGAATGTGTGCATTGTTTGCTCATCTCATTTAGAGAAAAAACAAACTAAAAGTATTACAATCAAATTGACTAATCATACTAAGGGTTTTACCAAGGATTGTCGGAAAGTAGCTGTTAACTTAGTAAAATCCTGTGAAGATCACCTCTGGCAGGGCCATATATCAAATAAGAGCTTCCAACTTGATGGTGAAGATGAAGTTGAGCTTATTGTAGATTGTGGAAATACAATGACTGTGAAGAAGAATGGAGTATACCTAGTATATGAGCAAGACGAGGCAAGACTTAAAGCTAAGAGAGGTCTTGATACTGATGATGAGGAAGGATCAAGCTGTGATAACCTATCTCAAGCAAAAAGATTGAGGTTTGAGACCAGTCAACAGAGTGTGGAGGAAAACACGGATGTGGCATAGCTTCACCCGTCAGGTCTCGGCGTTTTCCATGTTGTCTTTGTTGAAGCTTTTGTTCAACATAATGATCTATACATTATGCCTGTGTAGTAAAGGGTATTTGTGATGGAGGAGATTTTGGAAGTGCTATACTATTTTGACAGGACAGTCCAGCGCAAGGATAGTAGCAAATAATAGTCGGAGTCTGATTTGTGATCTTTTTACGTCCCTCTCAGTATTTTCGCCATTACTTTTGTTCCGAGTTGCACGTCGCATGCAACCACCAATATTTGTTGGGGTGGTTTTGTGCCCTAAATTGCGTAGGCCTCTTATTAATTATAGACTTCAATTATCTTTTCTAGAAAAATAAAAAATTTTAATTTTTAATTAATTAAATATTGAAAGAAATGTTTTTTTTAAATCAATTATACAAAAAAAATCAAATATCTCATTACCCCTCATTTAACAAGATAATTATATAAAAGTCATTGTAAAAATTGAAAATTGGCCATTGACTCTAGCTTTAATTTTTTTTCAATTCCGCCAGTATTTTGATTTATTCTATGTATAATTAAAATAAAAAAAATTATTTGTTTCTAATCAATTGGGCAACACTATGATTTTTTATTTTATTGATTGAGTGATAAAAATATTAAAAAAGAATAACTAAAATGATTTTCAAAGGGATTTGGATTGTGTTCTATATATCTCTCTCTGCAAGTTGCCATCTTTGTGGCCGACATTGACAAAGAATATATCTTGTTTATTAACAAGTGAACTCAAGAGGTTTTTTTCAAACAATAGAAAAAACATTTAGCATATTTGAGCGAGGCCCTCGCAAGCTGCACGCGGCACACGCGCCTACTGCCGCGCAGTTGACCTTGTATTTTTTGTTTTAAAATATACTTGATATTATTATTAAAAATCAAAATCCTTAAATTTGCTATTATATTATATTTAAAGTATTTTCTAGTTTTCCTAAATAAATTAATAACTAATTTTGATCATGTCTTGATGTTAAATTAAGTTAAAATATTTTCTTAAAGAAACGTAAGAAAAACTCTATCTAATTCCTACACACCAAGATTTGGTCAAACTTATCAACCAGTTATTTTATTTTAGCTTTGAATTTATTAATTTGGCTAAAAAATCACATATAAAATAATATTGTAATATTTATAAAAATAAAAATTAATTTTTGGGATGAAAAAATCAAGAGAAAAAAGGATAAATTAAAGAGAATCGAGATAGGTTGTGCTAGGCGTAGGTGGCGGAACACCTCGATTAGTGAGTTAGCTCATAAGTATGCATCTGGAAAGTTGACCCAAGCACTTAAAAAATAAATAAAAAAAGGGTAGATGAGGGCAATGCATTGCTCATTCTAAGCTGGCGAATTTTTAGGGTTGACAGAATTTTTTTTTTTTTAAAAAAATTATTTAATTTCAAAAGCCTCTTAAAATATAATTTCAACCCCAAAATGCATTTTTAACAATCAAAATAAAAGAAGAAAAATAATCAAATCCAAAAATCTATTGTTACTATTAATCTCTTATCTACTTGAACTGACCTTTTAGGACAAACTTTTCTCTCCAAAACAAATTCAAAGATCAATATCGATGATTTTTATAAAGTTGGATTACCGAGATATGAAGTTTGAGAAATTATAGAATCTAATTGCAAACTAACCTATAAAATCACTGTTCGGAAATCATAAATAGTGAAATCATAGGAGAATCTATTATCATGCATAGTAATTTATCATTATCTTTTATTTTTATTTTCTAATTATTAATAATATTCACTTAGTAAATGTAAATGAAAAGTTGTGTATATGGTTTTTTTTTAAAACGTAGTAATAATTATTTTTACTTGAAGTATATTAAAATAATTTTTTTTATTTTTTAAAAATTATTTTTAATATTAGTATACCAGAATAATTTAAAAAAATTAATTAAAAAAATTAAACTTCTTAGGACCACTTCAAACAAGAAAATAAAGAAAGACTTCTATTTATCCAAAATTTGGGTGAAAAATATAATTTCACGCTTTCACATGCATAAATCTTGCCTCCTGCATTAATATTCTCAGGACAAAAAAAAGAGAACTCGTACATATACGCAACTTTTCAGTGGTCATCGCAGTATGAGGGAGAATTAATCCTTCCATAGCTTTCATGTTACAATGACATCTTCATTTTCATCTGCGTCTGCATCTTCATCTTCATATTCATCTGCGTCTTCATCTTCATTTTCATCTTCAAAACCGTGGATTTATGATGTGTTTTTGAGTTTTAGAGGCGAGGACACGCGCAAAAATTTCACCGATCATCTCTACTTTGCCTTCAAAGATGCTGGAATCAACACATTTAGAGACGACAATGAGCTCCGAAGGGGTGAAGATATTTCGACGGAGCTATTACAATCTATCCAAAAGTCTAGGATTTCAGTCATTGTGTTCTCAAGAAATTATGCAAATTCAAGATGGTGTCTTGAGGAACTGGTGAAGATCATGGAGTGTAGGAGAAGTTGTAGGCAACTTGTTTTTCCTATATTCTATGATGTTGATCCATCTGATGTAAGGAAACAAACTGGAAGTTTTGCAGAGGCCTTTGCTGGACATGAAGAAAGGTTTGTGCTCCAGACAGACAAGGGCAAGGTGGCGACATGGAGGATGGCTTTGACCGAAGCTGCAAATTTGTCTGGATGGGATTTGAGGAATGTTGCGGATGGGTAAGCACTCATAAAATTAACCATCCTTACTAATTTAATGGACTTTATAATTTGAATTAATAGTAATTCTTATGTTATCAATGATATGATCTAAGTGATAAAATTCTCAAATTTGAACCTTTTGCATTTAATAATAATAATAATAACACGAAACCTTCTGCTTCGGAAATTTCAAAACAGAGAGATCGATTGTGATATTCTGTGATCATTCACTTAATTAATTAATAACTTGAGATGGGAAGAAAATAATTAATAAACAATTTTCTTTTGTAGAAATCACAAAATTATAAGAAGTGTGTTTGTCTATTAACCATTTGATGATACTACCATCCGGTAGCGGCTAAGAGTTAATTAATTAAAAAAAAATTGTTTTCGTAGAAATCACATTATCCTAAGAAGTATGTTGACTATCAACTATTAACCATTTCTTTAAAAAAGTTTATTTTGGTCCCTCATATTTTTATGTTAATAGATAATAGGTCCTTTTGATAGAAATTCAATTTAATATGAAACTTTATTTTTCTTATTTTTTGATCCTTTTCTTGTGAGAAGAGAGAGAAGGTAGTCGGATTCCGATATAGATAGAAAAAATCATCACAAATACTTATTTTAACCACAAAATGATCAATTTTGGTGTCAATAATTTCATTTGATAATAAGAGTTTGATCTAAGTGTTTTTCTTCATTCTCCTTTAACGAGGAGATAGATCTGCCTATTGGAAGATTTTTGGATTTGGATTGATTTCGAGTTTTTGAACTGCTTTTGAGTTGTTTGAAACCATAAATAGGTTGATGGTGTTTTTTAAATGTTGTGTAAAAAATAGAGTTTTTTGCAAAAAAAACCTGAAGCCATGTTTTTCTTGTGATCCTCCCATCACAGAATTTTGCAAACAGTAGTTGACGCCTTATTGATTTAAATTAAAAAAAAAACAGATAATAGATTGTTTACCACTTAAAAAATTAAAAAATTAAATAAAACTAAGCACAAATGTGCAGGTTGGGCTCTTTTTTTTAGATGATCCAATCATGTTGGTCTAGCATGCTCACATATTTGGCTACTTTCAGGTTTTTTGTTTAAATTATATTAGGTAAAAAGTAAATTTAATAAAAAATTATTAAATCTAGTTAATACCATGACCTTTT
This sequence comes from Populus nigra, assembly GCF_951802175.1. Taxonomy (NCBI): domain Eukaryota; kingdom Viridiplantae; phylum Streptophyta; class Magnoliopsida; order Malpighiales; family Salicaceae; genus Populus; species Populus nigra. Next base: position 14,941,548 of record NC_084862.1, on the reverse strand, counting down.
TTATGCTTAAAGTCTCACTATTTTGTTGACAATTATTTGCAGGCATGAAGCAAAATTTATAAAGAAAATTGTGGGGGAAATTTTGAGAGAACTGAGTAGCACATACTTGTTCGTAGCCTTCTATCCAGTTGGGATAAATCCTCGTGTGCAACAATTGAACTTTTTGTTAAATGCTGGATCAAGCGAGGTCTGCATTGTAGGAATATATGGAATGGGAGGCATAGGGAAAACAACCATTGCCAAGGCCATGTATAATGAGTTGTTTCATAGTTTTGATGGGAAATGTTTTCTTGCCAATGTTCGAGAAATTTCACAGCAGCCAAATGGTCATGTCAAACTGCAAGAACAACTTCTTTTTGATATCCTGAAGACAGACAAGATTAAGATTGGCAATGTTGACAGAGGAATGACTATGATAAAGAAAAGACTTCACAGTAGAAGAGTTCTTCTCATACTTGATGATGTAGATAAATTAGATCAGTTACAAGCGATAGCGGGGAGTCGAGATTGGTTTGGTTCCGGAAGCAGAATCATTGTAACAACAAGAGATAAGCATGTTCTAACAGTTCTTGGAGCTGATCGAGTGTACATGGCTAGAGAAATGAATGACATTGAAGCTTTGGAGCTCTTTAGTTGGCATGCCTTTCGAACAAGCCATCCCGTTGAAGATTATAAGGACTTGTCAGAACAAATTGTTGACTACTGTGGAAGATTGCCACTAGCACTTGAAGTAATAGGCTCTTTTCTATTTGGTAGAAGTATAGTTGAATGGAAAAGTGCATTGGAAAAACTGAGAAGAATTCCAGATGATCAAATTCAGAAAAAGCTCCAAATAAGTTTTGATGGCCTGAATGATGACACACAGAAAGATATATTCCTCGATATATCATGTTTCTTTGTTGGGATGGACAAGGAATATGTGTTACCAATATTAAATGGATGTGATTTTTTCGCAGACATTGGATTTAGTGTCCTCACTCAGAGGTGCCTTGTATCTGTTAATGAAAAGAACAAGCTAATAATGCATGATTTGCTTCGAGATATGGGGAGAGAAGTTGTTCGTGTGCAATCACCGAACGATCCAGGAAGGCGGAGTAGATTATGGATTCGTGAAGAAGTTGCTGACATATTGAGAAGAAACATGGTGAATGCATTCAAACTTATCATCGTATAAATTCATGTTTTGAAAAAATGTCTGATCCTTACCACTTAACGTGGTTTATTGACAGGGAACTGAGGCAATCCAAGGGATGGCCATAAACTTGCTGAAAGCGAATGACATGAAAGTGGATGTAAATGTGTTTTGCAAGCTGCAAAACGTAAGGCTGCTCCAGCTCAATCATATAAAGCTTGGTGGAGGCTGTGACTATCTTTTGAGAAAATTAACCTGGCTCTGTTGGCATGGATTTCCACTCTCGTTCATACCTGATGGCCTCTATGGGGAAAACCTTGTTGCTATAGACATTCGATACAGCAACCTAAGACAGGTTAAGAATTCTAAGGTATGCTAAAAATTAACTATCAAATATTTATCTAAACTTTAGTATGCTCTCAAACAATATCAATTTCTTTCTAACTCCTGAATCTTGCTTCTTTTCCTCAGTTCCTTTGGAAGTTGAAGTTTCTTAATCTCAGTCATTCTCATTACCTATCTCGGACTCCCGACTTTTCCAGACTTCCACATCTGGAGAAGTTAAAACTCAAAGACTGCAGAAGTTTGGTTGAAGTTCATCATTCAATTGGATACCTTGATAGACTTGTTGTGGTAAATTTCAAAGATTGCAAGCAACTTATGAGGCTCCCGAGTAGCTTCTGGAAGTCGAAGTCTATCGAGATTCTTTACCTCTCAGGCTGCTCAAAATTTGATGAATTGCCTGAGGACTTGGGAGACTTGGAATCCTTGACAATTCTCCATTCTGATGACACTGCCATAAGACAGGTACCAAGTACCATAGTAAAACTGAAGAACCTCAGAGATTTATCACTTTGTGGCTGTAAAGGTTCAACTTCCGCAACATTTCCTTCACGTTTGATGTCATGGTTTCTGCCAAGAAAAAGTCCCAGTCCAACCAACCTGCTGCCACCTTCTTTTCATGGCTTAAACAGACTCACATCATTATCGCTCAGTGATTGCAATTTATCTGATGACGCGCTTCCTAGAGATCTCGGGAGCTTATCCTCACTAACCAATCTGGAATTGGACCGTAACAGTTTTCAAAGTCTACCAGCTGGCTTGAGCAGTCTTTTGAGGCTTACAGGTCTAACGTTGGACGATAACACAAGGCTACAAACAATTCCAGCTTTACCTAGAAATTTGGATGTCTTGCGAGCTTCGAACTGCACATCATTGGAAAGATTACCAGACATATCATTAGCTTCACGTATGCGTTTGCTGTATATTGCTAATTGCCCCAAACTGATTGAGGCTCCAGGATTGGATAAATCAAGGTCCATTTCACACATTGACATGGAAGGGTGCTACGATATCTCAAATACTTTAAAAAATAGCTTGCACAAGGTATTCTTTCTCTGTCTCTCTTTACTTGTTAAACATATTTTTCTATGTTGTTGTTAAATATATAAAATAAAAATGGTACTCTTTTGTGCAGGGATGTTTTTCTGGTATGGTACTTCCTGGAAATGAGATTCCTGCCTTGTTCAACTATAAGAATGAGGGTGCTTCAATATTATTTAAACTACCTGAATTCGACGGCAGGAACTTGAATGGCATGAACGTGTGCATTGTTTGCTCATCTCATTTAGAGAAAGAAGAAACTAAACACATTAGAATCAAATTGACTAATTATACTAAGGGTTTTACCAAGAATTTTCGTGCTGTAGCAATTAACTTGGTAAAATCCTGCGAAGATCACCTTTGGCAAGGCCATATATCAAACAATTTTTTCAAACTTGGTAGTGAAGATGAAGTGGAGCTTATTGTAGACTGTATGAACACAATGACTGTGAAGAAGACTGGAGTATACCTAGTATATGAGCAAAATCAGGCAAGGCTTAAAGCTAAGAGAGGTCTTGATAGTGATGATGAGGCAGGATCAAGCTGTGATAACCTACTTCTAGCAAAAAGATTGAGAATGGAGACTAGTCCGCAGAACATTGAGGAAAACATGGATGTGGCATAGCTTCAGCCTTCAGGTTTTGGCGTTTTCAATGTTGTCTCTGTTGAAGCTTTAGTTCAAGATGATATTTTATCCATTAAGCCTGTGTAATAAAGGGTTTTTGGGACGCAGGAGATTCTAGAAGTGTTGAGCTACCAAATATGGAGTTGAAGGTGTTGGACTACTTTTAACGGGTACATAGGAAACAGTAGTCCAAGTGTTGAGCTACCAAAATTTATTTTTTGGTAAAATTTTCAACCCTATTTTGTGTTATTTTGTGTTGGGAAAACTAGGGAGAACTAATCGGATCAATTCAGCGGAATACAATTCACAATTCACAAGTCCCAATCCTTTTTCCCTCTTTGTGCAGTAAAAAACAGAATCAAACAATGAACAAATATAATGCAACAATCACACAAATTAACATCAAGATTTTTACGCGGAAAACCCGATGCGGGAAAAACCACGGGACCGGAGTCCACCTAAAAACTTTCACTATCACAAATAATGGGTTCACAATAATTCTTCCTCAGATTCAACTAAGGGCTACAACATATATATCATCAAGAACAACTTATTCTCGGATTACAATAAGATTAAAGAGAGTAATGTTAGAGAAAAGCTCACAACACTGACAACCATGTTTTCTGTCAAAACGGCCAGCTTCCACACCACCAATCTTCAATCCAACCGTTCAGAATGAAGAGTAACGTGTCTAGAAGCTGTTGCTCAAATCTCAGCCCGATCCAACGGTGAACGAACTGAAAATCGAAGAAAGAAGACAGACTGCTCTGCTGCCTCATCTTCTTTCTTTCTCACGTTTTTCTCTGCTCTCTTTTGTTCTTCGCTACTGCCTCTACAGTGGCAGTTTCATTTTAAATCAAAGAGGCAGCCAGCTGCCTCCTTAATTAATATGGTGGTCCCCCCATCACATGGTGTGGGACCACACACAACAAATCTCCCCCTCACGCACCATGTGAGGAATTCACCATACTGGCGATCAACATGTAAGCTTCAATTTAGGAGGCTCTGACAAGCCTGCTTCCCTTCTGCAAAACTCAAACTTCTCTCTCGGTAGAGGTTTGGTCATCATGTCTGACATGTTGTCATCGGTATGGATTTTCTCAACAACAAATGACTTTATCTCCATAGCATCTCGAATCCATTGATATCTAACCTCAATGTGCTTTGACCGAGAGTGAAAAGTAGGATGTTTACTGATGTCGCACCCTCGCGATCGGGTCGCGGCGATCCTCGATTGGTTCCGGGGTCTTTTGTTTTATTGAATAAGGGGAGTCGCCACCTAGTATTATGGTCACTAGGAAACCTAACTGGTCTTTCAGAGATTCTAAAGCAAGGGACTGGTTGCGTAAAGGGAAGGTATTAGCACCCCTAGTACGCCCTACCTAAGGCAAGCTGCTTGGTGTTTGGTTTGCTTTATAATTGCTATAGTGTTGGTGTTTTCTAATCCCATCAGTTTTTCTAGGTTTGATTCAAACTAAATTTATTAAGATAGAAATCCAAGGAAGTTCCATGTGCTTTAAAAGCTCATTTTCCCCTTAGTTTTTCAAGAGTTTGCGACTCGTAAATCGCAAGGAGGAAAGACAAAAAAATTAGAAATCTAAGGAAATTTAGAGCGCTTTAAAAAAACCTATTTTTTTTCTTAGTGTTTTATACTCTCACGGCTCGTAAACCTGGAGTAAAAAATTGAAATGTCCTCGATTATAATCAAGGCTTCTTTCAAGAATATGTGTGGATTTATTATTCCTAGAAAATTATTTTGGATATTTACCACTTCGGGTCTCTTTATCCAAATATTAACAGTGAATAATAACAAATTATTTTCAATAATATTTTGGATATTCGTCCTTTAAGGATTTCTTTATCCAAACATTAAAGGTGAATAATAACAAGTTATTCCCAATAATATTTTGGATATTCATCCCTTTGGGATTTCTTTATCCAAACATTAACGGTGAATAATAGATGAATTCCCCCCAAAATAAGATTTTTTGTATTTTTTGGAATATTGGCCAATACCCTTTGGAGTTTTACAAACATGTTGTAAAATCCAGAAATGCAAGAAAATAATTTTTGTTGTGTTTAAGAAATCCATGCGAAAACACATTTTCAAAACTTCAAGTATTTTTTGTATATAAGAAAAATATTCAAAACATGTTAGGGTATTGGCCGTATGCAACACACAAAAAAACATTTTTTGTATTTGGTCCAAATCACAAGCATCGCAATTTAACGCAAACATTACGATAAAAAATAGCAAGTCATCATATATATTGTAAGATTTACAAAAAAACTTAAAACAACTCATAAAAACCCATTCAAAAGCCAACTAACTTAAAATGCTCAGGGACGCCATGTCCTCAAGAGAGCAGAGTGAGCGGAGACCAGCAGGGCAAAAGGTCTATGTTGATGAGAGGGAGAGGGGACAGTGTCCGGCCAGAGAGAGAGATCTCTGTTTTCTTTTTAAAATCAGGGGGTGGCTGCTTCGTTTTTTTAAAAAGATGAGAAGGGGGGAGGGCTACGGCTTCTTTGTTAGAGAGGATAGGTTTAGGTTTTTCTTTGTGTTTTCTCTCTTTTCTGAAAAATTACCCCATTCTCAATATTTTTTTTTTATTATGGCTGGAGGTTTATTTATATAGAAAATCTCTACACGTGCTATTCAAGGAAATATTACAATAATTATTGCAGAGATTGTTTTCTATAACCAGCACCAACAAATCCTATATATATGGTATTTTATATTGCAGTAATTATTTTCCATAACCAGCACGAATCAAATCATATATCTATGGTATGATTATTTTCCATAACCAAGCACGAATCAAATTATATATATATATATATATATATATATATATATATATATATGGTATTTTATATTGCAGTAATTATATATGATTCATAATTATCTCCTTGACATATTGCTTCCTTGATATTAGCCTTGATTCATTTATATAGAAAATCTCTACATGTGTGTTATTTAAGGAAATACTGCAATAATTATTGCAGAGATTGTCTTCTATAACCATCACCAACAAATCCCATATATAGTATTTTATATTGCATTGATTATTTTCCATAACCAGCACGAATCAAATCATATATCTATGGTATTTTATATTGCAATAATTATATATGATTCAGTAATTATCTCCTTGACATATTGCTTCCTTGATATTAGCCTTGATGCTTTATGTTATCGCCACATGTAAACCCTTATTATTATTTTTTTATTTATTATTTTATTTGAAAATTTATCAAAATATGGGTCAAAATTTGGGTAGCAACAGATGCCCCCTCTTTACAATGCTTACGAAGCAAAATTCCTCAATGTTTTGCATAGTAAGCTTTGTAAAGAAAGAAAAAAAATCTTCCTTGCTTGCTGAGTGATCCACTCATCCAAGGACTTCACTTTTTAAAAGAAAATGGTCTTGTTATCATGGGTGACCTGCCCCCTTTTTTTTAAAAAGAAAATTGGTCTATTTTTACGGGCGACTTGCCCACGCACACTCTAACCTGGTCTATTTTCAGGGGCGACCTGCCCATATACTCACGCTGGTCTATTTTCACGGGCGACCTGCCCTTTTGAGGGGGTTAACCTAAGATCCCATTTGGCGATCTCCTTTACCCCGAAGTAAAGTCGGTGTGTAGCTCGGTCAACCTGAAATCCCATCTGGTGATTCCTTTTAACCAAAGCTAAACTCTGTGTGTGGTTGGGTTAACCTGAGATCCCATCTGGCGATCTCCTTTAACCAAAACCAATACAAAAATGTGTGTGTGGTCTTATTATGACGGGTGACCTACCCAACCGAAAGATGATCTTATTATGACAGGTGACCTACCCAAATACAAGATGGTCTCATTTTAACGGGTGACCTACCCAAATGCAAGATGGTCTCATTGTGATGGGTGACCTACCCAAGTGGAGAGAAGGGAAGAGTGGTCTCATTCTTATGGGTGACCTACCCAGGGGAAGAATGGCCTCATTATAATGGGTGACCTACCCAGGTAAAAAAAAGATGGAGAATGGTCTCATTCTAATGGGTGACCTACCCAAAAAATGGTCTCATTGTGATGGGTGACCTACTCAGGTGGAAAAGAGGAAGAGTGGTCTCATTCTTATGGGTGACCTACCCAGGGGGAAGAATGGCCTCATTATAATGGGTGACCTACCCAGGTAAAAAAAAAAAGATGGAGAATGGTCTCATTCTAATGGGTGACCTACCCAAAAAATGGTCTCATTATGATGGGTGACCTACCCAAGTGGAAAAGGGGAAGAGTGGTCTCATTCTTATGGGTGACCTACCCAGGGGGAAGAATGGCCTCATTATAATGGGTGACCTACCCAAGTAAAAAAAAGATGGAGAATGGTCTCATTCTAATGGGTGACCTACCTAGAAATAATGGTCTCATTGTGATGGGTGACCTACCCAAGTGGAAAATGATGGTCTCATTATGATGGGTGACCTACCCAGATGTAAGAGAAAAGGATTTTAGAAAGGGGTCTCAATATCTGGAGACCTGCCCGTTTTATTTTTTTTTATTATTATTATTTTTTTAAAAAAAAAAAAAAAACTCCACGCTTTTGCTAGGGAATGGTCTCAAAATCGGATGACCTTCCTATTTCAAAAATTTTAGAAAAACTCACGTTGTTTTTTTTTTCAAAAAAATGGTCTCAATATCGGGTGACCTGCCCGTTTTGAACTTCAAAAGAAATCATCTTACCTCGAGGAATGAAGCAGTGCCGCTTCACAATTACTATCCTTTTCCGTAGTTCCGTTGACCTATTTTCGGAAATATAGGTCCCTCATTTCCGTTGTGAACTTCTTCGAGCTCCTGTTTCCATTTGTTTGTTCGACCTATCCTCTTGAACTGGAATATGCTCCACGCGCTATATTTCCTATCCTTTTCATGCTTGATGAAGAGATCTCCAGTTCCTCATGGGGCCCTTTCTTGCTCCATTGAATGTTGCTTTGTGTTATACTTTTACCGATGTTTTAATTGTCTTTTCCATTTTTTCGAGAAATTATTTTTAAAAGGAAAACTCAAAAAAATTGGTTTTGTTCATGAAAACTAAAACTTTCAATGCAATCATCATATTTTGTTTTAAGTAACTCTCATAAAAGGTGTTTCAGAAGTTCTATGATGATACCACTTTGGGCTTTGGTTCACTATAGACCCCTACGTGCACTTTTTGCCCCCAGTGTGGTGTGCAATACCTATCAGGTTTAAATTTGGTTTGGATCCCTCGAATTTGAGAATTGATGGAGTCATCTCCTTAGTCATGTGTAAAAACAGTAAAAGATTTTGAATGCTATGAGATCATGTGTTTTATGAAGAAAAGGTTCCTTACAGAGAGAATTCATGGTCGAACTTTATTTTATGGATCGAGAAGCATAGTATTTCTTTATAGAGTTGGCATTCACAGGTCTAACTAGATCTTCTCCATCCATTCTAGATAACAATAAAACTCCTCCCGAGAACGCTTTCTTTACCATGTAAGGGCCTTTATTGTTTGCTTCCCATTTACTCTGATCTTCTCCTGGTAAAGGCTATATTTTTTGTCAGTACAAGATCTCCTTTATGGAATCCTCGAGGTTAAACCTTCTTATCATATGATTTGGCCACTCGTGATGATGACAAATTGCAGCTATCCTCTTTTCACCGATCAGATTCAACTATTCATATCTAACTTTTACCCATTCCACCTCTTCTAAACTCAAAGTCTACCAATACTCTTAATGAGGGGGTTTCCACTTCTAAAGGCATCACCGCCTCCATTTCATATACCAAAGTGTACGGGGTGGCTCTTGTTGAAGTTTTAATTGTGGTGTGGTACACGTGAAGGGCAAATGGCAACATCTCATGCCAATCCTTGTAGGTGACCACCATCTTCTACATAATCTTGACATTTTCGTTAGCAGCTTCTACTGGACCATTCATCTTTGGCCTATATAGCGAGGAATTGGAATGCTTGATTTTCCATTTAGCGCAGAGTTCTATTATCATCTTGCTATTGAAGTTTTGGACATTATTAGTTATAATATTTTCTAGTGGACCATATCGACAGATCAAATCTCTTTCCATAAATTTCTTTACCACCTTTTGCCTCCACGTCATCCAAACATCTCAACAAAGTTCTGTCAGATGATTTCTATACAAAATTTCCCTATCAAGATAGAAATCCATTGCCAACCTCCTCAAAGTCTTCTTGTTGATTTTGGATGCCCCCAAGGGATATGTTTGGTTTTGGATGAAATTCTTGATATCATAGTACCAAGGGTTTCCATCTATTCCTCTTTCAACTGAGCAACAATGAGCTGAGTTATTTCTGGTATCAATGTGTACCGGCCGCACCTTGTGCCCAAAGTCTATTCTAGTCATAGAAGCTAGCGTGACCAAAGCATCAGCAAAATGGTTTCCTTCCCTTCCTAGATGGGTGAACTTTATTTCCTCAAATTTTCTAGCCAATTCAGACAGGTGTTCTTGGTAAGGTCTCAACTTCTTGTCCTTGGTTTGCCCTTTTCCTTTCACTTGGCAAATAATCAAAATTGAATCTCCATACACATTTATCTTTCTGATATTCAGCTCCAATGCTACCTCTAAAACGAGAATGCAAGCTTCATACTCCTATGTTGTTATTGCACCCAAACTACGACTTAAATGAAACCGGATAATGTTTCTCATCCGGAGAGATTAGCACCACCCCTACTTCGTTACCATAGCACCATCAAAGTATATAATCCACTAATCTGATTTCCCTTCCTCGAATGAAAACACATCTTCATCAGGAAAATCAAAGTTTAACAGCTCATAATATTCCATAGCATAGTCAGCTAGGTGATCGGCGATGACATTCATGGCTTTCCTTGTCATATATACTATGTCGTACTCAGCCAGTAGAACTTGCCATTTAGCTTGATAGATAAGGGTGGATGAAGTAGGTACTGCTTGATTTTCACGAAAGCTTCTTCACACTCTTATTCCAAATTCCAAGATTCTTCTTCCTTAACAATCGAAGATTGGGTCACAAGTCATGGTTAATTGGGATATAAATCGGGCAATGTAATTCAATCTTCCTAAGAACCTTATTACATCCTTCTTAGTCTTGGGAGGTGGCATAGATTGAATAGCCTTTACTTTGTTGGGATCCACTTTTATCCCTTTGTCACTTACCAATTCTAACAACTTCTCAGATTTCACCCTGAATGAACACCTCGTTGGTTTAAGCCTCAAATTATATTTCCTTAGTCTTTCAAACAATTTCTTCAATATTTGGACATGATTCTCTCCCTCTCTAGATTTAGCAATCATGTCATCCACGTATACTTTAACCTCTTTTTTGCATCATGTCATGAAATAGAGCCACCATGGCCCTTTGGTAGGTGGCCCTGACATTCTTTAACCTAAATATCATGACTTTGTAGCAAAAGGTTCCCTATGGTGTTACAAAGGTTGTCTTCTCCTTATCCTCTTATGCAATTTTTAATCTGATTGTAGCCTAAAAATCCGTCCATAAAGGAATATGTGGAGCTATGTGCTGCATTGTCAAACATATCTATGTGTGATAGACAAACTCTGATTTTATCTTCCTTTTCGGGTACTACCACTATATTGGACACGCATTATGGATACTTGACTACTTTTAGAAAATCGACGTTCCACTGCTATTCAATTTTTGCTTTTACTTTGATTAAGACATTCAGATTGGTCATTCTCAACCTTTGCTTAACTGATTTGCACCCTTTTACTAGTGGTACCCTATGCAAACCAAGCATATCCTTGTAAGACCAGGTAAAAACATCTACATAATCTCGGAGTGGTGTAATTAACTCTTTTCTTTCTTTAGGGGTGATCAAAGTTCCTATCTTCAACTCTCTCTTGATTTTTTCATTGCCATCATCTATGGTTTCAAATTTCTCTTTAACGGGTTTCCAAGCTTGTTCATGTTGTTCTTATTAATTTTTGTGAATCCCCTAATGTTATTTTCTTTAAAGTTCGACCATTTATTCTCGGTGTAAAGTGCATGTGTTTGTTATGGAAGATCTGCTTTTAAGGTTTTTAAAAGCAGAAAGTGATGTGTAAATGCATAGTAAAAACATAAAGATGAACTTTTGAAAATGCATGATCTCATTAAAAGGAAAAGTTTGGCTAAAAAAAAAAAGGATAAAATTCCATTGACATTTGGAACCTCGATTTAAAAAAGTGAAAAAGGCAAATAGCACAATATCATGATCAAACAAGCGTTATTGATTAAATTTGAACACCTATGGAGCTTCTTGGGTCTCCCAACTCTGGAACATCTCTCCCTTGGCTAGCTTTTGAATAAAGGTCTTAAGATTCAAGATGCTTTGAGCTTAGGCTTGTTTAGATGCAAAACGATATTATGGAGCATACATCCTAATGATAGGTTCTAGTTCCTTTATGTGAGACATAGGGTAGGTTTACTACTTGGTCTCTAAAAAGGGTCTCTTGCTGTCCTAGTGATCACCCTCGTAAAGGCAATATGGGGGTTCAGCAGATAGTGGGATGGTACATATACCAATCACTATCAGTCTAAACACTCAGCAAAGAGTTGGGGTTTACACAAACTTAAACCTTGACTCAAGTCATAAGGCAAGCTGCTAGTCCCCCACTTAACTTAAAATTTAATGTGTGTGCTCTCCAAAAAGAAAATAATAGCAAAGTGGTGAATGACTACATCATGAATGCCAGAATGCAAAGATGCATGCTAAAGCTTTTAAACAAATTGTCGTTCATAGTAAAAAAAACAACAACACATAGCATAATAACAAAAACAATTACCAAGCTTAGTCCAAGGGTCCCCAGCGGAGTCGCCATCCTGTCGCACCCTCGCGATCGGGTCGCGGCGATCCTCGATTGGTTCCGGGGTCTTTTGTTTTATTGAATAAGGGGAGTCGCCACCTAGTATTATGGTCACTAGGAAACCTAACTGGTCTTTCAGAGATTCTAAAGCAAGGGACTGGTTGCGTAAAGGGAAGGTATTAGCACCCCTAGTACGCCCTACCTAAGGCAAGCTGCTTGGTGTTTGGTTTGCTTTATAATTGCTATAATGTTGGTGTTTTCTAATCCCATCAGTTTTTCTAGGTTTGATTCAAACTAAATTTATTAAGATAGAAATCCAAGGAAGTTCCATGTGCTTTAAAAGCTCATTTTCCCCTTAGTTTTTCAAGAGTTTGCGACTCGTAAATCGCAAGGAGGAAAGACAAAAAAATTAGAAATCTAAGGAAATTTAGAGCGCTTTAAAAAAACCTATTTTTTTTCTTAGTGTTTTATACTCTCACGGCTCGTAAACCTGGAGTAAAAAATTGAAATGTCCTCGATTATAATCAAGGCTTCTTTCAAGAATATGTGTGGATTTATTATTCCTAGAAAATTATTTTGGATATTTACCACTTCGGGTCTCTTTATCCAAATATTAACAGTGAATAATAACAAATTATTTTCAATAATATTTTGGATATTCGTCCTTTAAAGATTTCTTTATCCAAACATTAAAGGTGAATAATAACAAGTTATTCCCAATAATATTTTGGATATTCATCCCTTTGGGATTTCTTTATCCAAACATTAACAGTGAATAATAGATGAATTCCCCCCAAAATAAGATTTTTTGTATTTTTTGGAATATTGGCCAATACCCTTTGGAGTTTTACAAACATGTTGTAAAATCCAGAAATGCAAGAAAATAATTTTTGTTGTGTTTAAGAAATCCATGCGAAAACACATTTTCAAAACTTCAAGTATTTTTTGTATATAAGAAAAATATTCAAAACATGTTAGGGTATTGGCCGTATGCAACACACAAAAAAACATTTTTTGTATTTGGTCCAAATCACAAGCATCGCAATTTAACGCAAACATTACGATAAAAAATAGCAAGCCATCATATATATTGTAAGATTTACAAAAAAACTTAAAACAACTCATAAAAACCCATTCAAAAGCCAACTAACTTAAAATGCTCAGGGACGCCATGTCCTCAAGAGAGCAGAGTGAGTGGAGACCAGCAGGGCAAAAGGTCTATGTTGATGAGAGGGAGAGGGGACAGTGTCCGGCCAGAGAGAGAGATCTCTGTTTTCTTTTTAAAATCAGGGGGTGGCTGCTTCGTTTTTTTAAAAAGATGAGAAGGGGGGAGGGCTACGGCTTCTTTGTTAGAGAGGATAGGTTTAGGTTTTTCTTTGTGTTTTCTCTCTTTTCTGAAAAATTACCCCATTCTCAATATTTTTTTTTTTATTATGGCTGGAGGTTTATTTATATAGAAAATCTCTACACGTGCTATTCAAGGAAATATTACAATAATTATTGCAGAGATTGTTTTCTATAACCAGCACCAACAAATCCTATATATATGGTATTTTATATTGCAGTAATTATTTTCCATAACCAGCACGAATCAAATCATATATCTATGGTATGATTATTTTCCATAACCAAGCACGAATCAAATCATATATATATATATATATATATATATATATATATATATATATATGGTATTTTATATTGCAGTAATTATATATGATTCATAATTATCTCCTTGACATATTGCTTCCTTGATATTAGCCTTGATTCATTTATATAGAAAATCTCTACATGTGTGTTATTTAAGGAAATACTGCAATAATTATTGCAGAGATTGTCTTCTATAACCATCACCAACAAATCCCATATATAGTATTTTATATTGCATTGATTATTTTCCATAACCAGCACGAATCAAATCATATATCTATGGTATTTTATATTGCAATAATTATATATGATTCAGTAATTATCTCCTTGACATATTGCTTCCTTGATATTAGCCTTGATGCTTTATGTTATCGCCACATGTAAACCCTTATTATTATTTTTTTATTTATTATTTTATTTGAAAATTTATCAAAATATGGGTCAAAATTTGGGTAGCAACAACTGAGATGGATTGCACTTTGACTATCACAGTGCAACACAAAGTTCTCTTAAACTAGGCCAAGTTCATGTAAGAACTTCTTCATCCATAACAACTCTTTGCCCCCTTCAGTAAGAGCAATATATTCAGCCTCAGTAGTGGATAATGCCACATATTTTTGCAACCTTGATTGCCATGAGACTGCTCCCCCTGCAAACTTCATCAAGTATCCTGATGTGGACTTTCTAGAATCAACATCACCAGCCATATCTGTATATGTGTATCCATCCAACACAGGTTTATCATTACCAAAATATAAGCTAAAACTAGAAGTACCTTTGAGATACCTGAGTATCCATTTCACTGCTGACCAGTGTTCTTTACCAGGATTGGAGAGGAACCGACTAACCACACCAACTGCATGAGCTATATCCGGCCTTGTGCAAACCATGGCATACATCAAGCTACCAACTGCGGATGCATAAGGAACCTTTTTCATCTCATCTCTTTCTTCATCACTTGAAGGACACTGCTTAAAACTTAGTTTAAAGTGGCTTGCAAGTGGAGAACAAACCGGTTTAGAGTTGCTCATGTTGAATCTCTCAAGTACCTTTTGGACATATCTCTCCTGAGATAGCCAAAGTTTCTCCTTCTTCCTGTCATGTGTGATCTTCATGCCAAGAATCTGTTTTTCCGGTCCTAAGTCTTTCATTGCAAAAGACTTGCTTAACTCTTCCTTCAACATCTGAATCTTCTTAGCATCATGGCCAACAATCAACATATCATCCACATACAATAGGAGAATAATAAAGTTTCCATCTGGAAACCTTTTCATAAATACACAATGATCAGAAGTAGTCCTGTCATAACCATGATCCACCATGAAAGAATCAAACTTCTTATACCATTGTCTTGGAGCTTGTTTTAACCCATATAGGCTCTTTTTCAACTTGCAAACTAACTGCTCTTTACCTTTTGCTTCAAACCCTTCAGGTTGCTCCATGTAGATTTTCTCATCTAAATCACCATGGAGAAAGGCAGTTTTCACATCAAGTTGCTCAACTTCAAGATTCAAACTAGCAGCTAAGCCAAGCACAACTCGGATTGAAGACATCTTGACCACTAGTGAAAAGATTTCTTCAAAATCAATACCCTTCTTCTGACCGAAACCTTTCACAACCAATCTTGCCTTGTACCTTGGTTGTGAGCAATGTTCATCAATTTTCAACCTGAACACCCATTTGTTTTTGAGTGCTCTCTTACCTTTAGGAAGCTTCACTAACTCAAAGGTATGGTTTTCATGCAAGGATTTCACCTCTTCTTGCATTGCTTGCAACCACTCACTTTTTCTTCTCATGTGACATGGCTTCATCAAAGCATTTTGGCTCTCCCCCATCAGTAACTAGCACATACTCATGAGGAGAATATTTGGTGGAAGGTTGGCGAGGTCTGGTTGACCTCCTCAATTGTGGCTCATCTGGAGCTTCCTGTATAACCTGTTCAGGAATAACATCAATATCATCATTAGTTGATTCATGATCACCAACTAATGGCTCAATAAGAAAACCACCATTATCATCATTTTGCAAATCTCCCCTATGATTAGCAGGCATCAAAGGTAACTGTGGAGTAGGTCTTGTATTTGAATTAGATGGAATAAAAGTTGTAGACTTTGTTTTCTCCTTCAGTTCAAAGTCTTCAATGGTTTGATCTTCAAAGAAGATAACATCTCTGCTTCTCACAATTTTCTTCTCCTTTGGATCCCACAACCTATAGCCAAACTCATCATCTTCAGATCCCAAGAAAATAAACTACTTTGTCTTGTTGTCAAGCTTGGACCTTTCATCCCTTGGAACATGTACAAATGCTCTGCATCCAAACACTCTCAAGTGTGCATAAAAAACATTCTTTCCTTTCCAAACTCTATCTGGAACATCAAACTCAAGAGGAACTGATGGAGAAAGGTTGATCATGGCAACTGCAGTCTTCATTGCCTCACCCTAAAAGGACTTAGGCAGCTTTGCATGAGAGAGCATACATCTAATTCTTTCAACAATGGTTCTGTTCATTCTCTCAGCCACTCCATTTTGCTGTGGAGTCTTAGGAAATGTCTTCTCCAACTTGATGTCATGTTCCCTGTAGTACTTCTCAAAAGGACCCCTGTATTCACCACCATTGTCTGCTCGAACACATTTCAGCTTTCTACCAGTTTCTCTTTCAACTTTGGCATGGAAATCCTTAAAGACATCAAGCACCTGATCTTTGGATTTCAAACAAATGGCCAAATCTTCCTGGAGTGATCATCAATAAAACTAACAAAGTACAATGCACCTCCAAGAGACTTATCAATCATAGAGCAAACATCAGTATGAACTAAATCAAGAACATGTGATCTTCTATGTGGAGGTGATCTTTGAAATGCAACTCTATGTTGTTTACCAACTAAACAATGAGTAGATGTGTTCAAGTTCATACCTTTTAAAGGAAGCTAGTTCTTCTTGGCAAGGATGTCAAGGCCTTTCTCACTCAAATATCCAAGCCGTTTATGCCATAGATTAGTAGAGCAATCTTCAATTGCATTCACCTCCCCTTTGATCACCTTGGCTTGTGACATGTAGAGACCCATCTTCTTCCCTTTAGCAACAATTAGGGAATTTCTGGAGAGCTTCCATTTACCATCTCCAAAGTGACTGTGATAGCCTTCTTCATCAAGAGTACCTGTAAAGATCAAATGTAGGTGAATATCAGGCACATGCCTAACATCTTTGAGTAGCAACTTGCACCTAGTATTGGTTTCCAACCAAATATCTCCAATGCCCACAATACTAGCCATCCTTTGATTTCCCATCCTAACTTGACCAAAGTCACCAGCAGTGTAGGATGTGTAAAAATCACGTCGGGGTGTAACATGGTAAGAAGCTGCTGAATCTGCAACCCAGGTGGTATCTTGACATGCAATATTAACATAACCATCATCACAAACAATGACAACATCACCTTCAAACACAACTGAAGTTGTACCATTCTCTTCATTCTTGTCTTCATCTTTACCCTTTTTATCTCTTTTATACTTTCTGCAATCTTTTTGCATATGCCCAGGCTTGTCACAATAATAGCATTTAAAACCCTTCCTTGATTGAGATCTTCCTCTTGGCTTTCATTTGCCTTTTCTATTGCTGGATTCTCTATCTTGCTTGTAGTGAGAGAACCTGCTTTGACTTCTCCATCGACTTTCTGTAACAAGTGAATGAGACTCAGAAATGCTTGTCCCTTTCCTCCTCTTCTCTTCATTGAGGATGCAATCCTTCACTGTTTTCAAAGTGATCTTTCCATTCGGAGTAGAATTGCTAAGTGACACCACCAAAGTCTCCCAACTATCCGGCAATGAACTCAATAGGATTAATGTTTGCATTTCATCGGCTAACTCAAGGTTCATCAATGACAGCTGATTCAAGAACCCTTGGAATACATTTATATGCACTGAAGCATCTTCACCATCTCTATACTTCAAATTTACAAGGTCTCTAATTACAAAAACCTTGTTTTGTGCATTCTCCTTGGCAAAGGTTTCTTCCAATAGCTTCCACACTGTATAGCAGTCATGTTCTTGAGAAATATGATTAATGGACTTAGAAGATACCCATTTTTTAACATTAGCGGTAGCCTTTCTATTAAGTCCATTCCATTTTGCATCATCCATATCATCAGGCTTTATTCCTTTACATTCAATCGACAAAGCCAAATCATTGCAATATAAGTGATCCTCCATCATTGTTTTCCATAGAAAATAATTTGAGGAAGTGAGCTTTATCATGCCCGAATCTTCCTTTTCCATTTTAACTGCACAAGAATTCAATCTACACAACCAGATGCTCTGATACCACTTTGTTGGGAAAACTAGGGACAACTAACCGGATCAATTCAGCGGAATACAATTCACAATTCACAAGTCCCAATCCTTTTTTCCTCTTTGTGCAGTAAAAAACAGAATCAAACAATGAACAAATATAATGCAACAATCACACAAATTAACACCAAGATTTTTACGTGAAAAACCCGATGCGGGAAAAACCACGGGACCGGAGTCCACCTAAAAACTTCCACTATCACAAATAATAGGTTCACAATAGTTCTTTCTCATATTCAACTAAGGGCTACAACATATATATCATCAAGAACAACTCATTCTCGGATTACAACAAGATTTAAGAGAGTAATGTTAGAGAAAAGCTCACAACACTGACAACCCCGTTTTCTATCAAAACGACCAGCTTCCACACCACCAATCTTCAATCCAACCGTTCAGAATGAATAGTAACGTGTCTAGAAGCTGTTGTCCAAATCTCAGCCCGATCCAACGGTGAACAAACTGGAAATCAAAGAAAGAAGACAGACTGCTTTACTGCCTCCTCTTCTTTCTTTCTCATGTTTTTCTCTGCTCTCTTTTGTTCTTCACTACTGCCTCTACAGTGGCAGTTTCATTTTAAATCAAAGAGGCAGCCAGCTGCCTCCTTAATTAATGTGGTGGTCCCCCCATCACATGGTGCGGGACCACACACAACATTTTGAACATCCAGTGTTTAATTTAAAATTTTATCTTCAATTATGAGACTTATATAACATCTAGGGTTTTCTCTCAAGTCGTTGTTTAATTCACTTCCTTCATATTTTCTCCTTCCAATCTAAGTTTTCTTAGTTCAGGCTGCCCACTTTTATAATATTTTTGTTATTTTTGTCACGTCTATGGAACTAGCTAGTAGTAGAAGAGCTGTTTTTTAAGTACACGATGCTCCTCTTTGCGACCATAAACATTGAAGAATTTCTTGGGGATCTCGGATATTCTTTGCGTTTTATGCATGGTGGTCTATAGGAGGAGATACATAGTGTTCGCACTCTTTATCTTTTTTGAGTAGTGAATCTTCTATCAAGTTTGGCTCACAGTGAAGAAAGAAAAAAGAAATGCTACATATTCAAAGAAAAGAAGTTTTGCACCAAATACTCTTTTTTGAAAATATTTAATTTATCAACACATATATCTGCATGTATTCTACTGAATATATAATTTATAATTTTTTAAACTATAGCCATAACTATAGACATAAAAGCTACCATAATATTAAACACATTAGTATGATCATCTGATTATGTCATGGGTCAATCACCAATCTAAGAATGCGTTCATTTTTATAGTTTAACTCGTTTATATTTGTAGTTCAATTTAATTTTTAAATTGTTTTCAACTAAAAAAATATTAAATTGATGTTTTTGTATGTATTTTTAATGATTTTGATGCAATAATATGAAAAAATATATATAATTATTTTTTATATATTTTTAATTGAAAAATATTTTTATAAAAGCATTCTGCATTACATTATCAAACTCATATATAATAAGGCGAGAGTGATTTTTATAAACCAAAAAAAATATCTTATGGTGATTTAACAAATTTTTTAAGATTTAAATTTTATAATAAACCCAAAATCATAAAACTCATAATATAAGACTTTTTTATGTTTTTCTCTTCGCACAAAACATTAAAATCTCCAAATTAATCAAATAAATTATCAAAAAGTCAATGTACTGTCATTTATCCACATAGAAAACCGAAAGTAGTGGTATAAACTATAAAATAAAAATGAAGACCAATCATGTAGATATGTGGACACGAAATGTCCTCTTAACAGCTGAAGTGAAGCCATTACATGTGCATCATATTGTTAAAGCAAGACACCACTCAGATAGATAAATAATATTTAAAGAGATAAAGATAAAATATAAATGTAAATTCATTTCTGAAACATTTGGGATAATTATTCAATGAGTTTTTATTTTTTTTTTAATATAGAGAAAACATGTTTTTGAAAATAATATTTATTATTTTTTCATCCTTAAAAAAAATCCATTAAATTTGATGTATTCACTGGACAGACCAATCATGTTGACATGTGGGCACAAAATGTCCATTTAACAAATAAAGTAAAGCCCCTACATGTGCATCACATTGTTAAAGCAAAGACATCCGTAGGAAGGATAGATAGATTCTTGCTCTGACAAAAGTGTGCACCAAGTGTGCTTCTTGTCTCCGTATAACGGAGCATGAGTAAAATGCTGTCCAGTCCCTGCATTGTAAACAAGATTATAACTTAGTCCTTCATTTATTAAAAATTGTAACATTTACCAGTTTTTTCCCGAACTTATTGCAAGCACAACGTTTGACAATTTAAATTACTGAAGAGGAACTTTGAGAGTTGGACTTTAAGGAGAAATCAACACTTATAAAAATCCAACTTCATCAACAATCAAGATACTGATTAAGTTATTTTTATATAAAAACATAAAAGGTATAGTTATTAAACTTGGTTTGGTCTAGTAAATTGATCTAAAAAACAATATATTCAAAGCTTATTTTAGATCGGGTTTTGATATGAATCAATTTTAATATTAACTTGATCAAAATCAAGTGATCCAATGGGTTAATCTGTGATTAAGTTGACTTGGTTAAATTCAGTCTAAATCCGATCAAGTCAAAACCAAAACTGAAAAAATATAATTATATAATTTTGATTATAAAAAAAATATTGATTTGGATTAATTAAATGACCTGCAGATTAACTCTTAATTGGATCAGGCAACAGGTCAGGTATAATAACTATGATGAAAATAATATTCTAAATATAAAGGACTAAGTTGAAACTGTGTTTAAAACCCAGGGACCAGGTAAATAAGTTATTCAACAAAACATGGTTACCTTCAGGCTGGAAGCTTCTCTAAAAACACATACTTGTAGTCTTCTCATGGATATGCATGCCATTGCAACTATGGGCTAAACCAAAAAGCATCTCATGTGGTCTGGATATCTTAGAAGAAACAACGCCAACAAAAAAAAGTGTTCATCATTATCTTTAATGCAATCCAATTGCAAGCAAAAGCAAAGCAAAGTTCAATTAGTGGGATTCTCATTCTCATCCTCCACCAATAATACCACTAGTCCCTCTCATATTCTATGCTATTGGCCTTTCAAAGAATCCCTTTCTTGCATATCAAAATGCTTTGTGGGTCCAATGCATTAATCATAATTTATTCCTTATGATAATCATAATAATGACTGTGTTCAGCTTCCTCATTTTCTTCTTCTTGTGCCACCACCTTTTTTTATTCATTCATCGTTTGCTGCATTTGTCATGGCTAAAGACAATAGAGGTATGTTTCTTTTCTTTTCTCTGCTTTCTTGATCACACACACACAAGAGTTTCATGCGGGAAAGTCATGGAAGGCATGTTCTTAAATGTGAATTTTATATTACTTGTTACATCAAAAGATTAATTTTGGTATATTTCTTTCTGGGTTGTTGTCAATTTCAAAGCTTCTCTCTTTTGTTTCTTCAGGCTAGTAGTATATATTTCATTTTTGTGTTTGTCTGTGGTGGGGGGTCCCTTGCTGGTTAAATTTGTTAGTGATGCTGAGGGATGGTAGACTCTGTTGATGTTCATTTGGATGAAATGGTTATGAGTTTCAGTAAACAAATCTGCTGTTTTTCACTACTAATGTGAAGTATGAAGATAGAAGACAGAATATTTTCTTGTTCCATTGACCATTAACCATTTATGGTCCTGCAAAGTTTGTGGGGTGGCAGTAGTGGGAGAAGAATTTGCCTTGTCTCATTATGGTGTGTGGAGGGTAATAAATGGTTTCAACCTTGTGGAGAATGAGGATAATGGGAACATTTTTCTGTCAGATAGTTTCTTCATGGAATGTGGATAAGCTTAGATTGAACTTCCCACTGCATGTTTAACTAGGTGATTGAATTTTAGCTTTTCTGTTTCGGTGTGCTCGCCTTTTCCCCTTTTCACAATCTTAGGCAACATTAGGCTAGGTGATTGAGGTAGAACTAGAAGGTCTCCTAGAGGCTTGATGCAAAGGAAAAAGGTAACCTTGCATATAAAAAAGTTAAAAATCAAAAGTGCATGATCTTAAGATAGAAAGTTATATTTTGTTGGAGAAGGCATAATGTATAGTACCATGACTGGGAAATCAGAATTGTGAATGCTTTGGTCTATTACTTTAAATGATTGGAGCATCCTGCTGTGGATAAAAATTCTGAAAAAAGTTATAGTTTAGTAGACCTAAAAGTGATGGAATCACCATGGTTTCACAGCTCTTTCTAGCAGCATGCTAATCATTGACCACACCAGTCACTGATTTTGGAAAGAAAGAAAGAAAAAACAGAAAATCAGTGTGTTTTGGATTTTGAACTCCAGGGAAAGTGAACAGCCTCTGCTTAAACAGTAACGTTAGTTGTATTGTTTGGTGCTTTGAACATACCAAGAAACATCTTTAAGTCTTTAGTTGAAATGGAAGTTGCTAACTGTTCTTGAAAAATGGAGAAGTCAGGCACCAAAATGATGGATGACAGCACTATTACTCGAGACAGAATGTTAATATGCTATAATGATGTAAACATTGGTTTTCTATACTTTATTTGTGCTTCATATGCTTGCCAGAAAAGCTGATATCCTTCTTGCTTCTAACGTATTTGTCATAACACTTTAATCCTAAGCTAATTTTAGTTTGTTTTAAAGCTCTAACATTTTATTGAGAATTTGATGTACATGTTGGGCGAGATAAGGATCAAATTTTGATCTTATGATCTGCTCATGTAAACTCATAAAACTTTTTCTTTATTAGGACATCCAAGCGGCGGCAAGACGTCTTCGACTGAATCTCTCTGCTACACCAAATACAGATACATGTTCGGAGTCTTTTCTCTCTGGAATCCCCTGAAGCTAGTTATCAACTGTCTTATTCTGCTCAATTTTTTGAAAATCACTATTTCAACCAAGGAACCTGACACTGAAGGTACAGTATTTATCTACGATTTTCATTAATACCGTGTTATCTGTTCGCACCAAATGCTGATGTTGGTGGGAAAATGTAAGGCTTTGAGATACAGGCTAAAATTTGAAATGTCAAGATAAAAGAGTATAGGGTGCTGCTGCCCGTCATTAGTTTCTACTGACAAGTTTAATCTTTCTCTAATGTTTAGGTAATGCTTTAAGAGATCTTTTGCTGGCACTCAATGATTCAAATAGACAGATAAATTGGGATACAAATTTAGTGAGTCCTTGCTTTAGTTGGACTCATGTCATTTGCAGAAATGGACATGTTGAATCCCTGTAAGTGCGCCTGTATTTGGAGATAAACTTCAGTTTTGCCTATTTTAGCAACACACTTCTGATATCAAGAGGGATGGCCGCGGGATTTTTACTTGCTGGAGTGCTGCATTTTTATTCGAATAGTGGTTTCGTGGGTTAATTTTGCTGTGCATTTACTCTCTGAATGTTCTAATTTGCAGGAGCCTGAATTCACTTGGATTTTCGGGAACTCTTTCACCTGCAATTACGAAACTGAAGTTTTTGGTTACCCTGTAAGTTTCTGGCTAGCTTGGAAGTCACATGGATTTTCAGTATGTATTTGCATGAGCATTCGTCTATTTATCAATTTAGACAGTTTGCAAACGCAAATCTGAACCAAAGTATTTCTAGTGCGAATTGATATCCTGATCCAATATTCTCATTTCATGTGGAAATACTGATGGCAATAATTTACTCCATTTTTCAGAATATAAGATCCGCCATCAACCAAACCTAGCACTTTCTCTGTTTTAGCATGTATAGAAAGTTTTGGGACTAAAATTGATGCAATTGAAGATAGACGATGAATTTGAAATTGATGCTAATTTGGGAGAACAATCAGTTAAAGAAGAGATGAAGGTAGTTGGGATAGAGGGGAAACGTCTCCTATCCTTTCTATTTTGAAAGAAATAGAAAGGATAATAATTCACTTAAAAATTATCATAAAAACATTTTTATTTTTATTTCTCCTTCCCTATCTCTCTAACCAAACATGTTTTGGTCGCTTTTGTATTGTTTTTTTTTTTTTTTTTGTCTTGAGAGACTAACCAAACGCAACCTTGTAATCTTGTATTCTTTTATGGTTCCATGATGTACGATGGTGCTAAATTATGGCCATGTTCATAAAACTTAAAATTCTCCATGCAGGGAATTGCAGAACAATAGTCTGTCAGGGCCCTTACCTGATTATCTTGGCAACATGGTGCATCTACAAAATCTAAATCTTGCCAGCAATAAATTCAGTGGCTCTATACCTACCACTTGGGGTCAGCTATCCAATTTGAAAAATTTGTAAGGATTCCTTTAACGCCTCCTGAAGAGTCATATTTCCTTGTTTTGTTCTTGTATGCACGAAGCATCAGCGTATTCATTTTTGTTATGAAAGTTTCTTAGAACATGGCTTTGTTTTAAATTTCAGTCATTTTACTGGTTCTACAAGGCTTTTCGGCAGTCTTGCTCTTGCAAAGATCATAATTCTGTTGATGACTATGTTCATATTACTTACGATACCTTTTCTTTGACAGGGATCTCTCATCTAACAATTTAACTGGAAGAATACCAGGGAAACTCTTTTCTGTTGCAATGTTCAAGTAAATTTCATTAGAATTTTCAATTCTTCCAACTTTCGTTTGGTTTTTATCCTCTAACCATATCTTTTCATCTTCTATCTCATCACTTGGTCGAGTGAAATCTCCAAACAGTTTATATCTTGAGTTATTAAATCCTATTATCTGTTTTAATGTTAGGCACATAATTATCAAGCTTGATTTGCTTGTCATTAGCTGTTATTTGTTTTTCAGTTTTACAGCAACTCATCTTGCTTGTGGCCTGAGCTTGGAAGAACCTTGCATCTCGGGGTCTCCTCTTCGAGGTTAGTTTCTTGAAGACACTGCATTTTGTCACTATTCTTTTCTTCGACATTAATCTCCAGATGGAGCTTAAACATGAGAGCTTTGCAGTTTCAACCAGCAAGTCAAGACTCAAAGTAATTGCAACTTCGGCCAGCTGTGGTGCTTTCATTCTTCTGATACTCTTGGCTGTTCTGGCATACCGATATCATCAATTTCACAAAGAGAAAAATGATATCTTTGTTGATGTTGCTGGTAATTTATGTTTTCCTCGTGTAGTTGAATTCGTTTCAATGTTGTTGTTGGTTGAAGGTACCTAAACTCCAGCTTTTACATGACTTTAGGTGAAGACGACCGCAAAATTACATTTGGGCAGCTTCGGAGATTTTCTTGGCGTGAGCTTCAGCTTGCAACAGACAATTTCAGTGAAAGCAACATAATTGGTCAAGGAGGGTGTGGAAAAGTTTACAAAGGTATCCTCTCAGACAACATGAAGGTTGCTGTGAAACGACTTGCAGATTATTACAGTCCTGGTGGAGAGGCTGCATTTCAGAGAGAAGTTCAACTTATCAGTGTTGCTGTTCATAAGAATCTTCTAAAGTTGGTTGGATTCTGTACAACTTCATCTGAGAGAATCCTGGTCTATCCATACATGCAAAATCTTAGCGTTGCATACCGCTTGAGAGGTATTTCTTTGAATACCACCATGTCTCAATCCATCTTTGAGATTTTCATGTTATAAATAGAATTTTTTTTCTTCTTCGAAATCGCTTCATGACAGTGACATATGTTACATTATAGAATTAAAGCCTGGTGAGAAAGGCTTGGACTGGCCAACAAGGAAAAAAATTGCCTTTGGTGCAGCGCACGGATTGGAGTATCTACATGAGCATTGTAATCCTAGGATTATACATCGCGATCTAAAGGCTGCGAACATCCTGTTAGATGACAATTTTGAAGCTGTTCTAGGAGATTTTGGGCTAGCAAAACTAGTTGACACGAAATTCACTCATGTTACTACTCAGGTGCGTGGTACCATGGGTCACATTGCCCCAGAATACCTATCTACTGGAAAATCATCGGAAAAGACAGATGTGTTCGGATATGGCATTACACTTCTTGAACTGGTAACCGGTCAGCGTGCAATAGACCTTTCTCGTCTCGAGGAGGAAGAGGAAGTTCTTCTGCTTGACCATGTAAGACTTCTAAAACTTTCTGGCCCATTACAGAATTTATACTAGATATATTTGTATATCAAAATCCCTGCTCGCAGAATGTTCTTTTTTGCTTGTATGCATCTCATTCTACACATTCCTGCATGCTTCTGTTATGCTTGACTTAAAATGATGGAAATCTGATATGCAGATCAAGAAGTTGTTGAGGGAAAACAGGCTTGATGACATCGTGGATGGAAATTTGAAAACTTACGACCGCAAAGAAGTCGAGACTATAGTCCAGGTTGCATTGCTCTGCACGCATAGCTCACCTGAAGGCCGCCCCAAAATGGAAGAAGTGGTGAAAATGCTGCGAGGCATAGGCCTGGCCGAGAGATGGGCAAAGTGGGAGCAGCTTGAGGATGCTATGAACCAAGACTTGGCAGTACTCATGTCTCAACAATATATCTGGGCCGAAGATTCAAGTATTGACCAAGAAGCTATACAATTGTCCAGGGCAAGATAGAGCTTCTCCAACATGCATGGAATCAATTTTGAGACACACTTATCAAACTAATGCATGGTTACCATATTTTATGCTATAGATTTTTGTACATAAGCAAGAAAATTACTTGAAAAATATACTATACCATGTGGCTGGCATACAGAAAATGCCAGTTCCATCTTCTATGTTTGTACCTGTTACAATTGCCTGAGGATATATGGTATATATGGTTTGGGAATGGTCTGCCTCTGAGATTTCTCTTCAGGGAATTATCTACTTTTTGGGCCTTTCACCTCTTCCATGTCCAAAGAAGAAAGGATTGGAGGCAAGACTCAATTGTTTGAATATTGCTGATTAAATTTCTTTATGTTGATAGGTTTATAAAATAAATAAAAAATGATTTTCCATAATATCAATTAAAAAAACATGATAAAAGTAACATGCAGACGCACTATTTATTTATTTTAATTTGGGTATTAACATCAACCATATCCTCAAATCAACTTTCACATGTCAAAACTAATTTATTAATTAATTTCCTTGTATCCTCTTTTTGGAATTTGTACTCAATCTAATCTAGCAGGTAAACTTAAAGTAGGGGTGAATAAATTTACTGAATTATCTAGAATATTCATAAAGATTTTATCTGAAATTAATTAAATTAAATGATTTTTTTTAATAATTATAGTTAAAAAATTAAAAACAAAATCGGCTTTGTTTCGATTTTCAATTTAAAAAAAATGAATAAACTTAAACAAATAATTTAATTGTTTTATTTAATTTGGTTCAATTCATTTTTCTAAAAAATAGATTTGATTCATTTAAATTGATATTTATCCGGTTTGTGAGTTTAATATTATAGTACATAACACTTTTTAAAAGTATTTTTTAATTAAAAATATATTAAAATAATATTATATATATATATACTTTTTAATATCATTATAACAAAATCACAAAAACAACATCTAAAAAATCAATTCAAATCTTTTTTAAACTAAAATACACTATAATAATATAAAAAAAACACTCAATTTAACCATCATCATACTTATGGTGGTGGTTAGGGGTGATCATTTTTAATGAGATTCAGTTTTTCAGTTTAACTTTGTTTTTTCTGTTTTTTTTTGTTTGAATTCGATTCGGTTCTGTTTTTTTGGTTTTAGACTTATAAAATTGAAACCAAACTGAACCGGTTAGTTTTTTCAAAATTCTAATTAATTTAATCGGTTTTTTTTAACGATTTGATTTTTTTAATTATCTTTTTTTCTAATTTTTTAATTTAATTAATTTTTCAATTATTTTACTCTAGTGGTGGTTTAAGAGTGCCATGTTGGATTCAAAGTCAACGTAACTGCAATTTAAGTTACTTCAAGTTAGAGCAATATATCTTTTCAGTCCCTCAAGTTTGAACCATAACAATATGCTTCATAACAAAAGAGAAAATTAAGATAGGCAAGTGGACTGGACTATTGATAATTTGATACAGCAACTAAAGCCAACTAGGCACAATCAAAAAATTGTCAGTAGATTTCTTACAAAGGCAAGTAAGCTTTATGACCAGTAGAATTACCTTAAGATAGATAGATGGCTAGAAGCATATCTCGCTCGCCGTCGCACCGGCGGAGGCGCTCACCGTCGCCGGCAGACCACCCCCAAAGAAGAAGAAGCAGAAGGGCTGACCGCATCCGGTCTTCTTATTCCAATTCTCACTCCAGGTCACATACTCTTTGCATCAATAGCTATGACGCTTTAGTTCTTTGTTTTCCTGTTCTTAAAAATTCAATCTTGTAATCTGGTTTAGTAAATTATGGAATTGATTTGATAATCCAACTTGTGGATCTTTTTTTACTCTCAAAAGGGTCTCCTGTGATGTTGTAAAGTTGTGATTTTTAGTCAGTTTTATTCAATCTTGTAATGGCTCTGTTTTTTTAATTTTTAGTCCTTAAATGCAACCTTACAGTCCAATTTGGGGCAATATGGAGGTGAAATGATGATCCCATTGGTGGGTTTTTGATTACTTTCAAAAGGATGTGTTGTGATGTTGTAAAGTTGTAAATTTTTTTAGTGCAGGAGGAAAAGTGATTCTGATTCTCCACCCCCTCGGCGCCATCAGAGAAGTCGTTCACCGAGTTACAGGAGGCGTAAAAGTCGGTCTCCGACACCTTCTAGGCGACGTAGAAGACATAGAAGTAGAAGTAGGACTGAATCATTGTCTCCATTGTCTAGGTCAAGAAGTACAAGTATTGCTTCTACCAAAATTGCTGTTGAGAAATTAAAGAAAGAGGAGGAAGAGAAGAAGAGGTAAATACTTTATGCATGTTTCCACCAACGTCTTATTATTATTGCTAGCATAATTTCTTCAATTTTTTTAGCCATGGTGATTTATCTCCATTTGGTTTTTTCCGGTTCTCAACGAGTAGTTCATCTGTAGTTGTGACAAGTGACAGGTTAGCTTCTATGGGGGGTTTTTTGAACTAATGAGCTACCACTTATTCTAACATGCATTGTTTGATGAACAATTATTTCCCTGTTTATTTGTACTTCCACATCAGAGTTCGCTTGTCATCAATATAACCTCGAAGTGGAAATCTGCAGTTTACTTAGGAGAGCTTTTGCATGCTTAATGAAATTACTCTTACTGTGATTGTTATCAGGCGTCAACTAGAGGCTGAACTAAACCTATTAGAGGAAGAGACTACTAGGAGACTGGAGGAATCCATTCGGAAAAATGTGGAAGAGAAATTAAATTCTGAGGAAGTCCAGTCAGAAATAGAGAGGCGGATAGAAGAAGGTCAGAAGAAATTGTTTGATGATGTTGTAGCTCAACTGCTTAAGGAAAAGGAAGCTGCTCTTGTTGAGGAAAGAAGGAAAGAAGTAAGAATCTTGAACTCTCACTAGTTACTGGTCTCTTATTGTGGGGGGCTTGAATATAAAAAATTTAGCTGCGATAAAGTATTGGTTACGAGCTTCCACCTGCCACCTGTCTTTTGGGTACTTCATTCATAGTCATAAAAAATTGGGACCTTAACATGTAAAATAATTAAAGGAAGTGGACCTATTTATATAGTTGTCATTCTTTTTAATGTCTATTTTTAGATTGCAAGGAGTTTTTGAAAGGGGAAAAAATTGTGGCATTGACAATTGTGATTTGAAGCCAGCTTGTTAATACTAAGACTTCTATTCTTCTTGTAGTGGTGGGGATAGATTGTTGAGTCTTGTACATGTATTGCATGCTTTATCACCATGTTTAAAAATCATAATGAGTTTCAAGGCTTTAGTTGGGATTTCCACTTTTAAGATAGCTTGAGAAGTTACTTGAATTACCAGTCATTGTATCTTTCTTCATCAATATTGTGACTGTCAGGAATGTTGATTGTTTCTGTTGACGCTTGTCATTGCCGAAGTAAATATAGTTGTCCCTTATGTGGCATAAGTAATCTTTAGCTGTCTGTGTGAAGCCCCTGGATAATGGAGAACTAACCAAATTCCCAGCATTGAACTGTCGTTTTCAAACATTTATAATCATACCATGCACACACAAACGACTTGGGTTTGCTGTGATATAGATATTGGAATGTAAATCACTTGTGGCAACTGTCCACAGAGCACCTTAGGGCTGGGATGGAACTGAGGCAATGAGTAATAGGGGCTTTGGTCAGTTATACTATTCAAACACAAAAGACTTGGTTTGTTGTGTCATCATACTTTGAGGAAACTAAGGTTGGGTTGGAACTGAGACTTCGAGTAATAGGAGGTTATTACAGTGGGCAAGACTGATCAGAAGGAGGCAGGTGCTCCATTAAATTTTTCTTATTTCCTCACCGAGCATGTAGAGCTTGTAGTTTTCTCTTTTATTCCGTAAATTTAGTATTTCACTTCTTTCTAAAGGAGATAAATGTCAAAGACTATTCAGCAAAATCATGGGTGAGTGAAGTCTCAGCATAAAAGAGCCTCAAAGTACAGCAAAGCCTGGTAGTTTTCAAACATGAAACTAGAGAGGATAGCTGTTAGAGCAAAGACTGTTTGGGTTGGACATCCTTTGGAAAAAGATACATGTCTATATTTACTCGTATCATTACAGGTACAAAGCCAGAAGCCAACATTTTCATCAGTTGAACTGTGCACCTAGATAGGTATTTGAATTGGTCCCTACTAAAAAGTTTCCCCTACCTCTAACTGTGCGGAATCACTTCTTCTCTTCTGCCCTCTTACATGATCCATCTCAGATATGGATTTATCTGCTCTATCTGTCATATTTAAGGGGACTGCATCATAGTTAATTGTTTGAATTCATATCAGTTCCTTTTTCATCTGTGCCCAACAGTGTCCCATCTGATATGGAATTTGCTAACAATTGAAAGTTAATTGCTAAATGCATATTAATAAGCTAGAAGTATCAGATATTTGCCACTCTCTGAAACCAGTTCATTAGATGTTTCTGTGATTTTGGCCTCATGCACATTTTGATGTAAATATGACCACTCAGGCACAAGCTCGAAAAGAAAGAGAAGAGCTGGATAAGATGCTGAAAGAGAATAGTAGGAGGGTGGAAGAGTCACAGAGAAGAGAAGCCTTGGAGCAACAAAGGAAAGATGAGGAACGATTTTGTGAACTAGAGCTGATTAAAAGACAAAAGGAAGAGGTTGCTTGGAGGAAAAAGCTGGAAGTGGAAGAAGATCATACAGACCAGATGAAACTGTCGGGTAAGAATAAATCTCGACAGAGTCGACCTTTTGGAATTGGTTGATGGCATCAATTCAATGCCTGTATGTTGTATCCATGCAAGTAGGAAGTAATGACTGAGCTTTTACAAGAGAATTATAAGTAGCAAGATTGTTGAATTTTTGTCAATCACACTAATATGCATTTGTCAAGGATTCACTTGTTGCTTCCACGCATTTTCGCATGGTGCTGAAAATTACTACTCTCTCCCTAATATTTAACCACAAATTCTCTAGATTATCTCTTGACACTTAAATTATTGTTTTGGTTCATCCGATTGTCTTACATATTTAGGCTAAAATTTCTTTTTTCCCCTTGATTTTTCTATGAATTTTAATGTCTTGACTGAAACTTATCATTCCATAGATAAAAGGATGTTGGAACTGTAGGGCTGTCTTTCTCATCTGAAGATTTGCTTTTGTTGCGTTCGCATCATCATATAAAATGTCATGAGTTCTTTGCACCTTAGACAGCCTTCAAACATCAAATTTCTTCATATTCAAGCTTCTATATTTCTTGACTAAAGTTATGAGATGTTAAAAGCTGGAAGGCATATCCCATGCATGTCTGTCACGTATTAGAAACTTTGTTTCAAAATGTTTCTTTTCCTTCTGGGTCAGCATATCTCTTTAAGGTCCTATGGAGAGTGACTGAATGAGGATCGAGTGTGCGGTATCTTCACTCAAGTTCCTACCTTTGGGCCCCACCTCAAATGTTTCATCCTTTAAGGAATTGGTGAAGGGAGAAAAGCTTAGAACACCTTTTACTGACAGGAAATCCAACTGAGAAAAAACAAAAACTTGCATGGAGTAATAGCAATTCTGCTGAAATTTGAGTCAAGAATACATGAAATCAAGTAATAGCATTATTCATGAAATCAAGAACAGAATGCTATTGATCCTGAAATATCTATAATGAAAGGGTTTTTTGAATCATTCTTACCATTCGATGATTGGAGTATTTTGGGACCAATCAGTGGAGTCCATTCCATCAATGGTTGATATTATTCGAGAAAACTAATTTCGAATATATACTTCTAGATGTATGATGTGCCCATACCCTTTCCATTCAGCACTTGAGTTTGCTTGCTTTCTTCCCACGTAAGCTCCACAGTAGGTTTGGAGATGAGATCAAGAAAGTGGTGTTTTCTCTTCGTTGATGGATAATTTCTTGGGATTTTTTCTCAGATGAATACATTACTAATATTATATAAACACCGTCCATCATCTTGCACAATATTAGATGAAGAGTAATTGGAAATCTTCTTATATCAAGAATAACATGATAGGTTACGTTGTCTCAATTTCCTTAGAATCAAATGCTTAGAATATCTGATAATTAAGAAGAAAACCATGAAATGTTCTATTTTCTTATAAGTATAAAATGGAGGGTATGCATAGATTAATTAACTCAACTAGTTGTATTATTCCGATGATGAGAGGAATCCTAATCCATACATTATAAGTACATCTGTATTATAAAAGAACAAAAAGGGTCATTCACTCCTAATGTCAAAACTAAATATATGTTAATTTATTTTGATTTTTGGATGGACGGGTAGTTCTTTCCGTATTATAAAACCATGGATTTATTTGGAATTGGTTTTTTTTTCTTGACAAAAAAATAAACTCGTTTTTTTATTCTTGTGTGCAAACCGTGTTCTCTAAAAATTCAAAAAATTAATTACTAAAAGTTAATTTTTTTGTATGTTTTGGATTGTTTTGATGCGCTGATTTCAAAAATGATTTTTAAAAAAATAAAAAAAACATCATTTTAATACATTTCGGCACGAAAAACACTTTAAAAATAACCACAATCATACTCTCAAATAGATCCTAAACCTATTAAAAATGATATTATTATTTTTTTTTTCTCTTAAAAATTATAGAATAGATTGACTTCCTAACTCGGGAGTTAAATCTTCTAATTCACGACCTGCCCTTGGCCACCTCCACTTATGAGCTACATCTTGGAGCTATGATTTTTTCTAAACAAGAAGGAGAAAAGAAGAAGAAGACAGATGTAAGAGTACAGAGATGACATATATCTGCTGTAATAGAACCATCAAACCAACTAAATTTGTTCCATCAATACCTAATTACAATTTGTTCACCTGTTAGCTCACCAAACGTCAGCACAATTATTTTAAATCTCTTTAAATGTATTGAATTATACGTTGAAAGAAGCCAAGACAGAGAGAATCAATGAGTTAAAATATGTGGATAAAGGATAAGAGATTGTATGATAAATATCCTTCCATTCTATATATCAAAGGAGAGTTTTTATGAATTTTCTAATTTATGGGGGGAAAAGAAATCCTTACGGTTTGTTTATAATGCAATATGTACATCATTCATCGAGTTGTGGATCTCAAGCAACAAGTAAATGATTTTAGCCTTAACAACAATGATGATCAATTATGCTCGAATTTGGTCAGAGCAAATGAATACAAATGTTATGATTTTAGCATCATCAATATGACAAATTGTAGGGAAGCTCAAAAATACATGGTTATTCAAAGAATAAAAGATATAAAAATAATAAGGGTATGTTTTCTTGTGCTTTATGAGTTATTAGAGTATAAAAATTCAATGATATTTTGATTTTTATTTCTTGAAGCAAACTTTTTTTTTTTTTTTTATCTACAAGCCTTGCAAACTACTTTCTAGGTGTGAGCCCTTCTTTTTCAAAAAGGTTGTAGCAAACCTGTGAGTTTTCAGTCTCATTTTTCCCAACCACCACGCATGACTTGGCCTGTAGTTTCACTCTCATGCCCGATGATATCTCAACCTCCACTACAAGTTGAGATGGCTTGGTTTCCACTTTAAACCCTCTAATCTCCTGTAATCTCTCCAAGTCTTCTCCCTACACGCTCTCTCCATTTTGTTCTCCCATTTTATAGAGACCAAAGTCCATCAGGCAAGACCATTTTCGTCCTTGTCTAACCTACACAACCTTCACTACCCCTCGTCTTTTATCTTCAACGAACTTAGACTTTGTTTTCATCTCAAGGTGACTGCAATACTCATGGCTAATATGTCTTCTTTGTCTTTAGTAGTAGCACTGGCAATTTTCGCCTTTGGTTTTTCTCATGCATTTTCTACATCACGGCGAGTTTTAGAGCATCCAAAGGTGCAAAATGGCTTCCGAGTGAAGCTCAAACATGTTGATTCGGGTAAGAACTTAACGAAATTCGAGCGTATTCAACACGGGGTTAAGCGTGGAAGACACAGGTTGCAAAGATTCAAAGCAATGGCACTGGTAGCATCTTCTAATTCTGAGATTGATGCCCCAGTTCTTCCCGGGAATGGCGAGTTCTTGATGAAGCTAGCTATTGGCACGCCACCGGAGACTTATTCTGCAATAATGGACACAGGTAGCGATTTGATATGGACTCAGTGCAAGCCTTGCACACAGTGTTTTGATCAACCCACTCCTATTTTCGATCCAAAAAAGTCCTCTTCTTTCTCTAAGTTATCATGTTCTAGCAAATTATGTGAAGCATTACCCCAGTCCACTTGCAGCGATGGCTGCGAATATCTGTATGGTTATGGCGATTATTCTTCAACACAAGGAATGCTGGCAAGCGAAACTCTCACGTTTGGCAAGGTTTCAGTTCCTGAAGTTGCATTCGGTTGCGGGGAAGATAACGAGGGAAGTGGATTCAGCCAGGGTTCTGGCCTAGTGGGGCTTGGCCGTGGACCCTTGTCATTGGTTTCTCAACTCAAGGAGCCCAAGTTCTCATATTGCTTAACCTCTGTTGATGACACAAAAGCCAGCACACTATTGATGGGATCTCTAGCAAGTGTGAAAGCATCAGACAGTGAAATCAAGACCACCCCTTTAATCCAGAACTCAGCACAGCCATCATTTTACTATCTTTCCCTTGAAGGAATATCAGTGGGTGACACTAGCTTACCTATCAAGAAATCTACCTTTTCACTCCAAGAAGATGGAAGTGGTGGCCTTATTATTGACTCTGGCACTACAATAACCTATTTAGAACAAAGTGCTTTTGATTTGGTAGCCAAAGAGTTCACCTCTCAGATTAATCTCCCGGTGGACAATTCCGGCTCGACGGGGCTCGAAGTTTGCTTCACATTGCCATCAGGCTCGACCGATATAGAGGTGCCTAAGTTGGTATTCCACTTTGATGGAGCAGACTTGGAATTGCCAGCCGAAAACTATATGATTGCTGATGCAAGCATGGGAGTAGCTTGCTTGGCCATGGGGAGCTCAAGTGGCATGTCTATTTTCGGCAATATTCAGCAACAGAACATGTTAGTGCTCCATGATCTTGAGAAGGAAACCTTGTCATTCCTTCCAACACAGTGTGATGAACTATGAGCTTGTGTTCTAATTAGGTTATTCCTTTGCGTGCTTGCTTGAGTGTGTTTACAGAAATTGCATTGTTTAATTAATTAACCTCCTTGGTTACTTGCACTTAATTAAGATGCAACATTCCTTTCATTCAGCTCAGCTAGCTATAACATAGGGTTAGATTAAAAATACATAAACAAAACAAAACGCAAGGACAGGCTAGCTAACACATGAATTTATTTATTTATTTATTTATTTATGAGAATAGTTGCTCGACTTCCTAGCTACCTACCTGTTAAAAAATAACATTTAAAAAAAAAAAACATTATTGCAAGGTAACTTCACCTTATAGACAACCTTAATTAGCCACGTATTCCTATATATCATGTTACTAAATATTAACCAAAAAAAAAATTATGAGAGCTTAGGTTTTAACCCTAGATAAAATCACAAAACATTAGAACAATAAAATAAAATGACTCATTTGATCTTAAAAAACAAAGCTTTTATAACTTATGTTCAAGGGCCATATCTTTTTGTTTTTTTTTTTAATAATCAAGTTGATGACATGTGATAGTCAAATGTTGATCTTCATTGCTTAATTTTATTGCTATTTAATTTTTTTTATTAATTGTTTTCTTCAATTTACTCCCTTATTATTTGGCTTCATTTAATTTTTGTATCAAATTTGATATTTATTTTTTTAATTGTTATTTATTTATTTTTTATCCTTTTTCTAATTGAATTTTATTTTCAATTTCATCCCTTAACATTTGATTTCTATTTATTTTTATGTCAAATTTGGTCTCTATTTTTTTAATTAATATTTATTTTGTTTTAGATCTTTTTTTTAATGCCTTTTTTATTTCTCAATTTCATCCCTCAATATTTTAGAGTTTAGAATTTTACTTCATTCTTTTTATAGTTTGTCTTTTATGGTGTTAGTCTCGGGCTCATCACAAATATTTTTTATATTACTTTTTTTGAATTAATTCTTTTTTAGTTCCACCCTTCAATATATGATTGTTGATAATTAAACTTTATTGTTTTATTCAACTTGCTTTCAACGAGGTTACCCTAATATTATGACTGGGTCGTAGATTTAATATGCTAACCTAGATAGGCTTAGGTTTTTTTTTCTTTTTTTTTTCATTTCCAATCTTTTTATCAATTTATTTATTGTCATTGTATTTTTATTTATTTGTGTTAACACAATTATGCAAGCTTATTGAACCCAATTAAATTAATAACACAAATTTCATTTTTGTTTTTTGCTTGTTTAGAACACTTTGGTCATCTTAATATTTTTTTAGGTGAAAAAAATTTGACGAGCCACCTAAATCTTAGCTCTTTTTAACTTTCTTGAGCTTCTTTAATATTGGGCTTCAGCATTTCGAGTTGAGTAATGATATTATTGAGCTTGATCCACATCTAAATAGCTACAATTATATGGTGGGTTGACCATGGCCCTTCTTATGTGATGTTTTACTATTGTTTCCTATCGCCTTTCAACTCAACTTTTCTTTTCTTTTTTCTTCCCTATCCTTGGGGATGAGACGAACCAGCTTGAAGATAAAACCATGGAGATTTTTGTCATGTTGACGATCCTATAACCAAACACATGTAGTATACATTTTTTTTCGTCGACCGTCGTTCACTAAACAACAATTTTTAGTTTTTAATATATTAAAAAAAAATAGTGAAATAACAAAGTTGAAAAATAAATTAATGATATAATATAGTTTGTATATGCCATGATTATAAAATATGACTTTTATAGCTTGTAGTTATTTAAAATAGCGACATCCAATAAAACATATTAAATGGGAAGGAGAGAGAAGAGAGGAAAGTGAAAGAAAGAAATAGATAAAAAAAATTTGAAGGCACATTAAAATTTTTATTTCAACATAATCAACATCATTGAAAAGATATCGGCAAAACAAATCAAACGACACTAAAAAATCACACAAACGATGACCTGAGTGATTCACACTTGTTTTCAAAGACAAGTGAGTCATCCTCCACTATGAAAAGGCTAGTGTGGTCTACTTGTGTTACTGTTGTTGAATTTTTATTTTGTTATTGAATTCATTTTTTTAAGATTTTTTCAATGATACTAGTGGTATTATAATCGAATCTTCAGTGTGTCTCCAAGATTATTATTTTTCTTCTTTCTCCTATTTATTTAATAATTTTTATTGGATGTTATTATTCTTTTAAAATAGTGGTAAGATTTATTTACCACTTGGCATAACATATGATAACTATCAACAGCCCAACTTTCAGTATTGACATGAATTGAATAAACGATTTTAATTTAAATGGTAGAAAAACATAAAAAGATTTTATAAAAATAAACATAGAGAAATCATTAAAAATAATTTCTATAAAATTATTTTATACAATACACACCCCTTAATTAATAAAATTCAAGCCGTGATTTTTTCTCATTAAAAAAAACTGTATACGTGGAAATTCAACAGCCTACCATACCCAGCAAAATATCAAATTTCAGTGACGAAATGGACAATTAAACAACACAAATGCTGGACACGTAGTAATTTCAGAAGCAATCAGGCAACCAGAGTCACTAAACTCCTCCTGATGCTTACATGGATCTGAGATCATGATATTTATATCTGCAAATAATTTATGACCAGAGATTATTAGGAATCCAATGGGAAGAAAGTAAACAAAAAAAAGCTATTTCAGATATTTTGATGTGCCTAAGTCCAATTCATGTGGTCCATTGAAAATGGTGGGTGGCCTGTGGTGTCTCAACCATTGCCGAAGTCCTTCGAAGCATTTTCGTGGGAGAGGAATGATCCTGCCCACGGCAGCTTCTAGCTCCGTAGGTACATTGATTTGTAGGGGCCGGGGCTTGATTCCCTTGATTAGACCATTAACACTCATCACCATTTAGCCTCACATCAAACGAACAGCAAGATTTTCACATCATTGAATTTATCTGAAAATGTACAAAAATGTATGCTTCTAGAGGGATAATAGTTTTAAGATTGTTGCAAAATAAAACTTTGTGCTAGGTATTATGGTTTGTGATGTTTTTTAAAAGTATTTTTTTTATTTGAAATGGGATAAAAGAATTTAATTTAATATTTTTTTAAGACAAATAGTTTTAAGATTTTCTTGCTTGTGATTGGGATTTTTTGAATTTCAACAGACTGATTAATTTCCATGTTATGTTTGATTAATAAAATTACCCAGAAAATTAAAAAATGTATTGGCTTGGCTTTGCTTCTAATCAGTGAAGAAAAGGAAATTTCAAAATAATATTGGAATATATTCTATAAGTTCGAAAAACTTTCAAGGATTTAATCCTCACTGAGTTGAATCACCACAAAAAGATATGATGTGCTTAGATATAAAATACAAACTATACTCAATAATTTTTATATTTGATGTAAATAATTTTATAGGTTATATTTAGTTAGTGTCTTAGAATAAAAGAAATATTGATATATTTGGTTGGAGGAATGAAAATAGAGATATAAAAATAAATATATTTATTAAATAATTTTTAATTAAATTTAATTATATTCTTTTGGGAATCTCAACTATTTCTGTTTTTTTAATCATGATACAACAACTAAATGCTATTAAAATTCATATATTCTCTGAATTGTTAATGGGTTGAGATTTTTTCTTGCAAAAAATCCTTGCATATATTCTCAAAATTGTTAATGGGTTGAGATTTTTTTTTCTTGCAAAAAACCCATGCCACTATGCATGACGGACTCCTTGGAACTCCATTAATCGTGTATGGAAGTGTTGCAAGATTGGGATCCTCCGGATGACATGAGTGGAAAAAATAAGAAAATTTTTATTTTTTATTAATATATAAAAAAAAATAGAAATCACTACTCATATTTTGATCATTATAAATATTAATTGGTCTTAGAGT
Source organism: Populus nigra (assembly GCF_951802175.1). Classification (NCBI taxonomy): domain Eukaryota; kingdom Viridiplantae; phylum Streptophyta; class Magnoliopsida; order Malpighiales; family Salicaceae; genus Populus; species Populus nigra. The sequence continues at coordinate 14,902,108 of NC_084862.1, read as the reverse complement.
CTGGATAAGAAAAATGATTGTGTAAGAAAAGATATTAGCACCTATAATATATCTTATCTAAGATAAGTTGCATTGTTTATTTGTCTAATATAAACAAAAAAAAATTTGTGTTTTCTAACTATTTATCTGTTTAAGATTTAAGAAAAATCCTTCTTAGTAAAGAGATTTTTATTTTATCAGGTTAAAAACCTAACCGTTATAATACTAATATAAAAAAATTGTTTTTTTATTTAATACCAGGAATATATTTTACGTATAAGTTCATAATTATATATATTAAAATAAACAAAAAAAATTGATATTTTTGAAATGTAGGCCAAAATCTTTTGGAATTTTACAAACTTGTTGTAAAATCCATGCAATATTAAAAAAAACATGTCAAAGTATTTTAGTTTTTTTTAAAAAAAAAAGCGTAAATAATTTAGGATTTTTAGCCATATACAAGAAAAAAGAAAATATTTATTTTTAACTTTTTATGCTTTGTTTGGCAAAATTCCATTTTTCTTTATAATAAAACTACCAAAAATAAGCTTAAGGATGTTTGTTAAACATACCCTTGCTCAATTTGAAGGTCTATAACTTTACATTCATGCGTTTGAAGAAACCAACTAGAACAACCAAAACTATCAACATAGAGATGTAAGCTGAAGAATAACGTGTCATTCACCTTCTCTTGTTTAAGTTTGAATGACATATCGTTTAAGGTTCTTAATTTGAGATTTGACAAATTTCAATTGAGATCCTATTTTTCCAATTGTTTTTAATTATATTTGTAATCGCCTCTAGAATTTTAATTTCATGCAATTTTATTATTTTCAAACTCAATTGTCTACTCCAAAGTTGACCGCTATTTTCATTTTAGTTCTTGGTTTAGAATTTGTGCATTTTGACCCTCAATTGACCAACAAACTTTTGATTTTTTTTTAATTTGATCACTGATTTGGTCAATTTCAACCCTTATATATTAACACGTCTTTTTTAGTTTGGTCATTGGTTTTGGATTTCTTCAATGAAGTCCTTAATTGCCCATCAATTTTTAATATTTATTCAATTAAGCCTCTAATTTGACTAAATTAACTCTTAAAAGTTACAATTCAACCCCCTTTTTTAATTTCTTCCAATTAAAACCTAAATTGACTTCAACAAAATTAATATTTCTTGCAATTAAGCCCTCAATAATTTCAATTTGACATTGAAAAATTTCAATTAAGTCCTTGAACATTTAATTTTGAATTTCCTTCCTCAAAATGAATTTTCCTTCGCTAATAGAACCTTCATCAATTAAAAATACACTGCCAAATTTTTTAATTTTGTATATTATGATTTTTCTTAACCAGTTTTCAATAATTTCCTAGGCGTTCTAGTATATTTTTTTATTAATATATATTTTTAATTTTCTTCCAATATTTTTTTTCAATTTTTTTTGCATTTTTTTTGTTTATATAGGAAGTTTGAAGGAATAGTTGAAGGAATAAAAAAGATAATTATGTTTACTAAAGTCAACTTTGTGAGACTTTCGTCAACGGGCTTTCTTATATATTTTGAGAAAGACCACTGCTACGTACTAGATTCTCCACTGCCAAAACTGCCAAGTGGAGTCTCATATTCAAGCTAGGGAGAAGAGTTCAAGCTCAAGACTCTAGTGGTGAAGAACAAGTAGGAAAAGCTCACTATCACTATTGATGTGATCTTGATCATCATCTATCAATTGCTAACCAATATTTTTGCAGGAAAGTGGTTGGGTCCATGTGCAATGAATTTCAAAACTATATATTAAAAGCTATATGATTTTGAAAATGAGGGAGGATCTTCTTCCCCTTTTGACCTAGATTGTGGCTGGTTCCAACCAATTTTTCCACTAATTTTTTTTTTAAGGATATGATTATGACTACCTCTGCATGTACTTGATAAACACTTCCCAATTCATCTTGTTCTTCCGAGTTGGGCGTGTCAGAATCTACAAATTTTTCATTACTTTTTTCTCATTTTAATGTTAGGAATGAATTCTTTTCTTAATCATAGTTGTTTTGTTCTAATTTTTTCATTTGTTTATGAGACAAAAATGTTGCAAACTACCAAAAACCAGAAAAAGCCCTTAATTTATTGATGGCAGGAATATCATATCAAAACATATTTAATGGGTCAATATATAATTCTTTTTTTTTCTGTAATTGAAAATCATAGAGAAGAAATTTTATGTATGATGATGTAGTAAGAACAATTATATATAGTTTACCATCATAGAAGCTGTGGGTAGGTACTAATTTGATTTTTTGTTCGGTTTGTTGGCCGGAGACCTGAAAATGTATTCAAAAATATCAAGTTTAGATGGGAATTTTCTTAAACTTTCCAGACTTTGCCACCCCCTAATTCTTCCTTCAAGGTAGGTCTACAAGCTCGAACGAAAGACACCACCAATCAAGTCTAGTCACGATAAGCTTTTATCCCCTATGATTGCTAGTATACACTTTGGATTGATTGCTTAAAAATATTAATGGAAAACATCCCGAGACATTGTAGAATTTGTTACCAAAAGCTATACCAAGTTAACACCAACATTAGTTGGTTCAAGTGGTTCGACGATAGGTTTTTTTAAACAAAATCTTAAATTCGAGTCTTGTTAATAAATCATATCATTGTTAGAAGAGTTTTAATTTTTAATGGATCGACTTGACCAGATTAGTCGGGGTTTAATGAAATTTTGATTAAAAAACTAGAGCAGTAGGAATTCGTGGGCACCAACCAGATACTAGAAAGAGTAACAGGCAATCTTTTCATCACAAGATACTATGCTTTTCATCTGAATTCAGTCAGATAGCATAACATTTCAGCAGATAGCGAACAAAGATGGAACGAGCAAAGCACTTCATATCATTAAAAAGAGCGAGCTTTTCTAGGGCAATGTAGCAGTTACATCTGAAGATAATATTGGTAGGCAATATTTGTGTGGTAAAGGTGATGGTGGTGGAAGATAAGCCTGTTAGAGACATGGAGTGTGCGCCACCACCGCCCAATAGCTTGCGAGCTAGAATCAAGTCTTTGATACAAAGGAACAACAATGTAAAGCATAAATAGCTAGAACCAGAGATCGAGAGCATGGTCCCCATAACTCCAATTCTTCTTTTTACCTTTTGAAATCACCCAAATCTTAGGTTTGATAGTGACTCATGATTCGGAGGTGCAAGTTCGATACCTCGAAAAGCTAGTCGGTTTTATTTCGGCAATCTTTGTTTTATTAGTCCTGTTATCTAAGGTAATGTTACTATTTTCTTCCTACTTTGCAAGAGTATTAGTAAACTAAAAACTTGTTGATTAGATTTCAACTCGTTAAGTCATGAGATCATTCTTGTTTTTCATACCATGTGTCGCAATGATTTTTGACTACATATTCAAAAAGAAGAAATTTCAAAAACAAAATTAAAAAATAAAAAATAAGATTGAGGAGCAAAACAACAATTAAGTGAACAAATAGGGACCAAAATAAATAAAAAAAATTTGAGTCCTTTTGAAAAAAGACTTTGAGATAAAAAGATGAGGAGATAGAGGGATAAACAGGAAAAGATCATAGATAAAAAGTTACAAGGATCAAGATGGGTCAAAACATATTTGGTGACGGTATATAAATAGACCCAGATAAAAATTCACAGAGGAATATAGAATCACGAGTGATCAGAGAGGAAAATTCAAGGAAAAAACAAAAAAAAACACACTTAAAGACACTATTCATCTTTTTCCCAAATCTCAAACCAAGCCTAAGTAACCATATCTTCCGATTAGCCACCATAAACCCACTAGCATCTACCAAACTCCACAATCTCTTATCGAAACCAGCCTCTCTCTCTAAGAACTTGATCTGCCGACAACACCTAATCTCTACTGCAACCAACCTTTCTCGGTCTCCCTTCCCTACCGTAATCCTGATCTAGCCATCCCGATGCAGCAAAATACTAGCAGATCGAACTGTCAAATAGCCTTGATCTGCACCTGAGAAAATCCCAATAGCCATAAACATTTGATCTGCACAAAATCACAGCTGAATGAACAAAAAAAAACCCACAAATTCTCACAAAAAAAAAAACATACCTCTACATTTTGTCAAATCAATATATAATTACATAAACCATAACTAAAAGAAGTCATTTATCATATCCAAAATTTTTTGATTGAAGCATCTGAAACTAAATCAGCGTATCAAACATTTTTGAAGAACCTTTCTAAATTAATGAATTAGCAACATTCAACTCTAGCTCAATATATCAAACAATACCATAAATGTCTTAATTTAAGATCAATGATTTATTTTTGAAGTTATAAAAAGACTTAATATTCCTCAATTACAAAAAAAACAAAAAAAAAATATCTACCTAGACAAACTCACGAGTTCCTTTAACAACTTAGAGACATTATAACCTATTGAAAAATAATTATTATTGCTATCAATTAGTATAAATACATAAAATTTTACCAAAATTCTCAACAAAAAAAAAAACAGGAATTTAGATCTATTGCTACTATCCCAGATCTATAGTCTAAAATTAAAACCTTTAAGATTGAATTATAAAATCCCAAATAAGCCCAACAAAAAGACTTAGTTATTTTACAATATCTTCTCATAAAGATAGAAAGCCAGTCTAATTCTAAATTAGAATCAGAAGATCAAACCCTCAAAAATCAAGCATTAGATCATATATTGTCAATTATTGATTATGTTCCTCAAGATTGTCTACATGTTTTAACTCAAGTTACTTCAAAAAAAGTATATCATAAAAATTACATTACTATTTTCAAATGATTTTAAATAGACATTATTGTCTTATTTCATACGGGTGCATATTTGAATTGTATTAAAAAATAAATAATTCCAAAATAATTTGTATCAAATAATACTAAATTAGTTATCAAATACAAAACTCAAGTATCAATTTTTAATGAGTTTTATCTTAAAAATTTCTTTGTTGTTACTAATGATATTAATTATATTATTACTCTTAGCATTCTGTTTATTGACATGATTACTCTTTATAAAACTGATAATGAAAGTATTATTTCAAAAATCAATGGTTTGAAACTTGTTTTTCCTTTCCTAGAAAAGTCCAAGACTAGAAATTTAAATTTAATCAAAGCATATTCTATTCATACTTATAACATCAGTACATTAATTCCATAAAAGCAAGTCTAACTCATGCATCTTAGACATGATATCTTTTTAAAAAACAAATTAGCAACAATTACAAAATCTTATTTTACATAAAAGAATTTCAGAATTAAAAAACAAGATAAAAAATGAGATTTGTTCTGATTTACTAAATGCCTTTTGGAAGAGAAAACAATATGTTGTTAATCTTTCTTATAATAATAATTTTAATGAAAAGCAAATTCCTAGAAAAACAAGACCTATTTAAATGAATGCTGAATTAGAACAATATTGTCGACTTGAAATAAAATATTTAGAGTTTAAAGATCTTATACAAAAGTCAAAATCACCTTGGTCGTATGCATCTTTTAATGTTAGCAAGAATTCTGAGATTAAACGAGGTACATTAAGACTCGTCATAAATTATATACCTTTGAACAACGTTTAGAAATGGATTAGACATCCAATTACATTTTGCTTTCATATTTTCAAAATTTGATATAAGAGCAAGATTTTGGCAAATTCAGATTCATTCAAAAGATTATTACAAAATTGCAATTACAGTTCCATTTAGTCAATATGAGTGGAATGTCATGCCATTTGAACTAAAAAATGTTTTCTCTAAATTTCAAAGAATTATGAATGATATTTTCAATACACATTTAAAATTCTGTGTAATTTACATTAATGATGTTCATATCTTTTGAAATTCAATTGAACAACATTTCAGATATTTTTCTTATGTCACAAAGAAAAATGATTTAGTTGTTTCAAAAACAAATATTTTTCTTTTCCGAACTTATATTTGTTTTATTGGTCATTATACCTCTAAATAAACAATTACACCTATTGAGAGATCTCTTATATTTGCTACTAATTCCCTAGCAAAATTCTAGAAAAAACCCAATTACAAAGAATTTTAGAAAGTCTTAATTATGTTCTAAACTTTTACCCTAATGTTAGCATAATATCAAAACCCTTATATGATAGCTTGAGAAAGAACTTTGCTCTATATATGGTCTGATGAACATACAAGAATTGTTCAACAAATTAAAAAATAGGTCTAAGAAATTCCTTACCTATATATTGTGAATCCCTTAGCTCTCAAAATAGTTGAGACAGGTGATTCTGAATTGGAATACGGAGATATTTTTAAACAAGTACAAAATAACAAGGAATAAATTTTTCAATTTTCATTTGCACATTGCAATGATTGTCAAAAATTTTATTTTACTATAAAAAAGAGATTCTTTCCATTGTGTTATGCATTACAAAATTTCAAAATGATTTATTAAAAAAAAATTCTTTTACGTATTAACTGAAAAGTTTCTTTTATGTATTCCCTGCAAATATGCTAAAAAGATTTTACAAAAAGATCAAAACATTGCTTTAAAATAGATTTTTATCCTAAGACAAGCTATATTAAGTAATTTTAAACCCTCAAAAATAAAGAAACAAATTTTAAGTGACTTAAAAATATTTTGACCAATTTTATCTCTCAGTTAAGATCCTCCAAACCATTGGACCCAAACCTTCAGACCCGCCTTCTCTTGTCGGCATAAGTGACTAAAACAACTAGCTATCACTCCAACTTTTTTAAAAACTGATCCTCCTCTTGCATAAATGACAAATAACTTTCGGTAATAATTGACAGATAACTTTTTTAACTTTTCAAAAAAAAAAATCACTTGTTTTACAAAATTTTCAAAGATGACAACCATGCTCTGGTATATACAAGGAAATTCCTCCCAGCCTTTGAAGATAAAACTATATAGAATAGTTTCTCTGTAGAAGACATTAATTTTTTATCCTCTTGTAACATACTCAAAATTCATTGTAACTTTCTGTATTATTGTTTATTCTGTAAAGAGATTCATACTTCTTGAATTCGAACTTCTACAACTATTATCTCATGTATTAAATTCAATATAAATTTTTATTAAGGTTCCTTTAAATCTTATTTTCACTATATGTCTTATTTAAATTTCAGCAATTTTATTTTTATGTATTTAAATATACTTTGTGTTTGATAAAGAATCCTATATTTTCTTGACTTGCCTCTTCATTCACATTAGAAATTTTTATACTTTCACCTTTTATATATAATCCTCACTTTTTATAATCCTTTATATGTTTGTGTTATTAATAGTTTTTATTAAAGATCACTCAATGGGTCATATCTCAATTGGATATCAAAACTTTGCTATTTTCTTATAAAAAAATATTTTTTTTTTCTTGTGATTTAGGTAGGATGCAACAGTGTAACTTTTAGTTCCATCAATTTCCTACGACACCATGTATACAATTCGAGTTCAACAATTTGTTAAGGGCACGATCTTAAAGGAAGGTGGAATGTGGAATTGAAACCTAACCTTATAATAGCCAGCATTGTCTTCCACCATTCGAGGCAAGGTCTATTTGCTTTACCAATATCGTCTTCCAGAGCTTCTCATGAGAAAAGTCTCTTGAAATGATAGATTTAAATGGTTTCTGAATTTATTTTTTTATGATTAATATTAAAAAAAATACAAATCATGGACATCCAATAATCTAATCTTTGAATTGGGATAATTTCTTCATATAATAGCAGAGCATTTATAATTAAATATTGAATCTCATCATTTTTCTCTTCTCCAACAAAATTAAATATAAAATAATAATTAATTTGTAAAAGCTTTAATCTTAAAATGTTTTAACATATATAAAATATGATCTCAAATAGAAACTTCATCTTTTGGACTTAAACATGTTCTAAATTCAAGATCAAGTACGTTATTACAAAGAATTTTCTCTGAAATGCACTGATTCTTGTATAGATAATTTATCTTAAAGATAAAGGGATTGAATTTTATTAGGTAAGAGAAGAAATTAAGAAAAATATAACCTAGCTGTGTTCCTCGTCGTCACCACCACCAAATGCCATGACTAGATTGACCACTTCTATTTTTCTTGATCTTGATTATATCACCATTCACTAATCAAACTACGGAAAAAAAAACATAATCTCCTCTCTCTCTCTCTCTCTCTCTCTCTCTCTCTCTCTCAAGGTGCAACTTTTTGTGAAATGAATATAAAAAAAAAGAAAAAAAAAAAAGAGGAGCCTGGAAACCGGAAGGACGCACAAGCAAGGACAACCGTACTGATGATGACTATGAATACAACTTCTGGAACCATTTCCTTTGGTGTTTTAGTGCAACTTTTAGTGGAAATTGTTTTTTTTTTTTTATATATCCAACGGTTAAAGATATCGAAATTCCAATCGTGTTGCTGTGTCCCCACCACGATAATGTCCTTAATCATGATTAATCTTAGTTTAACCGTATTACAACACGTCATTAATACATAAGCAATTTGAAAACCTGATAGTAGGGTGTGGTGTTATAGTAGTAGTTTTTTAAAATATTTTTATTTATAAATAGATTAAAATAATATTTTTTAATTTATTTTTAATATCAACATATATATCAAAACAATTAAAACACATAAAAAAATTAAATCTAAATTTTTGTTCAAACGTGTAGTTAGACTGTAATGCCAAATATAAGCAGGATTTAATCTCTTTTACTTCTTTTTTTTTTTTAATCCATGATATCTCAATACTATTTAACCCTAGACGACTACTTTTTTGGCCGAGAACATAAAGATAAAACCTTTTAAATAAATACGCTTTTAGAGGATTAAACATGTATTTTTACTCTGTGGAGGATAGAGGCTGCTGCTACCACCTGTCCCAATAACTGGTTGGTCTCTTTTGTTCTTTTATGAGGAAAGAAGTATAAAGTGCTCGTTGAAGATGGAGACCACAATCATGACCACTTGACTATAAAATGATGAGATAATAAAGAAGCAATTCACAAAGGTTAAGAACAGGTTAAAGGCGTCCCTGTCATTCACAGCCACTTGTGTGGTCGGCCTGCAAACCATAATTCAGAAAGCTTTTCTGATATGGTCACCGGCTGTGGCATGGAGATCTCTAATAAGTGGCAGGACAATTAGTGTTTTTTTTAATTATTAAATCCTCAAATTTGTGTTATAAATTGTCTAGAATCAATTTCTTCTTGCGTTTGGAACAGTGAAAGTAATTGTATATAGAGAAGAAAAACTCCATCTCTATCCTTATAAATATACATTAGCAAAATAGTTATTTGTAAAAAAAAAAAAAAAACGAGTTGTGAATTAGCAGGTTAGCTGGTAAATTAATGAGCTAACTTGAGTTTTAATTAAAAAAATACATGAAATGATATTGTTTTAATTAGAAAATAAATATCAATGCAATGTTATTTTAATAAAAAAAATTAATTTTAATATAAAATATAGTCATTATTAAATTTTGAATCGCGGAATCATCGAGATGATCGGTAAAACTAAAACTAGATTGTGATAATATTTAAGAGTTAATAAATCTTCAATAAACTAAAAAGGGAAAATGAGAAATATGGGAGGAAATTAACAAGACGGGAAATGAACCCATGCCTTTCTTTGTTTGATTGAAACAATCCATGAATCCTTTATCCAAATCTTACCATAATGTTACAGACAACCCACAATTTCTGCACCCATGTTCTGTGCTACAAAAGTTAGGTGAGGTGAGCTTTTTAGACTAGGTTTGGTGTTCGGTAGGTTTTATGGTTGTGGTTTTTTAAAAAAAAAATTTAAAAATTATAAATTATAAAAAAATAAATTCAAATGTGATACATTTTATAAAATTATAATATATATGTTAATTAATTAAATATTTTAAATCATCACAAGGGAAAAAGAAAAGAAAAAAAGAGGCTTGAATTTGAAGCAAAGCAACACGAGTTTCAAGAGAGAAACATGGAGGCTTGGAGCTTCAGTGTCTCCATCGCCGACCACACGCGCTCCCCTCCGAAGTAAAGGGACGGCACATGAAAGTAATTCCATAGGGACCATCTAAATTCTAATATGGTACACACTTCCAAGTTACTTTGATTCCGTATAAAGTACAAGGGACACACGTACACCAACATTTTTACTTTAATTATATTTTATTAATCTTAGTTGCTCAGTCATAATAATAATAATAATAATAATAATCTGACTTGGTCATCACCGATGCCTTTAAACAGTGATGCTGACTGGGCAATTTGGTATGTAGGGCTACATCCATTAGAAGTTTTGTCTAGTTGCTTTATAATCAAATTAAAAAAAATAATCATATCAGCTATTATTTTAAAATAAAGTTAACAAGTTATGATGTTAGCCATCATATTGATATAGTAACTTTATTATAATATTTGTTGTGAATGTAAGAAACTAATTGATCTATTGAAATTGTTGATATTAATAACTTTATGTTTTTTTAATTAACGTGAGTGTCCGGACCAATTTGTACGTACTTTGATTAATCTTACAGGCTCTGAAGTTAACGACCATGTAAGCCTCCAGTGGCTATCATATTAGCAACTACAGGGCTTGAATTTAAGATCACAAGGGGAGAAAACCCCTTGATCTCAAACTCTTACCATGGATCACCTACTATGGTTAACTTTATGCGTGTTTATTGTTGTGGTGAAGGTTATTTTTTAAGAATATTTTTTACTTTAAAATATATTTAAATAGTTTATTTTACTTCAATACATAAAACTGTAAAAAAAACTAAAAAAATTAATACAATACTTTTTAGATGAAAAATATTTTTAAAACACATAAAAAACAAAAAACAAAAACTACCATATTAGATATACATGTTATAATTAATATAGATTACGTTGAGATTTCATGTTAATCTTTTTATATTCTTTGATGATATGTTTAGTCATGCTTTTAAATTTCAATAATTGAATTTGAAATACACGTTCAGACAAAATTTTAGTGTATTAAAAAATAAAAACAACCTAACTCTACTTGTTAGTCAATCTATATCATCAAGAAAACCTTCCTTTCTTTATTTAGATATTAAAAAAAATATATCTTTTAGCTTATTTCTCTCTCTCACTTAATTTATTTAGCAATACAATTTCAAAATAATATTAAAATTTAAAATTCAATTAGTCATGTTCTCTTCAAATTAAGAGAGTATCGAGATTCCATTTGACAGGCTTTTCCAAGCTAAGAATAGGAATTTATTATAAACCCAAAACTGCCCCTCTTCTTTCTTGCAGCTTCGTCCTCCTTTGGATCTATATATAAGCTCCTACTACAAGGATTCCAAGGCAAACCAAGAACAAGAACTTCCTCCCTCTCTTATCCAGTACTTTCGATATATACCAATCTTGCAGCTATTACTTCCATAATTTCTTGCACTCGAAAGATGAGCAATACGCAGGAAGATAAGAAGAAGGTAAAGAAAGGATGGCTTGCGGTTCGAGTTGGTTTAGAGGAAGAAGATGGTGGGTTTCAGAGATTTGTGATTCCAATTTCGTATCTATACCACCCTCTTTTCAAGCGACTTTTAGAGAAAGCTCATGAAGTTTACGGCTACCACACTACAGGTCCACTATGGCTACCGTGTTCCGTTGATGATTTTCTTCATCTCCGGTGGAGGATTGAAAGAGAGTCTAGCCATCACAGCCACCACAGTAACCTTCATCAGCACCTTCCTAGCTCCTTGTCTTTTCACTCTTGTTGATTTTATGTAGAAACCAAGTGACCCCATATACATAGTTTCTACATATTTAATACCGAAGCTAAATTTCTTGTTAAACATAGTTAATGAGGTGATCAAGATGTTTCTGTCAAACACCAACAACACTCTTGTCTTGTGTTTTTGTACTCATAAAAGAAAAACGAGGACAATTAATTGGTGTGTTCTTACACTATTCGGGCTCTCCCTGATTTCTTTTCCTTGCTCTCTTTCTTGTGTTTGAAGCAACAATTTCCTCCCACAAATTAATACGTAGTACACACATAGCTGGATTGTTTCAAGATTTTAGCTTGTCAAGGAGAAGTCTCAAACATAAAAGCTTCTGTGTCTTTCTCCCTTAATTGCATCTAATTTCATCGTGAGAAAGAAATTAACTTTGTTAATTACTTTTCTTCTGTCTTGATTTCATTGTTCACAAGTATATAGGAACGATTAATTAAAATTATTTAAATTTGTTCCAAGTAATTAATTAATTCTCTACTAAACATGTTAATATTAATCCTACAATTAATGTTGCCGAAGCATATATAAGATACCTTTCCAAGAGGAATATGGAATGTTGGGAGTCACCTTCCACGCCAATATTTTGACCACTAATTAAAGAAAACAAATTAATGCAATGTCCATTACTTTTTTGAACATGCTTTCTTCGTCCTCTCATATTCATTTCCTTCGTGGGGCTTCCAATTAAGTGGATGGAGGAAGTGAGATGATGAGATACCTTAAATTTCATATATATTCAATGATGAATTCTACCTTTTTACTTTAAAAGTTCACTAACATATCTTCTACCCATCCTTTTCGTGCAGAGTTAGTGATTTGATATCACGTATTAATGGAGCTTTGCACGGGTTTAATATTTTTTTTTAAAAAAAATATTTGTAGATTTTTTCGATGTGTTTTAGAAGTTTGAAGAATTCTAAGTGAAATAATTTTTTTTGTGTACATATAATTAAATAAATTAAAAATTATTTTAGTTAATAAATGAAAAAAAATCATAAACGATATCTAAAAATAAAACTGGAAAAATCGAGAGATAAATATAGATTAAGATAAAACAAATCACAGATGAACGATATTAATTGAACCATAAATTTAAAATTATCTAAAACAATACACTTTTAAAAAAGTATCAATTGAAAAAAAAATAGCTTGGATATTATAACTTAACTTGTCAAACATATGATCCAAGCAATAAATTCAATCAAGTTAAATATTTTTTCTCTTATATATAAACGAAAGATGGCCAAAAGAGGCGTGTGGGTGGGCCTTCAAGCCCATGCCCACTTGTCTAGTCTTTGTTTTATTTTTTAAAATTTTTTTAATGTGACAGACAACATGTCACTTGCCTCTTTTTTTTAAAATTTTTTTTTTAAAAAAAACATGTGATGATAGATAATGAGTGATCTATGAACCCAATCTCAACCACCATTATGGTGCTTAGAAAATTAAGGCAGTGTTTTTTCAGACCAAAAAATCTTATTTTAAAGTTATTTTAACAAAAAAAAAAAGAACACATCACTAACATCCTTAAAACACTCACAAACCAACCCATCAACTTAAAATACTTAAAAAAATAATTTAAAAACTCATAATCAAATTAGATTAGATTTATCTTTGTCGGCTTAGATTTGTTTTTTAAAGCAATATTAAGGCTTTAAAGAGCTACATTTCTTTTATGTTAGCAAGGTAGCTATAAAGAAACTTCATTCACGCTCCTTTTCTTTTTTTCTTTTTTTCCTTTTATTGTCTCAAGTGAAATCATATTTTCCTACAATGGAGGAGTTATTTCATCGTTTTCCCGCAAGATTGGCGGAATTTTCAACAAAATCATGGTGTGTTGGAAAGGCAGGCCTAGTGTAGAATAAATTAGTTTTAATTTTCAACAAAAAGAACGGTTCCACAAAAAATATAAATATATAAACAAAGCGAGGCTTAATCGTTGTATTTATAGATAAGGTACGTACAGGAGTGATTAGCACATAAGCGGTTGCATGAGAAGTCCTCCCTAATCTAATATCTTACACCTTTTGAGGTTTTTGGATTATGGGCTGCAAAGGAATTTTATCGATTAAATATCCTAAAAAAAATTAATTTTAAAAAGTATAACTTAATTGATCAAGTTCTATATTTACTTTCTAGAATTATCAATTCAAATTTCACAAATCTTAAAATTACTGAAAGTTTACATGGTCATTAACTTCGGTGCACATGGAATTAGTTGAGGTGTATACAAGCAAACCTGAATATCTACATTAATCTAAAAACAATATCTAAAAAAATCACCAGAATTTATTTTATTATTCAAAAACCATTTATTTGCTTAAAATCTAATTAAGATCCATGCAGCTCAGCTTACGCATAGCACAACTTTTTCTAAATCACACATGACACTAATATATATTTTTTAAAAAACTAGCAAACACATCTAAAACAAGATTAAACCTTGTATTTATAAAATCTCTAATTAATAAATAACAAATCCTAAAATATTTAAAAAAAATCAACTTTAACAAGGACAAATAACAAGTCCCATCATGTCAAGTAGGAAATCAACTCCAAATTCAAGATCAAATCCTTAGGCCATGAGGATTAATGAAGATTAATACCAACTTGTTTTTATTCCAGCACCCTCCTTTAAACCAAACCTTAAAAAAATATCATGAACATGAACATGATCATGAACTAGTTTTATAAATTTTAATTGTCTTCGGTTTAATTATCACTAAATTATAATATTGTGTAGCTCTTATAACCGCGGTTTGAAAAAAAAAAGTTATAAATTATAGTGTTTTTATTGGAAAAGAAAAACATTTGGTTGGAGTAACTTTCTTTGCTTGCTATTGATGATCAAGGAAATACTCGATTTTCATCTCCTTACGGCATGATTTTAATTGAAAATTCTCAATTTTAATTTATTTTTCTTCTTTCTGATCTCCCCAAGAAATACTTTATTGTCTCTTAAAATAATTTTTCCAAATAAATTCTTGACAAACTTAAACATCTATGCATTAAGGTTTAGAACACGTACACATATATGATAGTTACACACAATGTTCCATTTCATTGCGTACAGAACTCATGCACAGACATACTCTCTGAGCCGGCCCTACACCTTGGCCTAGTCAACGTTGTAACGTCCCTTCCAAACTTGATCCTCTTTGCATCCTCCCACTGAAATCCTGAAGGCTTTAGCAAGAACCTCTGCCGACAAGCCTCCAATAGCTTAGCTATCGTTATGTGTAAAAGTTGTTGATTTTAATGTGTTTTTTATTTAAAAATATATTAAAATAATATTTTTTATAAATTATTTTTGATATTAACATATTAAAATGATATAAATATACTAAAAAATATTAATTTAAAAATAAAAAAAATTAATTTTTTTAAAAATATTTTGAAAACATAAAAATACCCATCACAATACAAAAGAAAGCGCATGGCTTTCTCATTGGTCCTGAACGCAACCCACTCGAATATTTCCTGCTCAGCTCGTTTCACCACCACAAAAAATTGTGGTGAGGTCAAGTCTTGCCCCTCCCTCATCGTTTCGCCAATCAGACACAGTCCGGCAGCTGTGATCCACCACTTGGGCTCTTGCGTGGTGGCCCATTGTTCCATAGATTTTGCTTTGAGCATTCATATGGTAAAACGGGGCATCATCATGGCTTTCTATAAGCATGCATGATATTACCAAGCCCTATTTCATACAATAATTCAAGAAAAAACAAGAAGAAAGAAACAATATTAATTCAACACCAACGAATGTGGAACATTCCCCATGTTTATTGATAATGATGACTCAAATCCATTACATATTGTCTTACATTTGGACTCACAAATGTATGGAGAGTTTTATCTTTAAAAAGGTCTTTTGAGGAGATAAGCAATACCTAATGTTTATAGGTTGCCTAAGTCCACGACACTTGACCAATCTAGGATTATAGAATCATTATAACATGAGAGATTTTAATCATAGTTTTATATTATGGTAGTTTATATTTTTTTTTATCTAATTGTAGAAGAAAAAAACTATATGGCTAATCAATTAGCTTCTAATTTTTTACAGGATTTTATATATAATTGTGTTTTAAATTTTAGTTTTGTAAGCTAAATTAATATATTTTTTAGTTATAAAGATTTATTTTTTATTTATTTTGTATGCAAAAATCTATGTTATAATAAATAATTGCATTTCAAATCTTGGTTTTATAAAAACTAAAATAACATGTTTTTCATGCATGCAGAACTACATTTTATTTATTTTACATGTAATTATCTATCTTATAACAATTTTAGCTAAATAAATTTTTTAAAACTATTTAAAAATTAAAAAAAACAACTAAAAATATTTTTCTTAAACCTACTTTCTTAAACCACAACCGTAAAAGCTATTATATTTCTAAATACTTTGGCATTGCGATAACTTTTTTTTGTTGCAATTTACAAAAAATAGATTTAAGAAAAGTTACAAACTATAACTTA
The DNA here is from genome assembly GCF_951802175.1 of Populus nigra. NCBI lineage: Eukaryota > Viridiplantae > Streptophyta > Magnoliopsida > Malpighiales > Salicaceae > Populus > Populus nigra. The sequence continues at coordinate 14,885,882 of NC_084862.1, read as the reverse complement.
TTTTTAATCATGCTTTTAATATAGTTTTTAGTGGGACTCAATCAAATTTAAAAAATAAAATTGGTTTAATATTTATAATAAAGAATATTACTGAGCTACAAGCTCATACAATTTATTTTGACATTTATAGTTTTATAATATTCCACTATCATATCATATCTATAATTTTCAAACTATTCTAACACATGCTAGTAATTATTTTTTTAAAAAAAAACGAATAAAAGTGTGCTTCATCTTTTCTTTTTCCTTAATTCTTTTCTAAAAAATTGTGAAATAATTCTATCTTAATTAACAGGAAAATTTTGAGTAATTGTACAGCTCATTATCAGATAAAATAAATTAGAGATTACAGCCAACAATTTTCAGGCTGAGATGTTCCTCACCAGGTGCAAAAAATGGCTGTGTCTTCATTCAGTCACAAGTCTACATTGTTTGTAACCTTTCAATTTACTGCCACAATTCTATGTAACTTTATATCTGTGTTTATGTTAATAATTAATTCTCATATTTTCATCAATCCTACTTATATATAATATCAAAATCATGTTAATTCATACGATTAATTACCACTTCAATGGTTTAAAATGATAATAATGTAACAATAAAAAAATAATCTAAATCAAGGTATTTTTTCCTGAAAAAAAATTAAAAAATTTATAATTTTTTTTCCATGTAATTGAAACTGAAAATTTTGTTGATTAACACTGGAAAAATTTACACATTAAGCTCTCTTTGTTTATCTAATGACACAATCTGAATGGCCAACATTTCCTACTAATTTTCACAATCATAAACTGTTTGGTTACTAAGAAAAACATCCCAAGAAAACAATTCCATCCATTTTATCAGTATCCAAACAGGCCCTAATTACAAAGAAAGAAAAGAAAAGAAAAGAAAAGAAAATATGCTCTGTTTGGCTATTCACAAGAACATTCAAAAGAAAAATCGATCATTCCCTCAACATCCAAACAGATCCTTAAAAAAAAAAACAATTGAGAACTAAAGTCGATGGTTATACATTGCAAATGCACCAGGAGTAACACCATCACCACGAGTGCCGCCGCTGACATTTCTACCACCACGATGATGACGGCCACCGTTAATTCTCCGCCCTCGGTGATTATTCCTTCTAATGCCACCGTTCCTCCCGTTCTGCCTATGGTTCCTTCCTTTCCTCCTCCTCGCTGGAAACCTGCCAGCCAGCGGAGAATTCCGCTCCGCAGACCCAATCGCGTTCGCAGGAGACCACGTCGCAGCCTCAAACGACGTGTCTTCGACTTTGTCCTCGAATCCAGCAACAAGAATCCCGTCCAGTCCATGAACAGCAATGTCAGACCCCAGAAAAAGATCCGGAACTGAAACCCGAACCCGATTGACCAATATGGACCCATCAACGGTAGCGTTTAGCTGAGCCAGAGAGTTAGCAATCAAGAGACGGTGGTTCGGCACCAATGAATCAATGTAGGTACCACCAGAGGCGGCGGTTAGGTTTCTCAAGCCTGACATGGAGAGGCGAGAGGGAGACACGTGGAGGAAGAGGGATTTCGTATAGTGAGGAGCAGTGGAGGCGAGGTCAACAGAGAAGAGAAGGGAGTCAGGCGGACAGAAGAGAGTGAAGGTTGAAGTTGACGTGGCATTACTTGATTGGTTGAGGAGTTGGAGGCGGAGATCGGATGTGGAGATGGCGTTGGGGAAAAGCGTGTAGCCGTATGATCGGAGTGATGAGAGGGCAAAGTCAAGTTCTTGGTCGGTGAGTGTAGCGGTGGTAATTTGGTGGAGGAGATGGAGGAGGAGGAGATGGAGGAGAATCTTGGCCGTTGATTTGTTGATCATCAAGTTCTGGGGTCCCATTGTCTAGAGAGAGAGAGGGAATTCTTTGAGAGAGAATTCTGTTAAGGTAGTTGGGATCTTCAGTTAGTTTTGGCGGGGAGTTTGAGTTCTTTAATGAGAAAGGTGAGAGAGATAGGGTGTGGAGGGGTTTATATTGGGGGTGGGAGTAGATTTCTAGCCGTTAGATTATGGATGGAAGATTTCAGATGTGTGGTTGAGATCCGATGAGAAGAATCAGGAGATGGGCCAAGATTGGGCCTTCAGGATCTGAAAGTAAAGAGGCTTGCATCCTTCCAATAGTGTGTGGGAGATTGGGCTTATACTTCATTTGAAAAAGATCATAAAATATTAACCAAAAAATTATAACGGTCATAAGATATTAATCAAAAAAAAAATTTAAAAAGGTTTTCAAAAAATATATGTTTTGGTTTGGTGTTTTTTTCTAGTTCGAACCAAATTGACTGATAATCAATCATAATCTTTGTTTTAAAACCTAATTTAACAAGTTGATAAGTGATTAGGATCTAGAATTAGTTGAGTTTCAATAAAAATAAAAAGAAAATTGATCTAATATGACCCGATCAAAAATTCAAGTTGATCAAAGATATAACTAGTTTGAGAAGATAGTCAAAACACAATGACCTGTTTTCATGTTTTTTTTTTAAATGATATTATTTTTATTTTTTTATAATAAAAAATATTGGTTAACCTGAGTCAACCCACTTATCTCGTGACATGAGATTGCCCCAAATTTAGTTTAAAAATTATTTTCCAAACATGCATGTTATCTTTCCCCTTCATTTCCAAATTTCCAACCTCAATTATTCTCATTAATTATCAATAGCTTCCAACCATGATAAATATTGGTTTGTTTTTGAGATTATGATATATGATACTTTTCAAATAGTTTTTTACTTGAAAATGTTTTAAAATAATTTTGCTAGACCTATCTCATTGGTCCATAAAAATATCTGTTAGACTATTCACATAATTTATTTGAGGCAAATCACCATATAACTATTTAAAACATTAAATATCTACCAACTCAGCTACATCAAATTATTATCACATGTTGTTGATCATTTCTAGACCTCTATCCATCATGCAATCAACTTAGATAAAGTAGGTAAAAATTAATTTTCAAAAACACCACCTCTAATTAATCTTGAAAGCACCACTAGTAATAGTTAATGACTTGTTCAAAACCAATCCTTTACTACCCTTTTCTGGACTCTTCACCTACTCCTCCTCCTCCTCCTTCCTCTTCTCAAATCTGGATAAATATAACTTATTCTTACCCTTACTTTCAACAATTTCCTCCTCTCTTCCATAATTATTTTTATATTATCAGGATGAACACAAATAATACTGTTAATTATTATAATGTCATAGATATAACTATAAATTGATAATGGCTGATGGGCTAGCAGTAGAAGCTCTAGTTAAGAGACTCTGAACACATTCAATGGCTGTAAGTTTCAGCAGTTTTATGTCATTCTCTTAATAGCTGCTGCAATTTGTTTATAAATATCTCGACCACAATAAAACAAAATAATATAACTAAGTCAATTGGAATAATCAAAATTGCCGGTTCGAGTACATATATATGCTGATCAAAGATTAATTTAATTATGTCTATTATAGAGACAAAGATTAAAATCCTTGAAAGGAGGAGAGCAAATAATATTTAATGCGAAGTAGTTGAAATGTCTTCAATAATTCATGTTCCATTTATGATGATTAAACTATAACGAAGGTAAGAATTGGCCTTAAATTACTTAAACTAGTTGTAATTTGGTATTAATTAATCTTAAATTACTTTGAAAATTCACCAGAACAAAAATTTAGTATCATATTGCTCTTCCAATTGTTGATAATTAGGCTATACGTGTACATATGAAAATCGAGCCACAAATATATAATTTCTGGCCGGCAAGATGAACATACTGCCTTTTATTTCTATATTTCTCAACATGAGAAATCAAGGATACATAATAATCAATCACATTTTTTCAATACTTTGATCCCCTTCCAACGAGACTCCATGTAATAGGAATCATTATTTTGGGCATAAACACCACATTTGAAGGCATGAGATGTGCCCCCACGGCCATCGGCCTCTATTTTAAGGATGCCATTGATGTAAACCTTTACCTTCGCAGAGTCAACATCATGAACAACATTTAGACGAAACCATTGGTCATAGATGTTTGGAACCAAGACTGGACCTTTATAGTACATGAGCGAGCCATTGTAAACCCTAACCATTAGGGTTGTAGCATGAGGAGCACTAGCTCCAAAAACTTGCATAATGCACACGCCTGATGTTCCACTGGGCACGTAGCCGTATCCTTCAAATTGCCAAACCCCGGATGAATAGTTATATCCCTACAAGAAGAACAATGATTAAGCAATCTTGGTTAGTTTAGTTTAGTTTAGGTTTTTTTATAACTAGTGAAATGTATTAAACCGCCAAAAGATGGCGGGAAGGAGGAGTTACAAATCTGCAAAAACACACAGATGTAGCAACAGAACCAAACGAAGAAGAAGAGGCCAAAAAACCACAAGAACAGAGCAACAGCCCTAGTATGCAGGTTTGCCTCTACACAAAACAGAGCTGCCAAGCTAAACTAGTTTAGTTCAACTACTATGTTGTCGGTATGGAAGAAAACAAGGGCCTCATGCAGGTTAAAATTAAACTTCAAGTTCTGTTCAATATGGAGGTTCTAGCTATTAGTTAAATAATCTAATAAAACAATTACACACCAACCCTTTAGAAAGAGGTTAAAACCAACATAGCAAAGAATAATCCAAATCCAAGTCAAGAAATAATTAAATACAAAATTAACTTAGAAAAAATTTAAAATAAAAAAACAATATTTTCAGAACTTAATTTGAGAGTCTTGGACCTCCAATAGTTATAGCCACCTAGTCTATCTAAAAAATTGAACCTGTAAAATTTTTTAATAAAATTTGAGTTATATCCAACAATCAAACTTAAAATTATAATTATTTTTATCTAACTATACATTTAAATTATTTAGACTTTTTCATAGGTTTATGTGCCTTGTTCTAGTTCATCTTGTAACAAGTTTCATATTAAAACTATATTGCCTTGTTCTAGTTCATCTTGTAACAAGTTTCATATTAAAACTATATTTGCGCGCGTACACACACACACATATAAATATATATATATATATATATATATATATATATATATATATATATATATATATATGATGATATTTGATATATTTAACCTGAGATAAAATTGAAATGTTCAATGGGATTATAACTTGAAACCTATCTTTTATAATAGAAAATAAAATAAATTAAAATTAACAAGCCTTGCAATGAGCTTTGTGGCTCGACAGCACCCATGTTTCTCTTTTGATGAGGTATTGCGTTTGAATCTCTCCCTTGTAGCAAGAAAAACATGATCAAATAAACCTTCCAATAAAAAAAAATTGTATTTTTATTAATCTCAATCGCCTAGGCGACTTGGGTGTACTGGGTTTATGTTCCAAGAAAGGAATTAAAGAAATGACTATCTCCATTATTTTACCCGATTTAAAATTATATTTGTGTGTAGTGTGTAGATAGTGTTTAATATTTCCTACAGCTAGTCTTACCTGTATAGCTATCTCAGTACGAGGTTTTGTTTGACTAGTGAGAGTATGAGGCTTGTCCGTGGAGTAAACCCAGCATTTATGAACTCCATCGACAAAGCTATAACGCTGGTCTTCAGGAACATCGTACGGCTTCTGAATATGGTAGTATGATAGATTCAGTGGGAGAGAAATGAAACCATTTGTAGGGTCAACAGGTCCCCATGCCACGGCTCTGTTTAAAATCGGATGAATTACAAAACCTAAGAAGAAGAAGAACGCTGAAGCATCAAAGGAAAAATAAGCCATTCTTCCTTGAAACCTAAATAGCTAGGCTGGTTATAGGACAGTGCGGGCTTGTAAATTGTGAGAGGACTAATTAATATATAGCGGGCTGGGAATTGGGATATTAAGGGGAACGGTAGGGCCCAAAAAGTACCACTTGTAGGGCATTATTTGAGACAATTGTTTTCTTTTTGTATATTTAATATTATTTTCTTTTTTATTTATTTTTTGAGATAAATTGTTAGAGAATAATATAAATTATATCATGAGACCTCACCTAACAGCTTAAGTTTTTGAGTTGAGATGGTTCTTTGACATTATATCAGAGCCTTGATGACCAAGCGGTCATGAGTTCGAATATCTCACCATTCCTATTTATTTGATAAAAATTAAGTACAAGGTAAAGTGGGTCTATACAAGTTTCAAGTCTAAAGGGCTTTCACTTGAGGGGGTGTGTATTAGAGAATAATATAAATCATATCCTAAGACCTCACATAACAGCTTAAATTTTTGAATTAAGATGATTTTTTGACACAAATTATTTCCATACAAAAGGGTGTTTTTATGTTTCCAAGTACATTTAAATTGAAATTATAAGGCGCGCGCACACACACTCATATCATCTTGTCATATCTAATATCATTGACTTTAGCTAACATTTGCGTTCACTTGAAAGCACTCTAAGGCACGCGCGCCCACACTCTCATATCATCTTGTCATATCTAATATCGTTGGCTTTAGCTAACATTTACGTTCACTTGAAAGCACTCTAAGCAATTTCTATAATCTCCAAACAAATTATAACTTTGCAGGAAAAAAAGTCTCCTTCAACCCAATGATAATATATATTTATTCTCTAAAATTCATACTAATCCAAATCCCTGTCAAAGAACCATCTTAACCCAATAACTTAAACTATTAGGTGAGGTCTCAGGATATGATTTATATTATTCTCTAACACACCCCCTCAAGTGAAAACCCTTTGAGTTTGAAACTTGCACAGACCCACATTACCTTATGCTTAATTTTTTATCAAATAAATAGGGATTATGAGATTCGAACTCGAGACCACTTGGTCATCAAGGCTCTGATACCATGTCAAAGAACCATCTTAACCCAATAACTTAAGCTCTTAGGTAAGGTCCCAGAATATAATTTATATTATTCTCTAACAATCCCAAATATACAAATTAAATTAGTGATGCAGACAAATTAAAACATAAAAGGCAGTAAACAATCACAAAAAAAGAGATAAAATTAATAGCAAAAAAATTGCAAAAGATAAATCATAAATTTGCAGTTTTATTCTCTAAAATAAAAACTAATAAAGTATATCTCTTTAAGAGATTTACAATTCTTTTGAAAAGGCTAGAAAATCAATATCTATTATCTAATAATATTAAAATCCTAAAATATGAAGGAAAATAAAATTCAAAATAAAATTAGTCTGTCAATCTAGACTTAAATAAAAGGCCTCTTCCAATAGTTTAGATAGTTTCATCACCAACCTCATCCATCAAGGAATTAAAAAACATATGCAAATAATAAAAATAAAGCCACTATCTATAATTAAATAGAAAAAAATACTAAAAATAGAGAGAGCATCTTTTAGGTCTTATTTGAACACTTTCTCGACCGTCGCTGGTTACATGGATTCTCTTAGAAATATCTAAAGTTAAATAGAAAGTGATGCAGGAGGAAGTGCACCAAGGACAATAGCAAGCATCGAAAAGTCAAATTAAAAAGGTTGAAATATGGTTTAAACACCAAAAATACCTTTAAATTTTTATTTTATTTTTATAATAGCTCAGCCTAACATGTTGTATATTGTCCGCTTTGAATTTTATTGTCCTTATAGTTTTGTTTTTGGTAATGCGAGTCCACTTCTAAGTTCAATCTCTCAAAACGCATATAATATATTAGCAACCAACACCACTAATAAAATCCTGATTCTGAACAATTATTTCCGATATAAAATATCACATTATATGTCTTTATATAAGCTTAAAAGTTACCTTACCAAGGTAGAAAAAATCAAAATCATAAAAATCATAAAATTTTAAAAAATAACAAAATATTCAGAAGCTAACTGATGGATTAACAAAGTAGTCCCCCCTGTAAAAATGGTTATCAATAATATTCTATAAATATTTTGAACTCGATCAAAGGGAGAGCTAAAAATTTATGATCTTTTTTTTAACTATTATACTAGTTTTAGCACATCTTAGCGATGCCAAGTGGGGTCCTTGACAGAAAAGTTTGGAGTCAAACTGGTCCCTGGAGCTTGCATCATGTTCTTGCATGACTTCACTTGTCCATCGAATTTCGTTTTATTACTAAAATAACATGGCATTATCTGCCACAAAAGAAACAATTTATAAGGGCAAGTTTGGTAGAGATTCTTCTAAATTTCGGTCCATGCATATAATGCTTATAGAACATTACGTACGGCCAGCCTTTGCTAACTCATTATTTGTTTTGCTTATCTACATCACATCTTTTGGAAGTTTTATTTACATAACATCTTTTGGAAGTTTACGGGGAGATCATGAATCATTATCTATTACATATATATTTTTAAAATATTATTGTATTTTCTCCATATAAAAATACCAATTTAAATATAAAAAACTTCTTAAATCTATCAAATGAAACCTTTTACATATATCAGTTACTAACCATCTTGACTTATTAGCTACCAATTATCTTGGTTAGGAAAAATAAATCAGATTTTTAAAGTAAAAAGATTAATTGATTATCCAATATATAAGCTTTGTTTCTAAATTACTTGGATATTTTAGAAACATCATCATTGTTATTGTCTGTGAAACCTAACAACATAGTCATTAATTGTTTTTTTAAAATTAATTTATTGACATCCCTAATCACTATTAATGACAAATTAATCATAATACTCCTGAAATAGTATATATAATAGACCTTCCTGTCATAATGAATATTTCTTTCCAATCAAACTTTTAATAACTCATCAACCAAATACAATTCCTTACTGTATTATCTGATATCTGCCTGATGAATGATGATTAAAGCTCATTAAATTTATGTCTAAAGCTGGCCATTAAGGAAACAAAAATCAGAATTCATAAAGAGATACGAGAAATAAAAACAAAATCCAAAATCCCAATTGAAAATCATTAATTAAACAAGAAAATAACAAATCTAACAAAAATAATATCTTCTAGAAATAATTTTAAGGTCTTTCCAACCTTATGTGATGCTAGCCGCTTAACCCGATCTTCACAAAATAAAATCTGTGGAATCTCCTAACAAAATTTAAATGGATTCAATGATTAAATAAAAAAATTATAATTATTTTTGTTACATAAATAATTTGATATGACCAAACTTTTTCTTGGAATTTGACTTGTCTACCGGTTATACTTCAACTTTTCAAGAAAAGAAACTCAATAGTATTTATATTAAACCTGACCAGCGGGAGCACAGGGGCCTGCTACCAGTAACAAATGCAAGTCGATGGTAAAGTTTCGGGTTTCTGCCTAAATGCACCATTTTCAGCCTAAAAGACATTGAGGCCTAATTACACGCTCTTACCATCTCAAAAAGGAGTAGCTGTGCAGTACCATGAAATGGGGATAGTAGTCGAGTGCCCATGAAAAGACTAGAACCCATTTGTAGATGAACCTGGGAAAAGCCAGTAATTTACAGAACAGAGAAAACTTCCTCCATCAAGAGTCAAAACAGAGGAAAGTAGCTGCTCGAAAGCAGGTGATCGCGAGGTTCATAGAGATGCGACAATAGGGACCAAAGTGGACTATTGATGCCTACAAACACATTGTAAACTAAGATTAGGTGGGAAAAGTCGTTAACGGTGTTTTTGTTTCCTTTTTTTTTTCCCGCGTTGCAGCTTCTCAGCCCTCATCAAGACTAATCAATGACGACGGCATGCGCAAGAAGGTTTAGATGCGACAATAGGGACCAAAGTGGACTATTGATGCCTACAAACATATTGCAAAGTAAGATTAGGTGGGAAAAGTCGTTAACGGTGTTTTTGTTTCTTTTTTTTTTCCCGCGTTGCAGCTTCTCAGCCCTCATCAAGACTAATCAATGTTGGCATGCGCAAGAAGGTTTATAAATTGTTCGACGAAATTTCTAGCAGAGTAATGGGCTGCAACTTGGCATGGTTTGATGACACAAATTAATTGATGAGTTTCACATCTTCCTGCCATTGTTGGGTAACTAATTACTCTTCAAAACGTTAGTTATGTCAAAATCACAAGATTCATAATTATGAGATGAGTTTAAAATTCTTATTGATAGTAACTTTAAATTAAATTATAGATAACTTCTTGCCAATCATTGTGTAATGACTTCACATTAAGAAGAATCCTAACTAGAGTAGTAATATATACTTCACACTAAATCTTTTTTCGAAGTGATTTACAAAATTGCCTTTTAATTTTGTTTTTTTTTTCATATTTTTTATTTAATTTTAGTGTATGTATATTATAATCATTGAAAATTACACTAAGAAACATCAATATGATGTTTTTTTTTAAATAAAAAAGAGTTTGAAAAACTTATTAAAAAACTAAAAGAAACTTTAAAATTATTTTTTCAAAATTTATTGAGTAAGACCTCTAGGTATAATTTATTTTAATATATTTTTAAATAAAATACATTTTAAAATATAAAGACTACTGTACTATCGGACACCATTTGTAAACCATCTCTAAACTATGTGCCCGTTTGTATCTTGGTCAAGATTGCCTGCAAACCATGCCGCGAGATTCCTAGGAAGATAATGGGTATGTTCTCTAATTCTTCCCAGAAAAGGGAGACACATAGCACTAATTATTATATCGTAACTTTTACTTGCTTTCCCTGATTCATCAAGGAGAGACGTAGGAGCAGACAAATAATTTGTCTACCAGGCGTGAAGGAAAAGCTTCGAGGAGAGACGATTTTCACAGAAGTAGAGATTTATTGGCATCAAAATTCAGGTATGCTTCTCCAAAATACCTTTATTTCTTTATCAATTTATTAATATTCAGGCTTGCTTGTATCTGCTCCTAGAATTCTTTCTAAACAGTAGTTCTTTTACGCTAAAAAAAATAATAAATTGCCCTGTAGTGAATGGTTGCCAAGAAACTAGAACTTAGAGCTTCTATCATGAAATTATTAACCAACCAAAAAGATTTTAATTATGAGCATTATAGGAATACAACATAATGCAAATATTTTTCTCTTCACAAGTTTTAGAAGCTATTCTTGTAGAGGTTTAGCTGGTGTCCACTAGGTTAGAAGACGAGGATTCTTGAACATTACTATGGCCGGAACGTCGGATTTGAACATGCTTTTGGGTGAGTGATTATCCCACACCTCGACCAATGAGCCACAGTGGCGTGTTAATTTATGCTTTAACTGTCGGAATCAGACAGTAAACTGTCCATTATATTGCAGTTGTAGGCTTTTGATTAATATATTTTCCATAGGCCTGTCGCTCAAAGTTTTCCCTCAGAAGGAGCATGCTATGCAACTAGCGAAGAAAGGAAAACGGTGAGAAAGTTGCATTAAGAAATCGAGTTCTTGACTGAATCTCTAACAGCTGCCGGCCTTAAAATTTTGTAATCCAATATGGCTTCTTCCTCTAACAGCACAAATTGTTGGAAGTACAGTGTCTTCTTGAGTTTCAGGGGCCAAGACACCCGCAATACTTTTACTGCCCATCTATATCATGCTCTGTGCAACAAAGGAATTAATGCTTTCATTGATGACAAGCTTGAGAGGGGAGAACACATTACTTCTCAACTCAACCAAATTATTGAAGACTCGAGAATCTCCCTTGTCATATTCTCTGAAAACTATGCAAGGTCTATTTATTGTCTGGATGAGCTGGTGAAGATACTTGAATGTAAAGAATCAAAGGGGCAAGTTGTTTTGCCTGTGTTTTATAATGTGGATCCTTCAGATGTGGAAGAACAAAAGGGTAGTTTTGGAGAATCCCTGGATTTCCATGAAACTTTTTTGGGGATTAATGCAGAGCAGCTCAAGCAATGGAGAGAAGCTCTAACAAAAGCAGCTCAATTGTCAGGGTGGCATTTAGACAGGGGGTAATACTCCTATCAGATACCTGGCTTGTTAACCTTTTCAAACCCGTAAAATCTTATTAGTTCTTTCTTATTTATGGCTGTCTAAATATACTAAATCTTCTTCTGCTAATTAAAACTTTGCAGGAATGAGGCTGTTTTTATTCGGAAAATTGTTGAAGAAGTATGGGCACAATTGAACCACACATCCTTACATGTTGCGGCATACCAAGTTGGATTGGATCAACGTATTGAAGAACTCATTCATATGCTAAATATTGGGTCAAGTAATGTGTGTATGGTAGGAATCTGTGGACTTGGTGGAAGTGGTAAGACAACTGTTGCCAAAGCTGTTTACAACCTAATTACTAATCAATTTGAAGCTTGTTGCTTTCTTTCAAATGTTAGAGAATTCTCAAAGCGATATGGTCTTGTTCATTTGCAAGAGAAACTTCTTTTTGAGATTCTAGGGGATAAAACTTTAGTACTTGGAAGTGTTGATAGAGGAATTAATGTTATAAAGGATAGGCTTCGCCATAAAAAGGTGCTTATAGTCATTGATGATGTTGATCATTTGGACCAACTCAAACAACTAGCTGGAGAGCGATATTGGTTTGGCTTGGGAAGCAAAATTATCATAACAACTAGAGATGAACGTTTGCTACTTGTTCACGGGGTGGAACGCTTACTTAGGGTGAAGGAATTATGTTGTGATGATGCTCTTATGCTTTTCTGTTGGCATGCCTTCAGAAATTCTCATCCTCCTATAGATTATTTGGAGATCTCAGATCAAGTAGTGAAATATGCCAAAGGCCTACCATTGGCTCTAGTTGTACTGGGTTCTTTTTTGTATGGAAGAAGCATACCTGAATGGGAAAGCGAATTGGATAAACTAAGAAGGATTCCTAATAAACAAATTTACGAAGTACTCAAAATAAGCTTTGATGGACTGGAGCATCATGAGAGGGCTATTTTTCTTGATATTGCCTGCTTCTTCAAAGGACAAGAAAAAGATTATGTCATAAAAATATTAGACGCGTGCGATTTCGACCCTGTTATTGGCATACAGGTTCTCATGGAGAAGTCTCTTGTATATATTGAAAACAATAAGCTGCAGATGCATGACTTGCTACAATGGATGGGCAGACAAGTTGTTCACCAAGAATCTCCCAAAGTACCTGGAAGACGGAGCAGACTGTGGTTTCATGAGGATATTCTTCATGTGCTGACTGAAAATATGGTAAAAACCTTGTGTGTATGATTTTTCTTCTGTCTTCTGACCTCGAAATTGCCTACGAATTAGAACCTCGCTTCCTTTTAACAGTAAGAAGTTGTTATTGTTCGATTTGAGTAAGTCCAATATATACAATTTTGCTATCAGGGATCATATGAAGTTGAAGGCCTTATGCTGGACTTGCCTGAAGCAGAAGAGGTACACTTGAGTGCTAAAGCTTTCAAAAAGATGAAAAGGCTCAGGATACTTATTGTCCACAATGCAAAAGTTATTGGAGGTCCAGAAAATCTACCCAACGCATTAAGATGGCTTGAATGGCCTGGTTGCCCCTTGGAGTCGATGCCATCCACATTTCATGCAAGGAAACTTGTAGTTCTTAACATGCATCACAGTTGCATCAAACAGTTAGGGGAGGGATTCAAGGTATACTAACAAATAAGAATCTCTCCTTAAATTACACCATG